>NW_027622052.1:2500-5000 GCF_034508935.2 Berghia stephanieae | reverse complement strand
GGGGGGGGGGGGGGGGGGAAAACAGGTAGTTGCTCTTCAGAGAGGAGGAGGTGGGGGGGGGGGGGGGGGTAGGGCAGGTAGTGGTAGGTCCGTCAATGCCATACAAGGTGGTCTTCCATGGAACCGGCTTCTCCTGCAGACCTGCCTGCTTGAAATTTCAAAAAATTATTCGTAGTTTCCAATAGAAAAAAAAATGAAAAGGTCACAATAAATAGCATTTTAAATCAATTATTTTCTCTCAGTATGGATAGTATGCGCTTGGCTAAGAAGCTCATAACATTGCCATCGGGAAGTATAGATAGTATGCAGATGACGTCACTCAGCCTTTGTTATTGTTTTTGCCATCCGCGTTTGTGAGTTGTTCTCACTAAACTGTTTTAACCAGACTATCAAAGTTCATGTTACACAGAGTTTGTGTGTTGGTCCGTTATACTTCCGGATGGCAATGTTGTGAACTCCTTGGCCAAGCGCATTCTATCTTTAACGGACCAACACACAAAACATTGTGTAATCATGAACTTTTATAGTCGGGGGTAATACAGTTTAGTGAGAATCACTCACAAAAACGGATGGCAAAATTCAATAACAAAGGCTTGAGTGACGTCATCTTCGAACTATCTCTCATTAAATTATGCTCAGAAGTCCTTGATACAGTTTCTTCGCCTCCAGACTCTCTCTTTTCAACAAGTTTATTGAATAAAAAACGTCTATGCACTGTGCAGTTCTCTATCCAGAGGCAAACATTCGTATTTATACTAATTATTCGTAGCACAAGGCAGGCCTGGTATTATTTAATAAATAAAATAAATTCCCTTTATTCATTCCCAATGGGGAATTTGTCTTTAGGGTCTATTCAAAGGGAAGACTGGAATAACCCAGGCGTCAGCCGAGTGCAGCGTGGCAAAGTGAGTTAAGGCGAGGTACCTTTCGGGTACGAAGCAAAGACCATACCGCTGAACCACGCTGTCCACGCTGTTTTGGCGTGAACTGCATGTTGGAAAATTAATTTGTAGCCACAAATTAAATATGAAAACTTGGGGTTTAATTTTTTTTATTCTTTTTTTTTTTTTGGCGATTAAATTCCATTAGATATATCTACGACGTCTATATGGTAATTTTCATAAGACTCTCACATTTCAGTGTCAAATTCAATTCACCTGAAGCTGGTGGTGGGTCGTATTTTTTTTTTTAATCAAACGCTTGCTTGAGGAAAATAATTCTAGAACGGCTACGTTTTTTATTGTGTGTTTGTGTGTGTGTGTTTGTGTGTGTGTGTGTGTTGTTTTGTTTGTTTTTTTTTGTGTGTCTGTGAATGTTTTCTTTTCTTTTTCTTTTTTTTTTTTTGTCTGTTTATCTTTGTCTTGTGTTTTTTTTCTGAGTTGATTTTTAAATTTTTTTTACAAAGGATAATGGAGAGGCCTCGTAATATATATATATATATATATATATATATATATATATAATATATATATATATATATATATATATAGATATATAGATAGATAGAATGCGCTTGGCTTAGAAGCTCATAACATTGCCATCCGGAATTATAACAGACCAACACACAAAACTATGTGTAACTATTTACTTTTATAGTCTGGTTCATACAGTTTAGTGAGAAGTACTCATAAACGTGGATGGCAAAAACAATAACAAAGACTTGATTGACGTCATCTTCGTTCTATATATTTAATTGTACGCTATTATGACAATTTAGGGAGCATGCACTAAGTGTAAGATAAATATTATTATGTGATAAAGTGCTTATCTAACTACCAGTGACGGACAAGCAGAGTGATAGAGAAATACAAGATAAAATAAGTAAATAAATAAACCATCCCAAAAACAATTAACCAGTAGATTTTTGACCAATCAAAACATGGAATTTGTGACACACCTTCAAACGTGCTCGGACAAACATAGTTGGTTGTATATAAACAACAACGTGAACGAATTTGACCTCCATCTGATCGTTGTTATTGTTATTTTTATATTGACAAATCTGTGACTAGTTATCACATGATTTTCTTGATCATATTAAAAACGTTTAAGTTTACACATAGTTTTCTGTGATGATTCTACTGATCAAGCGGTAGAACAGTGGGTTTTTACTTAACACATACCATCGATAGTAAAACATGTGGAGTTTGCTATGTCTACCAATCACTGCCATTGTTTACAATATGACGATTGTCTGAGAGGCGTGGTTATCTACCGGTTAATTCAGCCTGCCTCATCAAAATGTCTGAACTTCAAACCCGAGTCGAGACGGGCTGATCTTTTCTTTATTTTTCTTTTTTGTTGTTGTGCGGCTAGTGGTATGACACTCGCTTTAGGATCGGATGATCCTGGGTTCGAACCTCGCTCGGCGCATAGTTGAGTCCTTGGAGAAGGCTCTTTACTCACATTCTCTCACCGGTCTCCGGTGTAAAATGAGTACCTGGCCGATAAAACAGCATTGTCTATGTCCGAAAAATTGTTATATCTCCCTGACAGGCGT
>NW_027622051.1:0-12500 GCF_034508935.2 Berghia stephanieae | reverse complement strand
CAAACGAATAGGATTCAATAGTCTGATGTCACTTCCGCCCAGCAACGAGCAGCTTGTTTCTAAAGAAAGAAAATCGGTACTTTTACTCTTCATGCTGGCTTGAACTTTTTCACATGTCATGTGATCAGAATGTATAAAACTCAAAACATGATCAGATTTATAATGTTTTTCTGTTTTTATGTTCGTCCGAGAAGTATTTCATAAGGAAGTCCGTCATTATTCCGATAGATTAGAACCAGTTACTAAGATGGGTTAATACAGTTCAGTGAGCATTACTCATAAACGTGGATGGCAAAAAACAATAACAAAGACCCCAGTGACGTCATCTTCGAACTATCTGGCAAAAAAGCAATAACAAAGACCCGAGTGACGTCATCTTCGTTCTATCTATAGATAGATAGATACGTCTAAAAAGAAATTGAAAACGGAAGTATTTAAAAGAGCTTATTTTGACAATTAATGCGCCTTATACATGTATTATTTTAGGGTAGATATATAGATAGTATGCGCTTGGCTAAGAAGCTCATAACATTGCCATCCGGAAGTATAACGGACCAACACACATAACTGTGTGTATCCATGAACGTTTATAGTCGGGTTAATACAGTTCAGTGAGCATTACTCATAAACGCGGATGGCAAAAAAAAAAAAAAAAAAAAAATAACAATAAAGACCTGAGTGACGTCATCTCCGAACTATCTTTAGATAGTATGCGCTTGGCTAAGAAGCTCATAACATTGCCATCCGGAAGTATAACGGACCAACACACAAAACTGTGTGTATCCATGAACGTTTATAGTCGGGTTAATACAGTTACAGTGAGCATTACTCATAAACGCGGATGGCAAAAAAAAAAAAAAAAACAATAATAAAGACCTGGTGGGACGTCATCTTTCCCGAACTATCTATAGCTTAGTATGCATCTGGACGTCACTCAGACCTTCGTTATGTTTTTTGCCATCCGCTCGCTCGTTTGTGAGTTGTTCTCACTAAACTGTATTTTAACCAGACTCTAAAAGTTCAGGGTTACCCCATGAGTTTGTGTTGATTGGTCCGTATACTTCCGGGATGCAAAGTTGTGACTCTTTGGCCAAGCGCAATCTATCTATAGAAGCTAGATACGTTCTAAAAAAAGCAATTGAAAACGGATTATTTAGATGAGCTTTTATTTTGACCATTAGTGCGCTTTATAATATATGTAATATTTTAGGTATCTAGATAGTATAGATAGTTCGAAGATGAAACGTCACTAGGTTTTCCCCCTTTTTTTGATATTGTGTTTGCCATCCGCGTTTTTGAGTAATGGCATTTACTATCAAATACTGTCGGACGTCTGAAAAAAAAAACACATATTATATCAACCTTTGGCCAGAATACTCACCCTCCTTTTAAATATCGATCGATTTAAATGACTCTCATCTTGTCAAAAAACTCTCAAACCAAAGGACTCGGTGAATTTCCGGGTTTTGGAGTTTTGTTGGGTTTTTTATGTTTGTTTGTTTTGTTTTTGTTTGTTTTTTTTTTTTGCCAAGATGAGAGTCGTTTAAACCGATCGATAATTGAAGGCAGGTTTTTTCTGGCCAAATTTTTAAACATGTGTGATTGTTTTTTTTCAGAGTTATAACAAGTTATACATACTCCCGACCACCCTCTTCCTCCTCTCGAAAAGAAATGTTATTATAAAATTTGGCGCGAAAACTGGTCTTCAAAATCGATCGTTTAAAAATACCTCCGTCTTTGAAGAGAAAACAAACCAAAAAACAAACAAAAAACAAAACAAAAAAAACTATTAAAAACTATGCGCGATCAGAGCGGGGACTCGCAACCTTTGTCTTCCTGCCTCGAAGGCGAGTGACTAGAGCTAGCCACTCTAGCTGCACATTAGGCCCATGGAGCTGGCAATTCTTGCCCGGTATAAATTATAGCGTGAAATGAGACAATAGCAATTTATTGGGTACCATTGGATAGGACGCTAGTTATCGTAAAGTACTTTCCGCCAGATCTAACAGACAGTCTATCCAATCATGTTGGGTGGACAGGAGGGTCAAAAAAAAAATCTCGATCTCGGGTCCTTTGACTAGTGAAGTGAGTGCTCTACAACTGAGCTATCGGGACCACCGGGAAAAAACGGATCGAAGAAAAACACTATAAAATATAGTATGAGCTGGCTAAGACTCACAACTTGCCATCAGAAGTATAACGGACCAAAACGCAAAAGTTGTGTAACCATGAACATTTATAGGCTGGATTACTAGTGAATACAGTTAGTGGAGAGTACTCTAAACGCGGATGGCAAAACTAATAAACGAACACCTGAGTGACGTTTCATTTCGGTCTATCCATGCGCTTGTGAAAGCTCACGTTTTTATTATTTTCATTCGAATTGAAACCCTTTCAGAAAATGGAGCCTTTGTTTGCATTGCGCGGTCGGATAACAAGTCATCCAAAGCCTTGACCAACAAGACGATTCGAGTACTCTTGTCCTTCCATTCATTAAATAAAATTCTGTCCAGCCAGCCAGATCACACATTATAATCCCGCGGTCCTTGGTAACGCCTGACACCTATACCCACAATAGCTTTACTCTCTCTCTCTCTACTCTCTCTCTCTCTCTCTCTCTTTCTCTTCCCCTCTCTCTCTCTCTCTCTCTTCTCACTCACTCTTCTTTTTCTTTCCTTTCTCTCCCTCACCCTCTCTCACCTCACATACACGTATTCTCTCTCTCTTCTCTCTCTTCTCTCTTCTTTCTCTCTCTCACTCACTCTCTTTTCTTTCTTTCTCTCCTCACTCACATACACAGACTCTCTCTCTTCTCTTCTCTCACACACACAAACCACACCACACACACACAATTGAGGAATGTGAGTACATTTAGTTAATTTTTGTGTGCCCCCCCCCCTGTTTCTCTCCTCTCTCCTCTCTCTCTCTCTTCTATCTATTATCTTATCTATCTAATCTATCTCTCTATCTATCTATCTACTACCTATCTACCTACACTACTACTCCTACTATCTATCTATCTATCTATTATCTATCTATCTATCTATCTATTCTACTATCTATCTAGCTAATCTTCTATCTATCTATCCATCTACCCCCTCGTCTCACTTCACTCCCCATTCTCGCTATATTATATATATCTACCTACCTATCTGTCTATCTATCCGACCCACAACCCCATAATAATTTAAACTCACATGATTATAATTAATAATAATAATATAATAATAATAATAATAATAATAATAATAATAATATAATAATAATAATAATACTTATAATAATAATAATAATAGATCTTTATTGTACTAAAATATGGCAATTTGTCATTTAGTTAAACTTGTTATGGCGTTATATAATAACGATAACATTGAACAGATATTCACTCCTACTTAATCTCTTCTCTTCTCTCTCACTCTCTTCTCTCTTCTGTCTCTCTCACACACACCATACACACACCACCACAAACACTAAATGTAAACATAGAAACATACACATAAACATACACATCCTAAACAGGAAGGCAGGCGACAGCCGTATCTAGGGTGGCCTTCGTGAACTCTTTATGGCCTGAGGACATCGTCTCGACTGGCGATGTGCGTCTCACTCCCGGTCCATCCGCTTTCGTTTTGAAAAACGGTTAATGGATGACTGTGTTGTCATTCATTTTCAAATTCATTCTTATCGGATATTGTACCCTCTTGTTTTCTATAGATAATTTGTTAAATAGTCATTCATATTTGATAAATACCATCCATTGTTTTGCCTTTTCATCATGCCTCGATAAGTGCTGTGTGCCAAATTGTAAAGGAATTATTATCCTTCTTGAGAAAGTGTCGGCCTCTGATATTTCCTCGGATTTGGATAGATAAAACCTTGGTTGAGGAAGATACCAAGACAAGATTTCACCAACCTTCTTCTACGCTGTTGGTATGTGAGCGTCATTTTTGTGACAGATTTATTGTCAGAGTTAGATTCTGTCACAAGACCTGACGGTTCCATCTCGTGTAGAGAGAAGCTACCAAAATGACAAAAGATGGCCTATTCCTTCATCTTTCCCAAACTTTGTCCCTCCTATTTTATCTACGAATATATCCCTGAAACGGAAAGCCCCCGACCGAAAGGCGAGGATGCAGGTTTTTAAGAGAGACGATAGTCTTTTAAACGATGGTTGTGGAAAATGATCGGATTAAGAATTATACAGAATTCTGTGGCATTTTCACTACCAGAGTTGATGCGACATTATGGATTTATCGTTTTTTTTCTCTGCCTCATCGTCTCACCTGATGATCCACCAATGCCTGACCACTGCACCCTTTACAGGATTATTGATACTGTTGACAGTGCTCCAAAGTTAGCTGTCTTCAATCAAAGTTTTCTTGAATGATGTGGAAATTATTTTCGGATAATGTAAGTATTTACCTTGAAACTTGGGACATGTTTAGAATTAGAATAAATGATTTCTAAAATAGTAATAGTAATAGTGCTAGATAGAACTTCTTGTATATAAGATTAGTGCTGTGCTTAGAAGTAGTTGTAGCAGTGGTGTGGTAATAGTAGCAGTCAGTAGTAGGAAACGCCAATATATTAGTACTAGTAGCAATGGCTATATCAGTAGTAGTGACACCAATAATGGCAATGGTAGTTACCCCACTAACAGTAGTTCTAGTAGTGGTTGTAGTCGTATAATAGTAATTGAGTAATAATATTCTAGGTTAGGTAGTTTGAAATATTATTAGTGTAGTGGTAGTTAGTAAACACTAATGGTTGTTGGAAGTCAGTAAAAATATGAAGTATAAGTTTTATTAACGTCTATCTTTATATGACTGTGATGTTATTATCTACAATTAAAAGATATAATTATTATCTCACTATCAATCCATTTTAGTAAGGATCTTGTTTTAAATGATGAAGAGACAATAAAAAAGATACAACTTATTTTTCATTGAAGCATGAAATTATATATATGTTAGTTGTGATGACTTGACCATTATTTTTTCTTTGTATTCTCAGCAAAGGGTTCCTGATAGCGCCATTGCATGGATTTTTTTGGGAAAACTTCTCCCCAACTCTTACTTGCTGGTCTCAATTGACAACTGTCCTTTCCCATTTTTGTCATGGGAATGGATTTGATAGAAAGTAACTTGGAGGACCAGCTGACTTTCTGTTTCAGCTATTGATAGTCTATTGCATCAGTATTGACAATGATGAAGATGATTGAGTCCAAAGTCTTTGTTCATGCCAAAAGTTAGGTTTTTGGGTGAGCACTTAAGTTGTTAAATTGTCTGTAAACGTTACAGTTGCTCTACCTTATCTGGGCATTCCAGTTGTTTGCCTCTGCTCCTCGTGCCTATTCTCTTCTAAGGAATTCCTTTCTTACTTTGCCTCATCAGCCTATCTTTGAAAACTTTCCTCTGTCTTTGAAATGAGACTGGTTTTCCTAATTCTAAAGGATCATGAAGCATATTTAAGACCGCGATGTCTTAAAATGGCAAGAGCATGAGGTTATGTCGTTTCTTTCATGTGGACCGAAATTATATTCTCACGGTGTCGTTTTAAAGGGGGGAAACTTGAGGGCCTCCGCATATAATTGTCAGGTTTTCTGAGCAAGCACTGCCCAGGTGTCATGAATTTCCTCAGTTCTTTGGTAAACAGAAAGATGTTGTTGCCATTTTACCTGTAAAAATATTGATGCTCGTTATTTGCAATGTTTGCTTCTTAAAACATTGCAAGTTCTCATGATGTTGGTTTTCATGTTTTGTGTGTTATTTTGACAACAACTAGAATTACCGCAATGCCTTTTGCTATAATGTTCTGGGGGGGGAAGTCTTTGTCCATCTATTCCAAATCCTGTAATTCCTTCAGAGAAACTTTTTTTTCTTTTGATCTGTCCACCTTTCAATGTATTAGAAATAATGGACGTTCAAAAAGACTTGGAGAAAGACTTTTATTTTACCCCTGTCTGACCATCATGAAAATCCTTCACTTCAGTTATGAGAGCATCCATGTGTCACATTACAAAAGTTCTACGCGGAAGAGAAATCTTCAGTCGGTTGAAACTTGCTCCATCTTTGAATCGAAAATCGTTTGAATCCATCGACCTACTGAGAAACAGAGTGTTCCCACTGAGTTTGAGAGAATTTTGACAGGACTGGAATGCTGCTGCTTGGAGCACTTTGGTCCAAATGGAATGTCCAATGTCAGTGGGACAGTATCATTTATATTGTTCATTGTACAGCTATGGAACTGTTCTAAATTGTGAAGCACGCTGAAAGGCAGGAGATTGAGGGATTGGAGAGATGCAAGCCAATTAATTCCATTCTCATGATTCCAATTTCTCATTTCTTCAAGTTGCTTGACTTGGTTCAAGGACTGGACGCAGGTTAGGGAATGAAACCACGAGAAGGAGGTAGTATTGTCGAGAGGGAAACCATGGATGCTCTTGTTCACACTATTTCTACTTTTCTTGAATTTGATTCCTTATTCTTATCTCATAAGAAATATAATATGTCTTGTTGGGGAAAGTTTCAGATGATGATCTGGAGTTTCGGTTTCAGCCAGTACAGGACAGTTGAGCGGAGGTAATTATCAGGTCTCCGTTCACAACTTCTTGAGGGCGAGAAAATGTAAAAGTTGAAGCTTCTTAGCGTTCTTAAGTTATTTCTGCTTCAAGTGGTTCTTTGAAATTAAAAGATATCACTGAACCATTGGAAGGAAATAAGATGAAATGATTCCTCCCCCTGTCATGATGACATCAATATTTTACTCCTTTACTTTATGATTGTGATGATATTGTAACTTGTTTTCAGAGCATTGAAAGCTCTTTGTCTTTGTCTCGGATTACTGTGCTCGAAAAGCATTGCTTAATGTGACTTGTGGATGGCTGCAAGAGTGGTTCTCGACAAAGAAACGGGTCCTTCAAGTGAATCAATCAGCAGATTCATTAGCTTAACATTTTGTTCTCGACCGAGGCGGTTTGACGTGGCAACTGATTTTTGCTGTTGAATCATTGACCACACATTTTAAAAATTATTCAGTTCTTGATTGGCATCATTGCTTCATGTACAGGTCTGTTCAAACACCAATCAGAGAGATTTCTTTTAATTGATACTCACTTGCAAAGGCTTTTGATTTTTGAATTATTGCGGGAAAATTTGTGATATTGTAAACACAGATCTGCTCATTTGTTCACAGATTCTGCAAACAGCTGTCAACATTTCCTCAACAATTACTCCAAGATGTTCAAGATAGGCAACAACATCAAAAGAAACCAAAAGGAAGCTTCAACTCTTCCGGAAAGGCATAGGTCATCTTCTTTTCTTCTCATCTATTGGATAAGGACTGTAGGCACATGTTTCAGACAACCATCGGGTTTAGGTTCCTGCCAGAGCTCACGACGTATGTAGGGGGATGTACGGGCTGCCCATTTATATATCCAATCGCAGTTCCATGCCACATGTGTCTCCATCATGTCAAGTCCAACTCTATGTTTTCTCATTCCTTTTTCCTTCTTATTAACCATAAAATCACATTCTGTGTTTATTGTCTTCACTGTTGCATATTCGTTTTTAGGATTAAAATTGACCAGTATGTCCATAGCAACTTAGGCTGTATACATTTACAGAAATTCTAATAGATATTAGTGTCTGCAGATGAACTATGTGGAACCTGTAGGTATCCAACTGATTTTTTTTGAGTTCCAAGCTGCACTGATGAGCTGTTGAACAGCGAAACACTATATTTTTTATAGTCAATCTTAGTTTATATATAGTGCTCTGCAGATTGAAACTCTTTTTTTGGGAGGCGGGTTTCGTGCCAATAATTTTCATTGACGGAGCAAGGTAATGTTTTGTTTATTTTATTTTTTATTAGTATTAGCCTACGATTTGCCCATATTACAATTAAATTTTGAATGAAATAAAGATTTTAAAAGACGCATTTAAGCCCCTTATTATTCTTGTACAATTCTTTTTTAAATGAGAAATAAAATCGACTTGTATTTTTTGCTAGGGACTTGAGATCCAGTGTGTAGTACAGCGAAATAGTAATGAATTGGTGTGTGTTGTATGCGAGTGGAAAAAAAAAATAAGTCATGCCATTTCTTTTTCTTAAACCATGCAAAATATAGCTAGCATGGTTGGGGGGGGGGGGAGGGTAATTTTTTGTCGTGTTATTTTAAATGTTACAAGTAAAACGCATAATATAATAATGTGAAAATGAAGTGTAAAAAAGTGGTTGGCTATAAATTTCAATGGACAAAAGTAAGATGATCTTATTATAAACTTTCGCAATCGTTATCGTCGAGTCCAAGAAAACTGGAAGTCGGGTTGCTATTAGGATCATTTGCATCGGCAAAATGAGTTTGAATGAAAAATAAATGCTAATCAACGAAATCAATAATTAATAACATTCTATTTTCTAAGGAAGTCGTTAAATAATGCATATCGAATTTTTTTTAAATCTGGGTTTCCTAAAAGTTGGCCACAAAGTTCCAATCTGGTAATCTATGTTTTTCCTGCCTCGCTTCATGGTAACACACCACAGCCGCCCGCTCGGCTCGCTGTCTCCTCTTCTCACTTGTTAGAATTTAGAGAGTGACGTCACTGTATCAGTCTTGGGCCTCTAGTATAACGAAGTCCACGATCTAGGGCAACACTTAGCGAGGCACACGCATTCGCGAGTCAGCGTGCGGAGTGGCTGGTGACCATTGGCTCAAAGAAGGAATGTCCCTTTTTGTAGGTTAGCTCTCCTCTTTTAGTGTGTTCACAGTACAGTTGCACGTCACGTGAATGTGGACTTCTAATATTATTTTATTACCAGTACCTACCTTACGTACTAGATAAACTACACACGCGTGCACGCTTTCTATGGAATTCTCTCACAAACGTGTTTTGATTTTCCGTGGGAATAAAATAGTAGCCAGTAGTCCCAAGCGGTATAATATTATTCTATTATTGTTGTGTGTGGATTTGATGCTAAAATTAAAACTTAGATGCTAATCTTCTGTTATAGATAGAAAGAAGATGACGTCATTCATCATTCAGGCCTTTGATATTGTTAGTTTTTTTTCTTTTTTTTTTAATTATGTTTTTTTTTTTTGTTGTTTTTTTTTTTTGGGGGAGGGGGGGGGGGGGGGGGGGGGGGGGTTTTGCATCCATGTTTATGAGTGAATTACTCATACTAAACTATTAAACCAGACTATAAACGTTGAAGGTTACACATCGTTTGTGGGTTGGTTCGTTATATTTCGGATGGCAATGTTGTGAGCTTCTTAGTCTATAGTAGTTTGCGCTTGTCTCGAAAGCTCACAAAAATTGCCATCCGGAAGTATAACGGACAAAACACAAAAACTATGTGTAACCACTTTTATTAGATTAGTATGTAGTTGACGTCACTCAGGGCTGTGTTATTGCTTTTTGCCATCAGCATTTATGGTAATTCTCACTAAACTGTATTAACCAGACTATAAAACCTTCTAGCTTACAACAGTTTTGTACGTGTTGGTTCCGGTTTACTTCCGGATGGCAATGTATATGAGTTTCTTAGCCAAGCGCATACTATCTATGGTCTGGTTATTTAGTGAGAATCACTCACAAACGGGATGGCAAAATACAATAACAAGACTTGGGTGGACGTCATTCTTTCGTTTCTATCTATAGATACTGTGCGCTTGGTAAGGACACTCACAACAGTGCCATCCGGAATATAACGGACCAACACCAAATCCTATAGGATAGAATGCGCTTGGCCGAGGAGTTCACACATTGCCATCCGGAAGTATAACGGCCAACACACAAACTCTGTGTAACCATGAACTTTTATTAGGCTGGTTAATACAGTTTAGTGAGAACAACTCACAAACGCGGATGGCAAAAACAATAAACAAGGCCTGCTGAGTGACGTTCATCTGGCAACTTATCTATATCGGTACCCAACTTGAACGGTATTGTCTGGTCTAACACAGTTAAGTGAGAATTACTCATAAAACATGGATGCATACAAATAAATTAAAAATTTTTAAGATCGAAAAAAAAGAAAAAAAAAGCCCTCAATAACAGAGAGGTGAGGGACGTTCAAATTCGTTCTATCTATAAGTTCAAGGTTACATATAATTTTGTATGGTTGGCAGATACGTTTATGTGATCTGGCGGATGTTTTGAGGAAACTGTATCTAGTAATCTAAACGCCATAACATCGATATACCGCTACAAGCGCACTATTATTAAAACAAAAATAATAGATGAATGAAGTTGACGGAAACTCGGGCGGGTCTTGATTTTTATATTATTTTTTTATTTTGTTTTGTATTTTGGCCATCAGATTGAGTAGTTTCACTAAACTGTAATAACAGACAATAGAAACGTTTAAGTCTACAAATTTTTTGTATGGTTGGTTCGTTATCCATTCCGGGATGTAATGTTGTGAGTTTCGTCGCAAGCGCACAGCATCTAAGATTTGTGTGTTATTAGTATTGAACCCCCCCCCCCCCCTCCTCCCCCGTGAAGCACGCTGTCAAACCAATCACTTCGAAGGTGTTGTGAACTTACATTCATCAGAATTCGTGTTTTCTTCCTTTCTTTATAAGTGTTTCAGTTCAAGATCGATTGACCTCCAATTGTCTTGTGTTTTGGTGTTCTTTTCGTTTCTTTTTTTATCTTCTCATTTTGAGAAAGATATGAATGAAATATTGTGTATGTATTCACGAAACTGTTCAGGAGTTCTAGATAATTATTATGTAGAGGGGTGTACGAAAGTGAGAGAAGTTAAGTCAAGCGATTTCATCTTAAATCGACAGTGTTCGTTTTGTGGGTTTTTTGTTTTTCTTGTCTTTTCTTAAATTTAAGATTAAGATAAGAATAATATTTGTGTTTGTATTGATAAACAGGTGTCCTAAATTTTGTCGAAGATTTGTGAGGATCTGAGGAGAAGGTTATGCGATTTCATGTAATAGAAAATTTATTATCTTTTCTTAACTTTTGCATAGATAAGATATGTTTATGTATTGTATTCATTGACAGGAGTCGTAATTATTATTCTATAGCTGTGAGGAATGAGAGAAGGTTATGCGATATCATCTTAATTCGGACAGTGTAGTTAGCGTTTGAGTTTTATTTTCTTATTTTTTCGTATCTTCACGCGTTTTGAAGATGATAAAAAATAATAATTTTTGTATATTTTCATGACAGGAAGGTCCTGAAGTTTGTCGTAGAGTTGCGAGGAGGTGAAAGAAGTTATGCGATTTCACCGTAAATTATTCAAATATAGTCTTTGGTTTACTTTTCTTATCATTCACGCTTTTGAATAGATAAGAATAATGTTCTTGAAGTATATTCATGACAGGGAGGCGTATTTAGTATCCTAGAGTTGTGAGGAAGTGAGTATAAGTTATGCAATTTCATCGTAATTAGACATTTCAGTCTTTGATTTTTGCTTTTCTTATCTTCACGCTTTTGAAAATTAGATAAGAATAATATTTTGTATGGATTCATGTCAGGAGTCCTAAATTTTGTCGTAAGAGTCGTAGAAAATGAGAGAAGATATGCGAGTTCATCGTAATATTAGACAATTATCTTTTCTTATCTTCACAATTTTGAAATAGATAAGGAATTATAATTTTTGTATGTATTCATGCGGTATTCCCTAATTATTATCCCGGAGCTGTGAGGACTGAGTTTGGTTATGCGTTTTCATCTGTAATTATTAATACAGTTTCTTAATCATTCTTTTTGGTTTTTTTAGTCTTCATGACCACCGTTGAATAGATGCTAATGGGCATTTTTTAAAATGTATTCATGACAGGAGTCCCTAACTTTTGTCGTAGAGTTGTGAGGAAATGAGAGAAGTTATGAGATTTCATCGTAATTAGACATTACCAGTGTTTTGGTTTTCTTTTGTTATCTTTTCTTACATTTTCACGCTTTTTAAATAGATAAGAATATATTTTTATATGTTATTCATGACAGGAGTTGTTACTTATTTGTTCTAGAGCTGTGAAGAATGATGAGTATGGTTACTTGCGATTTTCATCGTCATTAGTGAAATTATCTTTTCTTATCTTCGCATTTTGAAATAGATAAGGATAACATTAATTTTTTATGTATTCAATGACAGGTGTCTTAAATTATTATCTAGAGCTGTGAGGAACTGCTCAGAATTTTAGTTATGCGTTTTCATCCTAATTAGACGTTACCCGTATTACCCTAATTGGAAGTACGAGATTTGATCTTTGTTGTAGCTTTGGAGTAGGAGGTTGTGTTGTTGACTGTGTGTGATTCGTTGTTGCTTTGGATTATGGACAACAACAACTGATCAAATCGAGTTTGGGAATGTAGGATAGGAAATCGGAGGAGGAGGAGGAGGAGGAAGGTATTTTTTGTTACAGGTATGATGGAATGAGTTTGGATTTAATTTCATTGGTTGTATGAGTACACTGATTATCGCGTGTGGTGTTGTTGTTGTTGTTGTTGTTCGTTGTTGTTGTTTGTTGTTGTAGTTGTTAA
>NW_027622050.1:0-14543 GCF_034508935.2 Berghia stephanieae | reverse complement strand
CCGAAAAACTTTTTAAGTCTTATGTAAATTCACTTATCTTCAATGCTTATGTGAAGAATGTATAAACCCCATGCTGAAGATTAGAATGTTAAGACAGTTTTGTGGAGGGAGGGGGAGTGTTAAATGTAAATGTCCTTGTAGAGATGACTGTGAGAACATGTTTGTTTTTTAAATATTTCCTCGTATTTTGATCAGTGATGATAATCTTCCGGGATTTTGGGTTTTTCTTTGAAATGTTCCGCTATTTTTGCAGTGTTGTACCTTTCTCAATGAGCCCTCCTGTGGCTCCGCAGTAGATGGATGACTGGGTGGGATATGACCTAAATGTGTTGCAAGCCCCGTAAAAACATTAAAAACAAAACTAGTCAGAGTTCCTTGGCTTGGAGGGAAACAGTCGAATGTATAGTTACAGTTTTGCGAGATGATATTTTTTTCCTTGTAAATCATCTCTGTTATGTCCTGTATTATTTTTGTTTTGTTTTGTTTTATGTGGTTATTAATGGTATCAGTTTATTTTTTGGTTCCATTTACCATTTTTTTTCCACTTTCGTGTATATTGTCCTCAAATTGTGTGATTTATTGGCGAAAGCCTAAGATTGAATAAACTTTGATATTTTAAAAATATTTTTAACATATGATTTGTAAACATTTGAGTGTATTCCTCTTAGTAGGGACATGTTCTGGGGTGAGACTTTCAGGTGTTCTCAAACTATTTACACTGATAGTGTGCTCTTGGAATCTACATCTGTTCCCCATTTGAGCGATTTCCCCTATGTCTTACTTTTTCCTTTAGTCTTTTTAATTGTACATCTAGAATATTTTTACTGTCCAATTTTCTTCCTTTTTACTGGTGCTGATATGACCTAAATGTGTTGCAAGTGCCGTAAATCCCTAAAATAAAAAAACAATTTAGCCTACTATGGCTGGATATGACAGTCCATTGTCGAGTACTTTACTCCTTCAAATGCCAATTTTGGTTGGCAATTCTGTATAGTGACTTTTTTTTTCTGGTCTCAAGAATGTCATTATTGAGATGTACTGTATATACATTGTCTCATGTGTGGTACTTTGCGGTTTTTTTTCCTCGTATTAAATGTTATGCTTACTATGATATGCCATAGAAACAATATGCCACATGAATTTGTTTATTGGTTGTGTCTAGTATCTCAGATATGTTTTGCACGTTAAAATGATACTTGAATTTTGTCATGTTTTTTTATCCATGATTATTTCTGTTGATTCCAGTTGTTTGACCTGAATAAAATTATGATGATAGCTCTATCAGTCCTTGTTTTCTTTGATGTTTCATTTTTCTTTCAACACTTTTACAATGTCATCAATGGGCAGATCACTTGCTGTGTTTTCTATCCTCCCTATATGTTTTCTGTGTTGCTTTATATATTTGTCTTGGAATGGGATTACTTGGTTTTGTGCTGGAATCCTTGGCTGTGACTAAGTGTGAGTGAAACAGTCAAATGCATAGTGTTAGTTTTGGGATGTGATATTTTTTTTTCAATGTAAATCATCTCCGTTATGTACTTTTATATTTTGGTTTGAATATCTGTATGATGATTTGTAAACATTTGAATGTATTCCTCTTAATGAGATACAGTACTTGGTCTGGAAGAGATAGTAAGTAAGGTGATCTTAAACTTAGCATACACTGATGTGTGCTCTTGTAATCTACATTTGTTCCTATTTGAACTATTCTCCTTTGTCTTACTTTTTCTCCTGTGCTTTCAATTGGAAATCTAGCATATTTTGACTATCCAATTTTCTTCCTTTTTACTTGCTCCGAAATGAGCTAAATATGTCGCACTGGGTGGGGATCCTGACCTCCCACAGCGGGCAGGCATACTATGTCTTCTATCCCCCTATGTCTGTTTTCCAACATGCTTTCTGTCTTTGTCTTGGAATGAGATTACTTGGTTTTGTCCTGGCCCCGGCCGGATACCTTGGCTAGGAGGGAAACAATCAAATGTATAGTTAGTTTTGGAAGATGATATTTTTTTCCTTGTAAATGATCTCTCTGTTATGCACTCTATTATGTTTTATATATGTATTATATATGATTTGTAAACATTTGAGTGTATTCCTCTTAGTTGGTACCTGTGCTTGTGTCTGGATGAGACTTTTAGGTGATCTCAATTTAAGTACACTGATAGTGTGCTCTTGGAATCTACATCTGTTCTCTTTTGAACCAATTCCCCTTTGTCTGCCTTATTCTTGGGTGCTTTAATTGTAATGCTAGAACTTTTTACTATCCCATTTTTTCCCTTTTTACTGGCGCTGATATGACCTTAATGTGTTGCAAGCGCCGTAAAACCCTCAAAAACAAAACAAATATATCGCAAACGCAGTAAAACCCTTACAGACAATACCTTTGTCTTACTTTTTCTTGTGCTTTCAGTTGTAAATCTATATTTTTGTTTTGTTTTGTTTTTTTGTTTTTTTGACTACCCCATGTATCTACCTCTTTACTGGTGCCGATCGCAAGCGCCGTAACTTTTTGTCTTTGGAATGAGATGAATTCCTCTTTATCTGGGTGGGGATCCTGACCTCCCATAGCGGGCAGAGAGGTACAAACTATGTCTTCTATCCCCCTATGTCTGTTTTACAACATGCTCTCTGTCTTTGTCTTGGAATGAGATTACTTGGTTTTGTCCTGGCCCCGGCCGGATACCTTGGCTGGGAGGGAAACAATCAAATGTATAGTTAGTTTTGGGAGATGATATTTTTTTCCTTGTAAATGATCTCTCTGTTATGCACTCTATTATGTTTTATTTATGTATTATATATGATTTGTAAACATTTGAGTGTATTCCTCTTAGTTGGGACCTGTGCTTGTGTCTGGATGAGACTTTTAGGTGATCTCAATTTAAGTACACTGATAGTGTTCTCTTGGAATCTACATCTGTTCTCTTTTGAACCAATTCCCCTTTGTCTGCCTTATTCTTGGATGCTTTAATTGTAATTCTAGAACTTTTTACTATCCCATTTTTTCCCTTTTTACTGGCGCTGATATGACCTTAATGCGTTGCAAGCGCCGTAAAATCCTCAAAAACAAAAACAAACAAATTCCTCTTTATGGGGACCTGTGCTTTTGTTTGGATGAGACTAATAATAATTACGTGATCTCAAACGAAGTACATTGATGATAGTGTGCTCTTGGAATCTAGATTTGTTCCGTTTTGAACCATTCACTTGTCTTGCTTTTTCTTCCTCTTTACTGGCCCCGAAATGACATAAACGTTTTGCAAACGCCCTACCGCCCTTACTAAATCATACTTTGCGATGGTCAATCGCCTTTGCCTCTTTAACTCGTTGCCTGACACTTCCTTAAAAACTTAAAATGGCCTGGTATTACACGATTATCATAAGAATCTGTGAGTTGTTAGTCGTGCTCAAGGAAACAAACTTTGCCGTGAACCATGTGTGAGTTCTTAGAGTCTGTTTCTGGGCCCGTTTTCATGAGCGTGGACTTGATTTATTTACTTACAAGTCTAGTAAATGACTAGCTAATCTTAAGCCTAAGCGAAGCAAGCGACCAACAAAATAGGATTTTTATGAACGCTTTCTAGTCTCGGACTAGCTAGTCTCTTGCCTAGAACTAGAAGTGGGCTTTGTAAGGACGGTGACCAATTCCGCTATTTTGTGCGGGTAACATCCGCTCTCCAGTGCACGACGGCAGGTAATATACCCGTCTTCATACTTTCAACGCAAAAGATTTCCAAAGAGGAATCAGCAACACATCCGGTATAGATTGTATGCGCTTGGCTAAGAAGCTCACAACATTGCCATCCGGAAGTATAAGGGACCGACACACAAAACTATGTGTAACCATGAACATTTATAGTCTGGTTCATACACTTTAGTGAGAAGTACTCATATACGTGGATGGCAAAAACAATAACAAAGACAAAGACGTCAGCTTCGTTCTATCGATAGATAATGAATAATATTTATTTCATTATTTTCATATTTTAACTTACCTTTGTCAGATGAATCAAATCACGCGATATTGACATTCGACAGCTGGACTACAATGATGGTTCTGATGAATCACATTATTTCAGTCAGTTACAATGCCAGCAGAATAACTTTTGTCTCCACTATAGTTTCTAATCATTTATTTGGTTGTTCTTTGTCGCAAATCATTCGATTACGAATCTCCTGTCACTCACGACTCACTTAGCCAATTAGATTCAGTTTTTTTTTTTTTTTTTTTTTTTTTTTTTTGGGGGGGGTAGTTTTTACTCACAAAAATGTGTACTTTCAACGATATGCACTATCTTATAGTTTTTAAAGCTAGTGTGAATAGCAACTGGACACTTTTTGCCTGTCATTCGTAACCGATGTCTTTTCCTTCCGAATCGAGGCTCTCTCATTTAAAATAGATGCTATCTTGTTGTAAGGGGTTGATTTATGTCAGGGGTTGATGGATAAGTCATTGTAAATAACTAAAGTTTAGGGGTGGATTTCCAGATGAGTCGTTGTAAATAACTGTGGTGTAAGGGTTGATACCCAGATTATAGTCATTGTGTTGAGCTTTGATGTCCCCGTGTTTTCCGTCATTGTTGTTGTCATCGAGTCTTGGGTTTTACCTTGAGAAAGGATGAGCGTGCATCATGGGGGCTCGATTTTTGGGTAATTTGATAGGTTTGTTGTAATGAAATTTCTAAGCACTGCAGACTTTCCGTTAATGAATTTGATATGGGATGGGTTGGAACGGAAGTTCTATGTTAGAGGTGGGTGTCCATAATTTAGTTCTATTATTTATGATTTCGACCAATCAGAATGTTTCGTTGAACAAGGGTTCAATTGTAGATTCTGATATTTTGATCAGTTGAACTGAAGACTCCGGCTTGGACGGACGTGCTAGTGACTCGAAGAGAGCACTAAAATTATAATAAATAAATTCTCAAAGTTTATGCTGTTTGTGGCAGCGGTGATACTGTTTGTGGCAGTATTTCTCCGTCCAAGTCGTTATTGTGACGCTTTTGAGGCTTTTTATTTTAATTACATTGTTTCACTGGCTCTGGTAATAATTCAAAATTAATATTTGTTGTGAAATCTGAGTTATATTTTGTGTTATTTTATCAATGGTCTCCTAATTGTGGTGACTGATAGTTGATGAGGAATTTTGATTTTAGTATAGTGAGTCCATAAATGTAATGGCATTAACTAAGTGTATTCATTGGTATTCAGTTTTGTTGATTTACTACTTTTATTAATAGATTGATATAATATTTGGTTTTGATTAATTAATCCTTCTATATTCTTCCTTATTTAGTGAAGCCAGTTGGCTTGAGGTTGACCTAAGGTTGCCGTGAGATTGTTTTAACGTTGATTTGAAATCAAACATTAATATTTTGAAGAAATCAAGGAAACATTAACAATACAAGGAACTATGCTTATTTGTGAACGAAAGAAAACAATTTTACTCATTTGATCGATAAACATTTGATAAGACATTCTTTATCCATCGGAAACTATACTTATCATCTTTGCTGTCCTGCCTTGGTTGCTGTCGTCATGTTATGTGTTAGATTAGATGCTAAATTAAGGTAAGGGCGCCCTTAGAGATACAGTCTTAGATAAGTCTATAGTTTATTTTGTGATTTCTGTTCTTCTTTAATTATTCTCTTCATTATTTCTTCTGCTCTATCTTCATATTCCAACCCTTTATTTTGTAATACATCATTACTACTATATATGTATAAGACCTACTTCTTTTCCTTTTCTTTCATTATTTCTCTTTATTCAATACATAAATAAACCATTTGATATAAAACTGTACATCACTTGTTTGCTTGTCGGTGTGTTCCCTGTTTGTGTTCATTGACAATAATAGGTAAAGGCGACGGACTGAGTGCGTAGTGGACGCATTGCAAACTCACTCCGGCGCTTAAGTAACATCGGGGCAACGGACACGTTTTCACTGCCTACTGCCTAATATGCTGCCCACGCGTACTGTCAGTTGCCGATTCCTCACTGAATCGCCACAGGTCTTGTCGCGTCTCGAGTCGTCGAACACACGTGTAGTCAGTAATCAACTAAACACACAGCGTGTGTTGGACTGGGTCGAGTCTCTCTATTTTGCTACCGACACACACATACACACACACACACACACACACACAGATTTTTCCGGTCGACAATCTCCGTTCCTACGCTTTCTTTGTATCCCGTTAAAAGTCAAAGGGAATAATAAATGCGAAATAAAGATTTTCTTCGATTGAAAAGGTGATTGACTACTCTCAGTGGAAGTTTTCTTTCCTTACGACCGTGACGGCTTAATTCTTCTTCTTCTCGTATAAGAATAAATCCAAATAAAGGTTGGCTCCTGGTTCCAGGGTTTTCTTGACTTCACAACAGTGTGTTGTGGCTAATGGCTGACAGGAAGATTCTGGTGTCGGCGATGACTGACATCAGGGATTGGGTGCTAAGCAAGGGCTGGGAGGCAGGGATTGCGTGCTAAGCAAGGACTGAGAGGTAGGGATGCTAGGCAGGGATTGGACACGGACTGGGCAAGGACCTCCAATTAAGAGTTCAAACAAAAAGGTCTTAAGTCAAATCTTGTTTATCTTTCGCCACCGGGTCGTCCTTGAGCGACACATCATAATAGCTTTTATTTGCCGACCAAGGCAAGGCGAAGCAGTAACTCCATGGTAATAGTTAGTTATTGCATTTGTATCAAACATCAACTGACAGTTGAGCTATCTTACATGATGAGAATTTAACAGGGTTATGTCCCTTGTATTATATGGTTTATAACTTATAATTGTGATTATGATGTGTGGTCGTGGATTGGCAGTAGAATACAGACATCATGCCATATATACATATTGAATATAAGTAAAATAATAGCATAGGTCATAAACAAATGTTAACTATAGTATAATTTACTTATAGATATAGTTGTGTACAAGTATTTCAACTTTCGAACATCCATAGAATAAAGCACGAATAAAATATATACAAATTATAATAGTAATATTAGGTTAAGCATTGAATTCACAGTAATATCTCGTTCCACTTTGAATAAGTTAACCAATAATAATTTACCTTCAACCGAGAGATAGTTGAACTTTTTACAAGTTTGAAGTTTAAGAATTGGTTCTTCTTCCTTGGGATTCTTGGTGTGTGTGTCTCACTTCTGAGATAAATTTGGTTTTGTAAAGTAAGGCCACGCCAACAATTATGGGGATAGCCAATCAGAAAGAATGTTCCTATTTAGATAACCAATGACGTTTAGATGCTTTTGATTAACAACTGGGTAGGAGATAACGGAGAGCTAGAATATTAATTGCAATTTTAGCTACTCTTGAACGAGACGCGAACCTGAGGGCATAAACACACCTGAAGTCTTGTTTGGAAAGGACTATTAGCAGGAGATATGCAGTCAATGGACAGGCCATTGAACAGATGACTAAGCCCAAAAAGCGGAAAGTGAGTGGTAAGACAGCGTCCCGTTATACAATGGCTTTGACGAGTGCTTAACTGTATAATATAACTGTCCATGTTCAGAGTTTTAACTCAAGGTGTAATTTCCCTTCGCAAATATTGTTGTCTACTAAAATTTGAAGTGGTTTTGAATTAGACGCTGACGAATGATAAAGAAATCATAAGAGAAAGAAAATCATTCGTCACAGCACCTTCGGACTATGCTTGGTCAAGTTTTAGTCAATTGTTGAGGCAGGACTTCACAAGCTCAGTAGATTGAGACGGGTAACTAGGATACGGCATAGCGTCAACAAGTGGTTACTTAGTTTAAGATCACCTAAAGGTCTCACCCAGACACCAGCACAAGATCCCACTACTGTTGTTTTTAAAGGTTTTACGGCGCTACTTGCAACACATTAAGGTCATATCAGCGCCAGTAAAAAGGAAGGAAATGGGATAGTAAAAAGTTGTAGAATTACAATTAAATCACCCAAGAAAAGGTAAGACGAAGGGGAATTGGTTCAAATAGGAAACAGGTGTAGATTCCAAGAGCACACTATCAAAGTACTTAGTTTGAGATCACCTAAAAGTCTCATCCAGACACAAGTACAGGTCCCCACTAAGAGGAATACACTCAAATGTTTACCAAATATATATAATATATGTAAACATAACATAATACAGTGTATAACAGAATTGATTTACAAGGGGGGAAAATATAATCTTCCAAAACTAACTATACAGCCAGGGCCAGGACAAAAACAAGTAATCTCATTCCAAGACAAAGACAGAAAGCAAGTTGGAAAACAGATATAGGGGGATAGAAAACGCAGTAAGTATGTATCTCCCTGCACACTATAGGAGGTCAGGAACCCTGCCCAGGATGCCAGGACTAACTGAAGACTTAATGTCAATCCAGATCAAGGAAAGACTAGAGCAACACGGAAAGTGAAAACAGGCATCAGGCATGGAGAAGAGAAGACACAGCAAGTGACCTCTCTATCCACCATGGGAGGTCAGAAGACTTTAGCACCAGCAAAATGGAAGAGGGAAGGAAAGGATGGGTTTATTTCAGTTCAAAGAAACATAAAAAAGGATCCAGTCAAATGGATGCAAAAAAAAATATCAATATAAATAAATAAATGCACAACACACAAGCAAAAGTTCAAATGTATTTTATTCATCAAATATTGTACATTAAAAAGTGAAACATGAAAAAAGAAGGTTGAACAGGCAAAAGGACATACATCAGCTTCTCACGAACTATTGTTTGTTTGTTTTTAAGGGTTTGCAACACATTAAGGTCATATCAGCGCAGGTGAAAAGAAAGAGAATGTAAGAGTAAAAAGTTCTAAAATTACAATTAAAGCACCCGAGAAAAGGTAAGACAAATGGGAATTGGTTCAAATAGAAAACATGTAGATTCCAAGAACACACTATCAAAGTACTAAGTTTGAGAAAACCAAAACTAACTATACATTTGAGTGTTTCCCTCCCAGTCAGGATCAGAACAACACCAATTAAGCTCATCCAAAGACAAAAAGCATGTTGGAAAACAGTATAGGGGGATAGAGGACACAGTAAGTACCTCCCTGCCCAATATGAATACTTGGCAGGTAGGCTAAAATTAGAAATGTAAAATTCCCAATTAAACGCCATTGTTTGTTTTTGTTTTTGTTTTTAAGGGTTTTACGGCGCTTGCAACACACTAAGGTCATATCAGCGCCAGTAAAAAAGAAAGAAAATGGGATAGTAAAAAGTTATAGAATTACAATAAAGCATCCGAGAAAAGGGAAGAAAAAGGGGAATTGGTTCAAAAAAGAAACAGGTGTAGATTGCAAAAGCACACTATCAAAGTACTTAGTTTGAGATCACTAAAAGTCTCATCCAGACACAAGCACAGGTCCCAACTAAGAGGAATACACTCAAATGTTTACAATCATATAATATAATGTGTAAACTAAACATAATACAATGCATAACAACAGAGAGATGATTTACAAGGAAAAAATATCATCTCCCAAAACTATAACTATACATTCGACTGTTTCCCTCTCAGCCAAGGACTCTGACCAAGGTCAGGACAAAACCAAAAAATCTCATTCCAAGAATAAGACAGAAAGCAATTGGAAAACAGATAAGAGGGATAAAAGACACAGCAAGTACCTCCCTGCCCGCTATGGGAGGTAGGAACCCCACCCAGAAACACCATTGTAACCTGTGGTAGTAATGCTGTATAAATTAGTAACACGGTACAACCACGAATATACATCTACAAACTAAACCATGAAAGATCATTACTAAGAAAAGGGTTGCTGAATAGACTCACATGCGCCTCTCAATAAAAAAACAATTTATATTTCTAATTGAACACAAACATTTTCAATAATTTTGTCAGTCACTCCAACATCGACAATTTTCTCAGTAATCTTTGACAGCTCTAAGTCTATAGTATTTTCAATTTCACATTCATGTTTGTCCAAAATTATACTACACATTTATAAATAGCTGTGTGAAGAATAATATGGGATTGTCAAAGAATTCTAGATTTTCAATTGAAAGCACACGAAATAAAGTCAGACAATTTTGCTGTTAAGGGTTTTATGTCACTTTCAACACATTTAGCATGGGTCAAAGTTAGGTCATTTCAGCGCCAGTATAAATGAAGAAAATGGGAGAGCAAAAAAGTTCTAGAATGACAATTAAAATACCCAGGAGAAGGTAAGACAAAGGAGATTGGTTCAAATAGGAAAAAGATGTAGATTTCAAGAGCACATTATCAAAGTACTTAGTTTGAGATCACCTAAAAGTCTCATCCAGACACCAGCACAGGTTCCCACTCTAATAGGAATACACTCAAAATGTTTTACAAATCATATATAATATAAAGACAACATAATACAGTTCATAACAGAGAGATGATTTACAATGAAAAAAAAAATCATCTCCTAAAACTAACTATACATTTGACTGTTTCCCCTCTCAGCCAGGGCACCCAGCCAGGACGGGGACAAAACCAAGTAATCTCATTCCAAGACAAAGACAGAAAGCAAGTTGGAAAACAGATACAGGGGGATAGAATTTATTTTTTAAATGAGCTTTTATATAGAGCAATATCCACAGACACAGTAAGACCTCCCTGCCCACTATGACTAGTTCCGTGTTGTATATAATGGAGATCCAAAAGATTTTAAAAAAATGCGTACAAAGTTGCAAAATCGAAAATAGAGCACTAAATTTGATAATAGGCAAATAGACCATACCAGTGTTGTATTAATAGATAATTTAAATTTACTCTTTATAGACACTATAAATAGTATCCACTTTTAAATCTAATATAACCCACCCAGATAATACTATACTGAACTCCCGATATGAACGTCCAGGTCAACAAACTGATTAAAGTGTTTAAGAAAACTATAAAAAACAAATGCGTAAATGCCAGAGCAAAAATGCATAAGAATACACATCTTTTCCTTTTTACTGGCGCTGAAATAACCTTGACTTGGACCCATGCTAAATGTGTCGCAAGTGACGTAAAATCCTTAAAAGGTAGTTATCACTAAATTGTAAAAAATGTCAAAGAATAATTATTACATATACAGCCCAAGCCAATAATTGGAACGCCATATTTTCAGAAGTCGCTTAATTCCAGGTTATCAAATATATACCGAGCCTTATTGAGACGAGCAAAAATGGAATTTTCTCATAACTTCACCAAGCGAAAGAAAGTACATTAACTAACAATGACATTTGAGTCTATAATCGCCCATTACCTGTTAGTTAGCCCATAGTTAATGAAAGCTCATGTAATGACACAATTGTTTCTGTTGAAGAGGAATTTTTATGTTTTCAAGGGTTTACGGCGCTTGCAACACATTTAGGTCATATCAGCGCCAGTAAAAAGGATGAACATTGGATAATAAAAACATTCTAGATGTACAATTCAAAGGACTTAAGGAAAAAGTATGACAAAGTGGAAGGTTCAAATAGGGAACAGATGTAGATTCCAAGAGCACACTATCACAGTACTTTGAGATTCTAAATGTTTCACCGCACACCAGCATAAGATGGCACTAAGAGGAATACACTCAAATGTGTGCAAACCATATGTTTAAATTAAAACTAAATAATCTCATTCCAAGACAAAGACAGAATGCAATTGGAAAACAGGGCATAGAAGACACAGCAAATACCTCCCTGCCCACTATGGGAGGTCAGGAACCCCACTCAGACAATGAGGAATACAGCACTGATTAAAATGTGTTGTAATTTATTGTACAGGATTCATGCGTCTTTAAATCACCAGGCAGTACATCAACATGCCATATAAATTTGTGGTCATACTCACTCTCCCCCATTTTCCATCCCTACCAAAAACATTATGTCAAATGTCGAAAAAACAAACGAAAGACAAAATACATTAAAGATGCTATGAATTACAATATACACAGCTACTGTAATATAAACGGTGTGTAGTTGTTGACATGTTCCAATTAATAATAATAATAATAATAATAATAATAATAATAATAATAATAATAATAATAATAATAATAATAGATCTTTATTGTCCATAAATATGGCAATTTGTCATTTAGTTACACTTGTCATAACGTTATATGATAACTATAACATTGAACAGACACCTCCTCTCTCTCCTCTCTCTCTCTCTCTCTCTCTCTCTCTCTCTCTCTCTCTCTCTCTCTCTTCCTCTCTTTCTTTCACGCATGCGACATACACAACATCAACATTTTCATTTCATTTTCAATTCGTTACATTCTTGGCAATTCAACACCAAATATTATCATCATTATCAATTGGTCACTTCATCTAGCCTAACATTAAACAAATTAATCAGTCAATCAGTCAACGCATCAATCCTTGGTTTTGCTGTACCATATGAAATATTCAACATTTTTATTGCTGATGGAACGAACGTTGATTTATACTTGTTAGTTCCACATTTAATCTGACAAAAACTTCTCCCAGATGGCAAAATATCAAATTCATGGTATAAAATATGTTTTTTTTATTGTTGGTAATTGAGAATGCTTTCCTTTCTATTGCTTTTCCATGAATTCTTTCTACTTCATCAACAGGATGGTTTATTATTTTTGATGCCTCTTTGTAATTCTAAATCATCATACAATGCTTTATATAATATTAAGCGAAGGATAGGTCTTCAATCAACAAATCGCGAAATAAGATGAAATTAGTGGTGCACTTTTGTGTCGGAAGTAAACAAGGCCGCCGCCATTTCGATTTCCTTGAGACAAAAACATTGATACGAACGATTTTTCCGAGGATTTGAAGCAGAACTCTAAACGTTAAAGTTTGAAGTACATACCATTCATTAATACGAACAATCATACAACGTTTAATACGTAAATGAGTGAAACGTTGCCATGAAACAAATAAATATCAAAAGAATTCATCACATAGGTGTAACTGTGCGTCGCTATTCAGCGCCGCCATTTTGAAAAAAAAAAAAAATTATGGAGGCCACTCACTGAGGGTGTTAATAGAAGTGATTTACACAATGTTTTTCCAATTAAGCTGCTAGCACTGTCCTCCTATCTTTACAAATCCTGACCTCCTGTTTTACAATTAAACTTGTTGAATTTCCAAAAGTTCCCAACTCCCGATGAAAACATCAAATCCAACAGAGTAACAAGGAGTTCCATTGTCTATAAAAATAGCCAACGTCTAAATAAAAAACCCAAGTTTTAAATCATTGTACTGTTCTACTGATTTACAACAACACATGCTTTTAAAATCTCTTCTCTCCTTTCAGAATCAAGTCCTCAAAGCTTTTTATTGTGAAATGCTGATGAACAAGGAACTGACACAGGACTTTGCTGGTGTTAGGTAACAACTCCTTGAGTCAACTTTGCAAAATTCCATGTCCAAGATGATGGTTTTAACTTTGTACACACCATATAACGTTTTGATTGCATCAAAAACTTCATCTACAGTACAGAACGAATCATCTCCTGTTAGTGTTGAAATTCAAATGAGTAATCAGTGTTGAAAAACCTCTGATAACCCATGAGGCTCCTTTTTCCTTCCATCAAAGATGGTTGTCCACTCATGACCACACTATATGTGGCATTCTTGTGATCTATATTTTTCTGAGCAGGAACAGCTCGCTGTTCATCAGTAAAATGTCTGGTACTAGGATAGGGACAAGCATCTGAGGAAAAAAATGGCAATAGGTTCATAACGAAAGTAATCTAGAGAAATCAGCATTTATTCATGAATAACCAAGAGGTGACGATGTACAAATGGTGGTGTAAACAAGGCTTGGAAATATGGAGCCAAAGATCCCCCTAGATTGATAAGTGCTAAATAAATGAGCAGTCTATTAAACTATTGAGATTAATCCTGACTACTTTAGATTGGGACCACCATTCCATCATTCGAATTCTAGAAAAATACACCCATGACAAAAACAGATTAACTCAAATTTCAATCATTCTTGCCAAAGTGGAATAATAAAGGCTTTACTGCTGAGATACCCTTGTTGAAACCCAAGCAGAGGAACACAAGATTACTTTGAAAATCTTCTGATAGGCTATCAATCCAAATCGAACACTGAATCATTGATCAATGCGTCAAAGAAATTTGATGAAAAACTCAAGCACCATGTGTAATAAAGCCCAGAAATTTTTTTGTTTCAGTGCTGGTGGTGACAAAAAGTGAAAAAGTAGGAAAATGTTGAACGATTGCCCCATTTCTACTGCACTAAACCCCACTTTTAGAGCAATTGAGATGATAGACTATCATTGATACTCTAGCTAACTTCTGGAGAGTGGGAAACTGCACCTGTGTGTTCCACCACACATCAACTCTCACATTGTTTCGTGAAATTGTAATTTTAAAAAGGAGGAAATTCCTCCTCTAAACTACAAAACCGCGGATTTCCGCAGATCCGAGGAAAACCATCGGCACTCTTGTTTATAAATAGAAAATCGTCATACACATGCAGATGACACAACTTTTGGGACATTATTTCCAAGATGACTAAGGCACTCCCCAATGATAACGAAAACTATGGACTGCACTAGCACAACGCAAGTCCAGATATGATCTGT
>NW_027622049.1:10000-14588 GCF_034508935.2 Berghia stephanieae | reverse complement strand
CGATGCTACCCAGCGGGTTTGCGACGGTGCACGAATGCGGACCGGACTTTGCTGATTGGGTCGATCGTCATAACATAATAGTGTGAAAACCATAAGAGGCTGCTGCCATTTGCGGGCGCGAAAAAGTGCGGAGAAAGGAGAAAAATATGACTTTGGGCATTGAGCATTTTATTTAAAAGGCAATATGGGTCGGACTTTGACAAAAGGCAGTATCTTAATTCTCTTTTTTAATTAAAAAAATATGCTGTTTTATTTCTAAATATAAAAATAGAGGCGATTTTTGGCAGCAAACCATGCAATAGAGCCCCGCCACTGGGGTAGGGGCAGAGTACTAATATACGTCTCATACTAATATTATTAGATAACACTGGACTATGTGCCTATTAATAAAATAAGCACTGGTTAATACGGAGAGAAAATGATCAACTGGTAATGGGGGGGGGAGGGGGGGGGGTACCCGCAAACGACCGAGGCGCTGGACGCAGGGGAGAACATGGTGATACGATACAAGATCAAAGAGAAATAGCCGCCGCTCTTGGGTTGTGGAAATGGTTGTTGGGGGGGGGGGGGGGGGGTGTGATTAATCTGTTTTTAATGACATAGAGATACTCATGAGTGTGTGTGTGTGTTTGGGAGACCAATACGGTTTCTATAGCTGCAAACGGAATAGTAACTGAGAGTTTCACTATGATAAGTTCATCATTCGGGCGCATTGCATTGCAGTATTCCGAATTGAAGAGCCATCAGAGACTGTTCAGACTCGACACTGGTTAGCGACGGAGTTCTGTTTAGTTTAGACTCGAGTCCGAATTGTCACGGGAAGCAATTCAGACTCGGGTCCGAATAACCTTTTCCTTAAATTATTATCGGAACTGTACTGTATAGAGCTTTTACTTTTATATTCTTCTTCTTCTTCTTCTTCTTCTTCTTCTTCTTCTTCTTCTTCTTCTTCTTCTTCTTCTTCTTCTTCTTCTTCTCTCCTCAACACTCCGTCATGTTTTGTCTTTTCGTTCCTCAAAATGTTCAGTTATTGTATATTTTGCAATTTTTGTTATAGTCGAGTCCATATTTTGCGTTTCTGAAAGTACTCAGATACAGCCATATCTTTTGCCTATATCTAGTTGTATGCTTGAACAAGACATTGTTCTTCTTGGACCTATACTTCTATGTTGTATGCTTGAACCAAACATTGTTCTTCTTGACTATACTTCTATGTTGTATGCTGAACCAACTTGTTCTTCTTGGACCTATACTTCTATGTTGTATGCTTGAACCAAACATTGTTCTTCTTGGACCTATACTTCTATGTTGTATGCTTGAACCAACATTGTTCTTCTTGGACCTATACTTCTATGTTGTATCTTGAACCAACATTGTTCTTCTTGGACCTATACTTCTATGTTGTATGCTTGAACCAAACATTGTTCTTCTTGGACCTATACTTCTATGTTGTATGCTTGAACCAAACATTGTTCTTCTTGGACCTATACTTCTATGTTGTATGCTTGAACCAAACATTGTTCTTCTTGGACCTATACTTCTATGTTGTATGCTTGAACCAAACATTGTTCTTCTTGGACCTATACTTCTATGTTGTATGCTTGAACCAAACATTGTTCTTCTTGGACCTATACTTCTATGTTGTATGCTTGAACCAAACATTGTTCTTCTTGGACCTATACTCTATGTTGTATTCTTGAACCAAACATTGTTCTTCTTGGACCTATACTTCTATGTTGTATGCTTGAACCAAACATTGTTCTTCTTGGACCTATACTTCTATGTTGTATGCTTGAACCAAACATTGTTCTTCTTGGACCTACACTTCTATGTTGTATGCTTGAACCAAACATTGTTCTTCTTGGACCTATACTTCTATGTTGTATGCTTGAACCAAACATTGTTCTTCTTGGACCTATACTTCTATGTCGTATGCTTGAACCAAACATTGTTCTTCTTGGACCTATACTTCTATGTCGTATGCTTGAACTAAACCTTTAAAATCTTCATTCTTTTTAGACATTTGTGTTAATGTAAATAATCTCTTAAAAGTCTGTCAAATAAGCCATCATTTTCATTTCTCTCTCAGAAGAACCGAAAAAAAATAATTGAACCAATCAGTGTGTTTTTACTCATGATTTCTGCATTAATTTAAAGAAAATGATGTTTACTTTATGATTAGATCATCCCTGTATGAAAAACAGTCGAAGAAGTTTTTGTTGTATCGTCTGAAAATTCTGTCCCTGTCATGAAATATCAAAACCATTTGTTGATAGAAAGGAGAGCATTATTCATTATCCTGCCCCTTTTAAAAATTAATTTAATGAGACAGTTTGTGTGGTTTACTCTCGCACCCAAAAGTATAATGATTGGTCTAATGTCTACTGTCAGTGACAGTATAATGATTGGTCTAATGTCTACTGTCAGTGACAGTATAATGAATTGGTCTAATGTCTACTGTCAGTGACAGTATATGATTGGTTTTAATGTCTACTGTCAGTGATAGTATAATGATTGGTCTAATGTCTACTGTCAGTGACAGTATAATGATTGGTCTAATGTCTACTGTCAGTGACAGTATAATGATTGGTCTAATGTCTACTGTCAGTGACAGTATAATGATTGGTCTAATGTCTACTGTCAGTGATAGTATAATGATTGGTCTAATGTCTACTGTCAGTGACAGTATAGTGATTGGTCTAATGTCTACTGTCAGTGACAATATAATGATTGGTCTAATGTCTACTGTCAGTGACAGTATAATGATTGGTCTAATGTCTAATGCCAGTGGCAGTATAATGATTGGTCTAATGTCTACTGTCAGTGACAGTATAATGATTGGTCTAATGTCTACTGTCAGTGACAGTATAATGATTGGTCTAATGTCTACTGTCAGTGATAGTATAATGATTGGTCTAATATCTACTGTCAGTGACAGTATAATGATTGGTCTAATATCTACTGTCAGTGACAGTATAATGATTGGTCTAATGTCTACTGTCAGTGACAGTATAATGATTGGTCTAATGTCTACTGTCAGTGACAGTATAATGATTGGTCTAATGTCTACTGTCAGTGACAGTATAATGATTGGTCTAATGTCTACTGTCGTGACAGTATAATTATTGGTCTAATGTCTACTGTCGTGACAGTATAATGATTGGTCTAATGTCTACTGTCAGTGACAGTATAATGATTGGTCTAATGTCTACTGTCAGTGACAGTATAATGATTGGTCTAATGTCTACTGTCAGTGACAGTATAATGATTGGTCTAATGTCTACTGTCAGTGACAGTATAAGGATTGGTCTAATGTTTACTGTCAGTGACAGTATAATGATTGGTCTAATGTCTACTGTCAGTGACAGTATAAGGATTGGTCTAATGTCTACTGTCAGTGACAGTATAATGATTGGTCTAATGTCTACTGTCAGTGACAGTATAATGATTGGTCTAATGTCTACTGTCAGTGACAGTATAATGATTGGTCTAATGTCTACTGTCAGTGACAGTATAAGGATTGGTCCAATGTCTACTGTCAGTGACAGTATAAGGATTGGTCTAATGTCTACTGTCAGTGACAGTATAATGATTGGTCTAATGTCTACTGTCAGTGACAGTATAATGATTGGTCTAATGTCTACTGTCAGTGACAGTATAATGGTTGGTCTAATGTCTACTGTCAGTGACAGTATAATGATTGGTCTAATGTCTACTGTCAGTGACAGTATAATGATTGGTCTAATGTCTACTGTCAGTGACAGTGCTAAAACGTAATTAAAATGCTTTACTTTTGAAATTGTACTTGCGAATATGATTTGTTTATTTCTATTCCCCCAGAGAGATCAGAAAATGGCGGGATTTGAAAATTCAGCTCTTTTTGATTATGAGAAGAAAGATTCATCATTCTTTGTTGTAAAATGTGCAACTCTAGAAAATTTACAAACATGTATTTCAACAGGAGAATGGGCATTTCGTAAACGGACTAAACCGCCACAGCCCCAAGATATTCTTGAAAAAGCCCATTCCAAGCCTAACAATAAAGTTATTTTAGTTTTCAGCGTGAATAATCAACATGGATGGCATGGTTATTGTGAAAGTCTGTATCCGCTCAAACTGAAAGAAAATGATTCTTGCAACAGTGATGCAAATACGACTAATTCGACTCATGATTCCACCGCACACCTTGCTGACAATGACAATGACTGGGTCCGTTTTCAAGTCAAGTGGATTACACACTTTCAGTCTTTGAATTCCTATGAGTGTCTGCCTTTTAACAAGACGAAAGATTTGAATTTGGTGGACAATTCATGCGTCAATAAAGCAAGGAACTGGCAAGAAATGTCTCAGGAAGTTGGTAGTTCTATGTGCGAGTTGATTGACAAGCATTTCACGAGTACATGTGAGAAGAGACGAGATTTGGAAAATGAAAAACTAGAAAAGATCAAAGCAAAAGAATCATTTTTTAAAGAAGAGGAAAACGCAATCGGTTTCTGTGATGATGTATCCAAAGGATGGCAGGCTATTGTGGAGAAAATAGAAAAGGAGCTTGGAAAGGTTTTACTTGCTTGTCCTTTTGGAAGTCAAA
>NW_027622048.1:10000-14582 GCF_034508935.2 Berghia stephanieae | reverse complement strand
AAACAGACGATTCCTGAAACCAAATGAGCTTGCATAACTCTATTCCCTATTCTCAACTACACGGCAACTTTCCCCGCCCTTGCTAACTCTTCTATAAAGTATATACTACCCCCCCCCCCCCCTTCTTTCTCCCCCCCCCCCCCCCCCCCCCCCCCCCCCGCCATGTCCATACTTTTCTATAAAGCATAATATATCTTACCTCCCTCCTCTCTCCCCCCAAAACAAGGCTAATAATGTCACATCACCCGATTTGCATAAAAGTTACAAGCGGTAAATTCAATTTGCCTCTCTCGCCCCTCCCCCCCCCCCCCCCCCCCCCACCCCGTCCCCTCCCTTGTCGCCCTACATCTGCCCTTCCCCTTCTTCGTTCGTCATCGAAATATTCAAATCAATTCTTGCTTTTGGTGACTCCATAAAACAATATTGAAAGGAAAAAGATGGAAAGGAAGTATCGGCCGATTTATAAAAATAGAATATTGTGACGTCATATATGATCCTAGCAGCCATATTGGAATTTTAATGTGTGTCCAATTACCTCAAAACGGTATTACACTTGTGTTATGTGTATTATATGTTGCTCGGGGTATCATCTTGTCACAAAAGTCAAGCAATGTTAAGCGTGATCAATGACCGGAAAGTGACAGTGATAGTGACAAATTATGGCTGCAACGTTGTGTATTTGAATAAGGCGCTTTACATACATTGCCTCACTCGACTCAGTAGTGACTGGATACCTAGCTACAGGTAGTGACTGATATTATGCTAGAATGTTATGTAAATGTAAATGGTCCTGCTAGAAACTCGTAGAAATTCGTCTGTAGTGTTTCATTCATCCTCTTTTGTTGCTAAAGGGGAAACCCGAAACGTCCATTTTATCTGTTTTCGTATATTAAATTGAAGCTTACATTCAACTTCACATTGTTATTTGTTGAAATGTTAATACAAAAAGGAGTCCTGACAGATGACTGGTAGTGTGTGAAATGGAAATATGACTCCATATAGCCTGCTTAGGGAATTAATCAACCACGATAAAGTGCAATGAGCATGGTAAATTCGTGGAAATGCTCCCTAAAATGTTCATAATTATACATGAACATTTCATTTTATGTCGTCCTTCAGTCCTATGGACCCGGAATTTATCCAGGCTTCTTTCGCGTGAAACGAAAATTGGAATTACTTGCTATCCATTGGATAGGACACTAGTCGCCAATCGCAAAAAGAACAATCCGTCTGATCTTACAGACCCAACTACTCAATTACTGCTGGGTGGACAGGGGGAGGGGGGGGGGTGTTGAGTGGTGGCGGGGAGAGGATAGGGGGGTAAGAAAAAAATCCCGACTTCACCTGGGATCAAACTCGGTCCCTTCGTGTGTGAAGTGAGTGCTCTACTGGCTGAGGAAATGGGACTCCCGATATTAAAGTATTGTGTTCTTAGATCATTAATTAACTAATGTATTATTATTATTATTATTATTATTATTATTATTATTATTATTATTATTATTATTATTATTATTATTATTATTATTATTATTATTATTATTATTATATTATTATTGTTAGTATAATAATAATAAAATCTTTCTCTTTCTCTCTCTCTCTCTCTCTCTCTCTCTCTCTCTCTCTCTCTCTCTCTTTCTCTCTCTCTCTCTCTCTCTCTCTATATATTATATATATATATATATATATATATATATATATATATATAATCTAATGTCTCGAAATCCGCGTTACTTTTTTTTTTGTCGAGGGGGGGGGGGGGGGGGAGTTGTTTTTTTGCTTTTTTTAAAGGAGGAGGGGGGGGGGGAGAGTGTTTTTTTTTGCTTTTTTTCAAAGGGGGGGGGGGGGGGGTGAAGAGGTATTGTTTTTGTTTTTTTTTTTTGTTTTTTTTTTTTGCTTTGTTTTTGTTTTGTTTTTGTTTTTTAATTCCTTTGTTTTTAGTTTTTTTAATCTTATTTTTCTAAAGTTTAAGTAATATAAAAACCAATTCATTCTCGCTACTCTTTAAGACAAATCGTATCAGTTAAGCTTCAATTACAATGATTTTAAGCATCAGCTTCGCACCAACAACAAAAAAAAAATGTTCTTAGAGAATTTCATTGTAAACAAAGAGAAAAACACGTTATCTCTGATTAACCTAGAAATACGATTTTACACGCACGTGTATTTGGGACAAAGTTAATATACGATTTGTGGGATATAATACAAAAAGGAATTAAAATCGATGAACGTTTACACAACATAACAAAGTGAATTATAAATTATATTTTAAATTGTACCTAAAATGACGGGTTAAAAAAAAAAAGAACAGGTGTGTATGAAACAGTACCAGAAAAAAATAGAAAGAATTAAAAATACAAGAAAAAAAATCTACCATCCCCCCTCCACCAACACACACACACACACACACACACACACACACACACACACACACACACACACACAAACAACAACAAAAGCCAACAAAACAGAATAAAAGGCCAGCCTGCCGGATGATGATTTTGTTCTTGATATTTTTCGTTATGCTTTGTCTGACACTGTTTCATAGATGACACCTTTTCGGATAAATCATTTAGATAATACGATTTGTTGTCTTTTGGAAACCCTATTTGAAAAACGTTACATCCAGAACATTCAGGGTGTTGTCTTATAAAGCGAAGAAAACCATAATATGTGACCCAGCGTCTCAAAATGGCATCATGTCGAGATAAACCCGATGCCAATAAGTCTAATGACATTTTTAACTAGCCAAAAAGATGAATTATTGCTATTTAGCAACTTGAAATATGACATTCATCCTCCTCTATAAAGTATATAAACTCGACGCACGTCTGATATTTCTGGCTATAAATTCAATTTTCAGCGTCATAATCATCCCGACATAATACCGTTTTGACGAGATAGGTCACATATTATATTCTCCTCTTTGACTCACTATGCTTTAAAAATAAGCGATTCTTTGCACGATGGTAAAAAGTCTAAGCGGGTATTAGGGTCATTCTTTATTAAGTTCGGCTATGTGGTCTTGTGGTATCACACTCCCTTTCGGATCGGAAGGTCCTTGGTTCGAACCTCGATGGCGCATAGCTGAGTCCTTAGAAAAGTCTCTTTACTCACATTCTCTCACCGTACTCAGGTGTACAATGAGTACATTTAACATGTAGGACAAGACTTTACCGGGGGGGGGGGGGGGGGGGGGGGAAAATTCCTATAACACAGTTGGTAGAGCACTCGGTCCACGCGCAAAGGGGCTGAGATCGATCCTGGGTGCAGTGGATATTTTTTTGTCTGACCTCCCCCCCCCCCCCCCCCCCCCCCCCCCCAAGGCCCATCCAGCAGTGGTTGGTGGCTCGTTCTATTAGAGCTGACAGCAGCTTCCAATGATGTTCACACTACTGCGTTATGACGATCTACCCAATCAGCAAATTCCTCACCTCATTCGTGCACCGTCGCAAATCCGACCGGAAGCCTCGTCACAACACACCGTTGAACTCGATGCTCTGCGGTTTCGGGTTCTTTCCACAACGGGTACATGTTAGACAGGTTGAAAGTCCCCTCTGACGAAGCGATTTTGCCGTGAGGCAGGGTTAGATCTGACGAATAGCACTTTTGCGATAGACTATCGTCCTATCACCGCTAAATAAATAGGTTGCAATTACTTTCTGTGAGGCATACTGGGCGGTTAGCCTCAGCCATTGTACCTAATTGTGTCCTTTGCCTGACGCTGTGGAAAATTGACCAGTTCCATGGACTCTCCTGGCTGCTCCCTCTCCTATCCATCACCTGCCTGCCGTGACTTCAAGTAACCCTGGTAAGGAGGCTTAGTGGTTACTCGACCTTGCCCAAGGGTCTACCACAGGCTACTGGAGGGAAGGATCGCCTTACTATCCTTTGACAGACAAGCTGCCCCGCTACCCCAGTTTTACAACTAACAGCAATATTTAATATGAAGGACAAGACTTTACCGGGGGCGGGATTCCTATAGTTCAGTTGGTAGAGCACTCGTTCACGCGCAAAGGGTTTTTTTCTGACCCCCACCCCAGGCCATCCAGCAGTGGTTGTTTTATTGGCTGGTTCTATTAGATCTGGCAGCAGCTTCTAATTTGTGCTCACACTACTACGCTATGACGATCGGCCCTAACGCATTCGTGCACCGTCGAAAACCGCCCAGAAGCTTCGTCACAACACACAGTTGAACTAGATGCTCTGCGGTTTCGGGTTCTTACCCACAACGGATACATGTTATACAGGTGGAAAGTCCCCTCTGATGAAGCGATTTTGCCGTGAGGTAGGGTTAGATCTGACGAATAGCACTTTTGCGATAGACTATCGTCCTATCACCGCTAAATAAATAGGTTTCAATTACTTTCTGTGAGGGCAGTTCCCATACTGGGCAGTTGGCCTCAGCCATTGTACCTAATGGTATCCTCTGCCTGACGCTGTGGAGAGTTGACCAGTTCCATGGACTCTCCTGGCTGCTCCCCTCTCCTATCCATCACCTGCCTGTCGTGACTTCAAGTAACCATGGTAGGGAGGCTTAGTGGTTACTCGACCTTGCCCAAGGGTCTACCACAGGCTAACG
>NW_027622047.1:5000-10000 GCF_034508935.2 Berghia stephanieae | reverse complement strand
ATATATATATATATATATATATATATATATATATATATATATATATATAATTACAAAACAAATCCAGAATAAGAGTCTTGAAATGGAAATGTTCGAATTAATTATTATTAAAATAGCTTTAGAAAGAAAAGATAAAAATAGGAGGGAGGGGGGAGGGAAAGGGGGAGAGGGGGGGGGGGGGGGGGGGAAGGGGGGAGGCGGTGGGGGTTATTGAAAAAGTCAACAACTAATTATCTAATTCTCTTGGCACTGAAAAAAAAAACAAAAACAAAAACAAACACATCTAAACTTACAAAATCAAATTTGAAATAAATAAAAAAGCAATAAATAAGTGAATGCATAAATAAATAAAATAGATAGATAAATAAATAAATAAATAAATAAATAGATAAATAAATAAATAAATAAATAAATAAATAAAGTTCCCTTCATTCTTCCTCAGCGGATATATATTTTTTGGGGCGAAGTGACTATTCTCATCCCCCTAGTCTAGGATGCTAGTCTTCATAATAGTAGTCCACAATTGTTGTATGTTTAATCCAAAGGTTGTAATGCAGTAATTTGTTAAGTTTCTTGTCACAAGTTGCACAATTAAAAAAAAAATCAATCAAATCCAAATCGCAAAAAGCCGGCGACGTTTTTTTCGGTGATCCAATCGGCCGGAGGGGGGGGGGGGGGGGGGGGGGGGGGGGGGGGGGTGGGGTGTGAATAGAGGCAGTCTTTTTGGGGAGTTATCTCGAGAGAAGACAGAGATAGATAAATCATGCGTTAGCCGCACCGCAGCACCGCTCAATGAACAATGTGTGCTATATTTCTGGCCCAGGACCTTCCTATCCGAAAGCGAGTGTCATACCGCAATACCACATAGCCGTTTAATTTTTTATTTTATTAACACAATCCATACACACTTAAACACACACATACAAACACGTCCAATAATAAATATCTTGACACACATAACAAATTTAAACTAGACTGTCAACTCAAAGTCTGAAGACGTGTTAAAAAGCTATGAAAATAGTTATTTAAACAAGGTCATAAAACTATCTATTCCTATAGATTATATGAAAAAAGTTACAAATATACTCACGTAGCCCTTATCTAATCCACACGCAGTTAGTTCCAGAGCGATTATGAATTACGAATGACTAACAAACACACACACACACACACACACACACACACACACACACACACACCACACGACACAACACAACAGACAAATCCGACCCCCAAATCTTGGCACATGAATCAAATAAATTAATTCCAGAAGCCACTACTTCATTCATTCATACAGTACTTGAGCCGCCATTCCATATATATAATATACTATTAGTACACGACTAATCTGTCACCTGACACAATATAATATACCTAATTCCTGTTGCTTTTTTTTGTGGTTAATTATTGGGGTATGTAAACGACACACTTACAATACGAGAACACACGCTGCAGTCACAGACACAGACAGGACGGACAGACACACACTGTCTGTCTGTCACGACAAAATAAGGTAAATTTATGCTTGGCGAGGAGGTGTGTTGATCTTGTTTGTTTATGAATGAATATTTGGGATGAAGAACAACATACGTATTTTTATGGGGGGATAATAATTGACGTAAAATAAGTGACTTTTAAAAAAATGGAAAAGGCAAATCAGTAAAGGAAAATAACGAACAAATGAATGAATGAATTTTAAAAAATGAATAAATGAATGGATAAATGAATAATGAATGAATGAATGAACGAATGAATTAATGTTTTAAAGGACTAACGAATGCATGTTGTAAAAAACTTATAAATTGATGACCAGAAGGATGAACGAATGGATGAATGAATGTGGTTAACAACAATTATTGAAAGAGAGAGTGAATGAATGAATGAATGAATTAATTATAGGATGTGGTAAAGACCGAATGACTGAGTTTGCTAAAGAACTAAAGAACTGGATGTAGGTATGTACCATTGTATGAATGAATATTGTAACCCACTAACGAATGAATGCATTAATGAATATATGAAAAAAATATATGAATAAACGAATGTTTGACTGAATGAATAAATGAATGTATGAATAAATGAATGTATGATGGAATGAATAAATGCATGAAGGAATGAAGAAATGAATGTGGTAACAAAAACATACTGGAACCCCCCCCCCCCCCCCCCCAAAAAAAAAAAAAACAAAAACAAAAAAAAAACAAAAAAACCCCAAAACAAAACGAAATGAATGAGTGGGTGAATGAATGAATGCGGTGAAGAAATAATGAAAGAATACATTGAAATCAAATGAACGAGTGGGTGGGGAATGGATATGAAGAGGGTGAAGCAAACATTTCAAAAATACTTCAAAGCATTTGCGGTTTTGGGAGTGGTTATCTATCTATAGTGCAACGAGTATCAGGTTATGAATTAGATACGATACGAATGAAGGAGCGAGGATCGCATTCATGAGGTGAGAGCACAATGGGGTCAATTTTATCGTGGCGACACATTATCATTATCACCAAACGTGTCGAGATGACCAAACTGTTTTGTTTATGGGGAATTGGGGATGTATCCTTTGCATATTGAAAGAAAAATGAAAGTTATTAAGTATTGGTTGAAACTTATTCGCCCAGGAAATAATGATTGCTCATTCACTCATGCAGTATACAAAGAACTTGTGCAATTGAATATTAATGAACCAAAAACAACAACTTGGGTAAGTCTGGTGAAGCAGTTGCTGGATAGGAGCGGAATGGGCCATTATTGGGTTAAACAAAATGTGAAAAATGAAAATTACTTTCTGGCGGTTTTAAAACAACGCTTGGATGACATGTTTCTACAAGAGTGGCACGCTGAGATGTCGATGACGACGTCTGGACGGCTGTATAAACACATTAAAGACACCTTTGAGTTAGAACCATATATGAAACTGTGTAATAAATCTTACAGAGTTGCCATCTCAAAAATCAGATTGAGTTCTCATTTGTTTTATATAGAAAGGGGTAGATGGGGCACAAGAAAAGTAGATAGAAATGATCGTAAATGTCCTACTTGTGACGTAATAGAAGACGAATACCATTGTCTAATTGAATGTTCGAGGTATACGCAAGAGAGAAGAAATTGCCTGCCGGAAAAAACTGAAAAATAAACCAAGTATGTTTGAATTTATCAAATTTTTGAAATGCAGAGACAGTAGACAGCAAGGTGATTTAGGTAGACTTTGTTTTAAGGTACAGATCGAACACAAGAAATATTTACAAGTATAATTGTGGTTTCCACGGCAAGGAAAACTTATTAAAATGGATGATAGAGGGAATAATGCGATTGTTTGTTTGTTTTCATTTGTTTTTGTCTATTTAGTAACTGCAGTTCTGATACTAAGATGTGGTATATTATACAAAATATGACATGTTATAAGTATGTGTGTGTGTGTGTGTGAGTGTGTATTTGTGTGAGAAAGTGGGGTGGGGGGGGGGGGGGATTGGGCATTGATATTAAAATATTGTATAATAGTTTACCATGATAAAGATTAGTTGCGATTGCACAATTGGCTTATTGTTGTTGTTATTGTTGTTGTTATTATTGTTATTATTATTGTCATTATTGTTGTTATTATTATTATTATTGTTATTATTATTATTGTTGTTATTATTATTGTTATTATTAATATTATTATTATTATTATTGTTGCTGTTGTTGTTATTGTTATTATCAGCATTGATATCATAACCAGTGTATATAACCATATATATATCTATATATATATATTTTTTTTCTTTCTTGGTTCTTCTGTTTTGATGTGATTTGTAAAAGAAGTGTTGTAGTTCACTTGTTAATACTCTTTGCTTGTATCTTTGACTTCTAAGCGATTTCAATCTAAGTATACCGAGGGGTGCTCTTGGTGCCCTATCCGCACCATTTACCTTTGCCTTATTTATCCTCAGGTGCCTTTGAGAAAAGTATACTTTTAGACTACCTTATACATTTTCTGTTCTTTCAATGCGTCACAAACGCCGTAAAATTCTTAAAAACACAGAAACCAACCCTTGACATGGAATAATTGAAGTACGCAAGCTTGTTTCGCTCTAGACTATATCAGTACGGAAAATTACTTAAATGTTTGTGATATTCTAAAAGATTCAAGTATGTGTCTTTGGGAATTAATTCTGTAATTCTACCAAACAATACGTTAAACTAATATGTCTGTAACTTCTAGGCAATGTTCGCAAAATCCCATTCTTCTAGAACTTGAATCAACGATAGAAATGTGTTAAATAAGTGGTGGGCTATTGATTATGTTGGAATTTCCCCGAAGATAAAGATCACCCAGACCAAAGCATTTTGGAGCACTAGGATTACTAAAAGTCAATAACTTTATTATCCAAAACAGAATTACCATGATATAATCCCTATCTTCTTAATTGTCAACGAAAGGGATATAAGCGTGGTCCTCATTTACAAATACAATACTAGATATTATTGCTGGGGCGCTTATGTTATTTTTACAATTTTTATTATTATTATTATTATTATTATTATTATTATTATTATTATTATTATTATTATTATTATTATTATTATTATTATTATTATTATTATTATTATTATTATTATTACTATTATTATTATTATTACTATTATTGTAGGTATTGGTGGTATTACAATGTTGTATTTTTATGATTATTTATGGTATCATTTTATGCTTTGGTTTCATTTACCTTTTTTTCTCACTTTCATGTCTGTTGTCATCAAATTGTATGGATTATTGATTAAAATAAAAGTTATTTCTGTTTGTCTTATTTTGACTATGGAACTGATACTTATCATGGCAGACCTGCCTACTTGAAATAGGAAAATGTAATAAGTAGTTTTCAGGGTAAATAACATCGTAGACATTTTAACTACCCTTAAAAACCACCAGTTTGTCCTTATAATGCGTGGGGAAAAATATTAACTCTATGTGATAGCTCTGGCACCAGAACTTCGTTTTCAAGAAATGACATTTAATTAAA
>NW_027622046.1:0-35380 GCF_034508935.2 Berghia stephanieae | reverse complement strand
ATAAAGGGGTTTCCCCCGGTTTAAAATGATAAAAAAAAGAAAAAAAAAAAAAAAAAAAAAGAATAAAAAAACCCAAAAAAAATAAAAAAAAAAAAAAAAAAAAGGTTCGCCCCTTATAAAACTTTTAAAATTACCCTAAATTTTTTTTTTTCCCCCCCTTTTCCCCTTTCCCCTTTTTTTTTTTTTTTTTCCCCCCTTTTTTTCTTCCCCCTTTTTTTTTATTTTTCCCCTTTTTTTCCCTTTTCCTACCCCCCCCTTTTTTTTTTAAATTTTAATGGTTTTTTTTCCCCAAAAATCCCCCTTTTAAAAAAAAACCCCTTAAACAAATTTTTTTTTGATGCAAAATCAAAAAAAAAGCGGGAACGCTTCTTTTTTTGAGGTGGAAAAGTCGTTTTAATGCTTTTTTTTAAAGTTCCCGGTTTTTTAATAAGTTAAAACTCTTTTTTTGGGGGGTTCGTTTTTTTTTTGGTTTTGGGAAAAACTCCCCCGGGCCCCCCCCCAAAAAAAAGTCCAGCGTTCGCGTTGAAAGGGGGGGTAACAAAAAAGGCAAACAAAACAAAAGCGGGGCTTTTTTTTTCTTTCCCCGCAAAGCCTTTTTGGGGGGGCCCGGGGGGGGGGAGGAAAACGCCGTTTTTTTTTTTGGGGGGGGGGGTACCAACCCCCCCGGCTTTTCCAAGGTTTTAAAACCCCGGTTTTACCCCGCCTTTTAAACAAAAAAAAGCGAGTCCCGGAAAAACCAACCCCCTTTGTAAGGCCTTTTTGGGTTTTTTAAGGCAAAGGTGGGCCGCTTTGTTGCTCTTTTTAAAAGGTTTCTCACTTCCCGGGACTGCCCCAAAATTGGCCCCCCCCAAAAATATTAGGGCCCAAACGTTCCCCCGGGTTTTTTTGGGGCCCCTTTTTCGGGGTTTTTTTGAACAAAAGGGAAATTTTTTAAAAAGTTTTTGGGCGCGGGACTTGGGGAAAACCTCAAAAAGGGCGGGTTTTTCCCCGGGTTTTCGTGCCCCCCGCGCGAGTTTTCGAAAGTACGGGTCCTCGACAGACCTTTAACAAATTTTCGGGGCTTTTTTTTTTCGATTGTTTTGAAAAAAATCTTTTCTGAAAAACGGCTTGTTCCCCTTCCCCAAAGGGTAACGTTTTTAAAAACCCCCTTTTTTTCCCCCCCGGGGGGGCCCCCCTTTTTTCCCCGCACTTTTTAACGAAAAAAAATTTGACCCAACAGAAATTTTATAAAAAGTCCGAATTTTTTTGCGGTAAAAAATTTTTTAAAAAACCCCATTTAGCCATTCCAAGGGCCCGCATTTTCCCCCTGGTCCCCTGATTTGGGGGGGGGGGGCCCGGGGGGGGGAAACCGGGGGCCCCCACGGCCCCGGGTATCCCCAAGGCCCCCTGGGCCCTCGCCCCGGGGGCTTTTTAAAAAGGGGGGCCCCCCAATGGGCCCGGGGGCGCCATAGTTTTGTGACCCAAAATCTCCGTCGGGAAGGGTTGCCCTACCCAAATTCCCCCCGTGCCGGGTCGCCCCCGTCGGAAAAAACAAAACCCCCCTGCTCAACTTTCCCCCTCCCGGGGAAAATCGCGGCGGGTGGCGACGACTTAACCCCCCCCCGGGGACCAAAGGTAAAAAAAAAGGCCCAAACGGCCCCCCCCCCCCCCAAACCCTTTTACGGGCCCCCCGGCCCCCCTTTCCCGTTCCAAACCCGGGCTTACGTGGCCAACGCGAGGCCCTCGAGAAAGGAGGGGTTGGGTTTTAAAAAGAGCCATCGAAGGAAGGTCTTGAGAGCGAAAGGACAGAATGGGGTGAACCCAATTTCCCTGGGAAATAGGTGGACTGTGTTTGCATTATTTACAAACCCCTAGGCGCTTGGGTACACCCCCGGTACCCGGGGGACCCTCCTTCCCTCTGTTGGGGACTTTTAAAGCCACCATCACAATGGGGGGTACCGAGACTGCAACGAGGCAGAAGCAACTCCCTCTGGATGGGTGTAAAGATCTACACCCGTGTACGATCCCACAGCCCAAAGGGGGCCCTTCGGGGGTACCCCCCATAAGAAGGAGATACTTCCAGACCCACCCTTTAACGAATGGGCGAACGGTGAACCGTGCAGGTGAAGCGGACAGTCCCCGGGGCTTTCCCCATAGCCGCCAGGCCGGGTTTGTCCAGGGTGGGGTGACAAAACCGGGGGCAGTCTCTCCCACTTTGCGTGGATTTCGGAAGGTGACTGGGAGGATTCAGTTCCTATTCGAGAGGGGCTGCCTGCCCTTCTCCCAAGTCAAGAAAATTTCCAGATTTAGTAGGTATGGTTAAAAGCGTCAAAGCTCTTCCACGGGGGAAGGAAAATTTTACCCCCTTGTGGACGCAGGTCGGGAAAAGGTGTACCGAGGTACCGCAGCCCCCGTCCCAGGACACAGCCCATAGACTACTTCAGTCTTGGAGGGGAAGGAAACAACGGGGGCAGGGACCGTGGAAAAAAAATTCTCGTTACACACTCCAGCCCCCCGGGTTTGGGGTTTGATAAAGAAATTGGACCAGATCGGAAATTTTGCGAAGGGGGGCACCCGGGAAGCGAGGAGACAAAAGCCAAAAATATTAAGAACCGTAGTAAGCGGGTCCCCAATCAGGCTTTTGAGCGCGGGGTGCAAGGGGTACCCTACGATTTTGGACCGTACCCGCGGAGGGTCGGATGGCGGGCCCCTTCGTCCCCCCGGGAAATGGGTGCGCATTAGGAAATAAAGACGGCAAAGCAGCAGGGATGTGGTGTATATCCCGATTTTGGGGGCATTGGGCCCCCGGGCAGGGCCCGGCTAGCGAGGCGTCTGACGTTTTCAAAAAAGGAAAACTTCCCAAATGTGGGGGACGCGAAGTAGTTTCACCTGAAGCCGGGAAGCCGGCGAAGGAGGAGACGTTACAGACCCATACGTGCTGAGTGCTTTACAAATTGTTGGGTGTTTATTAAACCCATGGGGGCCCGGGCCTAGACGCTGCCCCGCCACCCGAGCGGCGGTTCAGGGAAAGGGGGGTGCACACGGAGCAGGTCATTGCCCTTTCAGGCATATTTAGCCGGGTTCGAGAGAAAACAGCAAAAGGTGCTGTGTTTTTTGACCCATCAGCGGGTACGATCGGTTGGTGCGATGGGTTAAAGTCAAACTTGCAAAAATATAAGGGCAAAAAAGCCTTTAAGTTGTTCTTTCGATTTTGGGGAAAGGCAATTACGTCGCGCTGGGAGAGTACGAGCAAAGTTAGGAAATTTAAGAATGGGGTCCCTGGGGTCGGTACTTGGCCCAAAGTTGTTTAACGTTTACTTAGCGATATCCCAACCTTCCTCCCTGAGGCTGGGATTGCAGACGACTGGGCACTCGTTACTCAGAGTAAAGTGTGGACCGTCTCGAGAGCGATCAGCGGGACGTCACAGACTAAAACCACTTTGACAAGTGGTACTGAAAATGAAAATTCAAAAAAAACCTGGCCACTGCATTTTACTTAGCGTGGTTGGCACACCGTAAATGAAAGTCTAGTCGGGGACCAGCACTCCCCTATGAGCCCCGTCCAAATTTTTTTGGGGGGACGTTGGATCGCAGTCTTACCCATCGGGTTCATTCGAAGGGGGTTTCCCCGGAAGATGAGAAGCGGGAAAAGTTTTGAGGAAGCTGGGGGACGACTTGGGGCGCTAGCCAAAAGGGCCCGAGAACATCCGCCCCGGCACTTTGTTTTCCACCCGCGGAGTATTTCGCTCCCGTGTGGGGTAGAAGCGAAACGTTGGAGGGGTGTAAAACTTCGCAAGCGATGCACAAGTGTCGGGGAAAGCTAGCAACAAACCTAGAGTGGGGCCGGGGAATGGCGCGATCCAGCCCCCCCATGTCCGGAGGGAGACCATTACGGGAAATGGTGGTAAAATCAAAAAAGGGGAGGGAATGGGGTACCCTCTATGGAAATGAAGGTGCCCCGTTCGAGCCGAAATAAGTCCCGGAACCTTTTACCAGAAACCCCGACTACGGACAGAGCTGCACATCGAGTGGAAGTCGGTTTTGGCGAATTCAATCCCGTGGGGCGGGGACCACAACCCCTTGGAAAGAAAAAGGGGGTCCCTCAGGGGCCCCAATTTACCAAATTTTTTGAATTTAAATCCGTTCCTTGGGGCTGGGTTGCATAACTTATCCCCAAAAAAAATTTGGGAAATTGGGGTCCGCAAAACCCAAATTTTTTTTTTTTTTTAACTTAAAAAACCTTTTTGGCCAAACGGACAAAGAGTTTTTGGAACCCTTTGTGCCCTAGTGGGGCCAATTTAAAGAGCCGGCCCCCAAATTTTTTGGGGGCCAGACAATAGGGTTCTTTGGGGTTCCCCGGGTTAAAACAATTTTTTTGGGAAGGGGGGGACATTCGAAAAAACAAAGGTAAACATCCGTAATTTAAACCCACCCTTTGGGCCCCCGTTGGGGGGCCTTGAAGGGGGGATTAAAAAACATCCTGTAATAAAAACCCTGGGGGGCCCTTGGGGATCCGGGACCAAACCTTAGGGGAAATGGTTTTGCATGGGGGGGAAGGGGAAATCCCCTTTCTCACCTTTAATTTTAAGCCAAAAACCCCACCTTTAGACGTACAAGGAAACCCCAATAAGTTTAAGTGGGTTTCAATTAACCCCGGGGGGAAAAACCCATATTTTTAATTTTTGGGATTTTTGGGCCCGGGGTTTAATTTTTTTAAAAAAAAGGAGGGTTCCCGCAAAAAATTTCTTTTAGGATTGGGTCAACATTTTCTTCTTTTCCAATTTTTCCCTTCAAAACCCCAAAAGGGGTTTGGAAATTTTTTTACAATCCCGGGAGGGCCCCCTTTCCTATGCTAGGATTTGTGATGGGCATCTTTTCTTGGGCCATAAAAGCACCCAAAATTTTGGGGTAATTTCTTGGTTTCAATGAAGGAAAAAGGCAAATTATTTAAAATTTTTAAAATGGTCCTTTTGGGGTAAAAATCAAAATGGAAACGGGACCTTTTTCTTTCGAGGGGTTTGTTGCTTTTTTAAGGCAAAGATGTTTATTTTGGGGTTTTTAAAAAAACAAATGGGGAAATTTCTTTAAAAATTTTTTTTTTAACCGGAGAAAAAAAATTTTCTAACATAGAAATGGGAAATAAGCCCTTTCCCTTTTTTAAAAAAGCTCCACCGGAACCATTAAAAAACTTTAACCTGGGGATTTTTTCCCTTGGCCAATCACTTTTCCATGGGCTAGAAAAATTTTTTTTTGAAGCTTTTTTAACAAACTTTTAAAATTGACAATTTTTATTTTTTGAAAAAAAAGAATTTTTGAAATTTTTTTTTTTGGGCAGGGTGATTGGAAATTTTTAAAAGGAATAGACTGTTTATTTTCTTTTAACTTTTGTTTGTTTCATTTAGTTTTTTTAAAGCCATTTTAAAAAATTAAAATTTGTTTTAAAAATTTTGGTCCTTCTGTCAATATACCTTAAAACTTATTTTTCCCACCCATTTCCAATTTAAAAAAAACCCATACTACTATTTACGGGGCCCCCCCAAGAGGGGAAAAATTTTTTTAAAATTTTAAAATTAATTCTTTTGGGGTTCCCCTTTTAATTTTTAAAAAAACCCAATTTTGGTTTTTAATAAAAAAGATTCCCTTCTCTTCTCTTTTTTTTTATAAAAAAAATTTAAGGAATTTAAAAATAAACCCTACTTCCCTTATTGGTTTTTCCTAGGGGGGGTTTGGGAAGGGGGGAAAACTTTTTTAAAAAAAAGGGTTCTTTCCCCCCCTTTTTTAACCAAATTACTAGCCAAAAGATTTTGGGGAAATTTTAAGGTTGCTTAGGGAAAAACCCCAAATTTTTATTAAAGTTATTGGGCAAAAAAATTTACTTAATTAAATATCAGCCCATTGGGGTTGGGGTGGGGTGGGGGTCAGGGGGAAAAATACAATATTTTTTTTTAAATTTAAATTAAAATTTTTCCCCTTTTAAGGGTAAATGGGGGAATGATTTTTTTGCCTTTGCCAATTTTATTGTGCATAAATTATACGCGCGCAAAACTGTTTTTTTTTTTTAAAAGTTTGGTTTTTGGTTGGTCGGTTAGGGTTTAGTTTCCCAATTGAATTTCGTTTACATAAAACCCCATTTTATAAGGGGGAAAATTCTTTTTATTGGGGGAAACACTTTTAACTCCTACTTTTTTTTTAATTCTTCAAATTTTTTGGAAAAAATCATTTAAATTTTTTTCCGGCATTTGTTTTGGGTGGGGTGTTTTTGTGTTTTGTTTTTTGGGACTTGCGGTTTTGGGTGGTCTTTTTTACAAAATTGGGGTTTTTGGGTTAATTTTTTGGAAAAAGAGGATTATTTTTTTTTTTTGATTTTATTTTGTAGGGGATGTTCAATTTTTTTAAAAAAAACAAAGGTTAAAAACAAAAGTATTTGGGGATAAAAAAAGTGGCTTTTGGTAAATTATTTTTTCAGCCCCGTTTTAATTTTTTTTCTTTAGGTTTCCCGGACATTTTTTTTTTGTGAAAAAAAAGTTTACTTTCTGGCATGTTTTTAAAGGGTTATTAAAGGTTGGTTTTTAAGGGGGGGGGGGGGTTTCCTTAAAAACAAAAAAAAAAAAACAAAAAAAAAAAAAAAAATGGAAACCCAAAAATAGGGAAGTCTATCTTGGGGAAACCCCTTTAAAAAAAAAAAGTTGGTTACTTTTGGGGGGTCAGTTTTGGTTTTAAATTTTATCGAAAATTTTTGACAAATAAATTGTTTTTAATATTGGTTTTTTTTTCCTTTAAAATTTTGTTTAAAATTAAGGAAAAATTTTAAATTTGGAAGAGAAAAAGGAAAGGGAATGAAAATTTTAAAAGGAGGCCCCAAGGGAAATTTTTACAAAGGGTTTTTGGTTGAGGGAGGGAAGAAAAAAAAAGGGTAAGAAAAAAAATTTTTAAAAAAGAGGAAAAAAGGGCCGGAAAAAGAAAGAGGGAAAAAAGATTGAAAAGGAAAGAGGTTTTTTTGGAAACAGGGAAAAACATTTAATAAAAAAAGGAAGAGGGGGAAAGGGGGAAAAGGAATAGGGAAGGGAAAGAGGGGAAAAGAAGAAAAGAAAAGGAAAGGGGGGGGGTAGGAGGAAAGAAAATTTAAAAAGAATATTATTTAAATAAAAATTTTATTTTTACCATTCTTCTTCCCCCTTAAAAATTTAAAATATTTTAAATTTGTAAGTAATTTTATTTTTTTTGGCCTAATTTAATATAATTATATTTTCATTTTAACTTCCGTTTTCCCTTTTTTTATTCTTTTGTTTCAACTTTTTTTTCTTTCTCTTCTCTTTTTACAAAAATTTTCTTTTTTTTTCCTTTTTTCTTTTAAATTAACTTCTCTTTCTTCGCTTTTCCCCTTTTCCCCGTTTTTTCCTTCCTTCCTTCCTTTTCGTCTTCCGTTTTCCCTCTCTTTTGGCTCCTTTTTTTTTTTTTCTTTTATTTTCTTTTGTTTTCCGGTTTTTTATTTCACTCTTTTCTCATTTCCTTCTTTCTCTCTCCAAAACCCTTTTTCCTTCTTTATTTTTAAAAAAATTTGCGGAAAAAAAAAATTTTTTAATATTAAAAAAAGGGAATAATCTCACTTTAGGATAAAATTTGAGATTTTAACAAAGGCTATCCAACAAAATTGGGGTTACCCAAAAAATTCCCTTTTTTTAAAATGTTTTGGGGGTTGCCAAATTTTAAAAAAAAATTCTAGGGGGTTTTAAATTTTTTTTAACCTTTTTAACTTTTAAAAAGGGGTTTATATATTTTTTCCGTATATTTGGGGGACCCCCCCCAACCCTTAAAGGAATTTCAAACTGGAAAAATTTTCCCTTAAAAATTGAGTTTAATTTTAAAATTAAAAATCAAAGAGAACCAAGGGTTGGAAAACCTTTTTTCCAAAAATAAACCAAAATAAAACGAAAAGGAAAAAAAATTTTTTCTCAAAAAAAAGGAAAAGGGGCCTTTTCCCCCCCTTTTTTTTAAAGGTTTTTCGAAATTTTTTTTGGAAAGAAAAAAATTTTTTTTTAACCATTTTGGAAAAAATTTTCCAAAATTGGGAAAACACTCAACGGGAAATTCTTTCATTTTATTGGAAAAACTTTTTTGGAACAAACAATTTTTTTTAAAGGGGTTTTCAACCCCCAAAATGGCAAGCCAAAAAATTTTTTGGGGGTTTTAAACACCAAATAAATTCTACCTTTCTTTCCCTGTTTTGGGCGAAGGGCGGAAACAATTTGGGGAAAAAGGGGGTTGTTTTCCTTTTTAAAAAAATTTTTTTTAACCAAATTTAAATTTCAAAAAAAAATCTAAAAATCTTTTTTACCATTGAAGCATTTTTCGGTTTTTAAAAAAGGAAAAAATGGGTTTTTAGGAACTTGAAAATTACCTTTTCAATTCGGTATTTTGGAAATTTTATAACGAAAAAAAAACCAAAAAATTTTAAAATTTCCCACAATTAAAGCCCCAGAAAAAATGCTTGCTTTATTTTTTTTCCCTTTAAATTTTTTCAAAGGGGCAAATCATTTTCGTTTTTAAGGGGTTTTTTTAAAAACAAATTTAAAACCCAATTTTTGAAAAAAAAAATTTTATTTGGTATTTTATATTTGGAATTAATTGAACGCCCCCCCCAAAAAAATTTTTGGTTTTTATTCAGTTTAAAATTTATTTATAGTTTAAAATTTTTTTATAAAGTATTGGGAGCCTTTTCCATAAGCTACACATCCCAAGAAATTCTTTTTGAAAGGGGGTTTGGGGGGGGGGAAACTTTTTTTTAAAAAAATTTTCCCCCTACCAAACCCCTTTAAAAAACAAGTTATTGGGATTTTGTAGCTTATGGAAGGTCCCCCAATTTTTTTTTATAAATAAATCTACAGACTGATCTGATGAGAATGTGTGTAATCTGAATTATAAAAAACCTTTTTTTTCCCGGTTTTCAAATTTGAGGGGGGAGAGCTTCCCGTTTGGAAATTTTAAACTCCCAAAAGTATAAGCACCCCACTTAGGCGAGAAAGATTTGTGTTTGGTTTTTTTTTCAAAACTTGAGATAAATAAACCCGAGATGAATATCCCCAAGTTTTATAAGTATTTTTGGACAGGAAGCCCTAGATAAAGACAAAAAATTATTATTTTTCTATGGTTTGGGAAATAATGAATTTAGAACGAAAAGTTTTACTGGGCGTCAAATTTGTTTTTTTTTCCCCCCAGGGGATTCGTTATTCCCAGTAGGTTTAAAATTTCAACTGGATATATTTTTTTTTCTATAGACACCAATTGTAAAGATGCCCAAAGTTAGAAGGCCTCACTTTTTTTCTTTTTTCCCATGGAAGAACCCTGATTTGGTTTTTCCAAGTGGATTACAAAATCGCAGGAAGTTTGTAAAATGGGTTCAGAGTGGGGGCTACAAAAAAATGAAAAAGGTCTGTATTTTTCCTTTTTTTGGGGGGGGGGAAGATTTTATCTCGGCTTTAAAAAAAATTTTATTTTAAGAGAATGCTTTCCATTGTTTTTCCCAAATTTTTCCCCCAAAATAAACGGGTCTCCCCCCTTTAAAAAAGGACAAGATCATCCCTCAAAAACCAAAGCTGCCCCCTTTTTCCCCATTTGAGATGTACACCAAAAAGGGCCCCTAAAATTGTGAACAAATTCCCTTTTTTTTCATTTTGAAAGCCACTTAAAAAGGCCCCAAAATAAGTGTTGTTGCCAAAAAAAAAGAGTTTCTAAAAAAACAACAACTCAGTTGAAAGGGGAAGAAGTTGGCCTTTGAGATGAAAAAAATTTCATCCCTTTTGGAAGTTTTTGAAAAACAAAAAAAAGTTGTTGAAAAAAGAAAAGGGTTGACACCTAAAAAGAAAATTTTCCCCTGCGGAAAACTCCTTTAATTAAAAAAATAAATTTAAAAAGTGCCCATATGCCCAAAAAATAATTGCTTTTTTCCCGGATGAATTAAAATTTTTTTGCTGTTTCCTTGTACGTCTTTAGTGTCGGTTTTAAAAATTATGTGAAAAAAGTTTTTGCATTTCCCTTTGCAAAATCCCTTGTAGGTGGTCTGCATCCAAAATTTGTCCCCCCAGGCTTTTTTAAAGTTTTTAATCCCTTGAAAGCCTAATTAAAAAGGATGTTTTTAAATGAAGGATTTTTCCTTTATGTTTAAATTCGTTGCCATTGGGAAAAGAAAGGGGTTGTTTTTTGGGCCCCTGCATCCCAGCCCTATGCGGTATATAAACCCATGGTCATTTTTCAATTTGGGCCATCACTGGGCCCAAAATTTGGGTTCGGGAAAGCTTACTTTCCGTCGTTGGAAAAAAAGCGATTTTTTTAAGCCCCTATTGGCTTTTTCTTTTTGTTAAGATTAGTGACCCCAGCAAGGACGGATTTTTAAAGAGGGGGGATTTTTTTGGCTGTCTGAGGCGGGCTTCCTTTTTAAAGGGGTTGGTGTGAGGGAGTTTAGGGAAACCCCAAGTGACTGCAATGAATTGGTGCACTTTTAATTTTCAGATTTTCATTGATCCTGGTTTTCCTCCCCTTGGATTCATTTAAAACTTTTCCCCTTTTTTTTGGGTTTCCCGGGCTTTTTTTTTAAAAAATGTTATAAATCCCTTTGGGGGTCCTGAAATGTTTGGGGCCGTGGAGGGAGAGAATTGATTGGTTTTAAATTTTGTTGACTTCTAAGCTGAAAGCTTGAAAAGAAATTTTTTAAAACCTTCCCAACAAGCAAAAAGGGAAAGAATATTTTTTAGGGAAAAAAATAAAAGAATTTTCCCTTTGCTGCCCAAAACTTTGAGCTCTTCTGTTGCTTTTTGCCTTACGTTTTTTTTGGGATAAATTAAAAGTTCCCTGAATTTGCGGGGAAGTGAAGCGACTTGAAAATTTTATTCGTTTTAATTTGAAAAAATTGTTGATTTATGCAACAGCAGTATTTTTTTCTGTCAAAAGGGATTTAAAAGCCCTATTACAAAGGAAAATCTTGAGGAAAAATTAGGTTTATTCTTTTTGCCAAAAAATGTTACCATTTTATGTGGCAAAAACTAAAAAAGCCAATACTACAACCCAAAGGGGGGAAAAGGGTTTTTTATTTTTTTTTTTGGCCCAACACTGATTTCCTAAAATTTGGATTCTCGAAGATTTTTGGGGCAATAACTACAAATTAATACTTACTTACGACTCTCTCAAGTCATTTGGAGACTTTGTTCTCAAGGGTCCCGAAGAAGAGGGGTGGAATAATAAAAATGCCCTTCTTTTAAAAATTTTTGCCCTCAGGTTTTCTTTTGTTGAAAAATGGTGGCTGATTCGAAAAATGCAAAATTGCTTACCTCCCCCAAAAAACAGGTTTTTCCCAAAAAAATTTTAAACCCTTTTATTTGTTGAAAATTCGACAACCCCTTTTCGACCTGAAGTGGACAAAAAAATCTATGTTTCTTTACAAAAAACCCCTTTGCCGCCCCCCGATTACCATTCAGATGTTTTGTTTTATATGTCCGGTTTTATCGGGGGAAAATTTACGAGACAAAATCAAATGTTCTGTTTGTTCAGATTTTTTGCCTAATTATTTTGTTTTACCGAAAGAAAAAGCCCCGGGGGGGGTTTATTATTTTAAATCTGAAAAATTTTTAAAAATTTTATTTTTAAAAGGGACCCTTTTGTTTAAAGAGTTTTTTCTAACTACCCAAAAGGGGGAAAGGGCCTTTTGGGAGGCAGTCTTTTACAAAACCCAAAAAAGAAAAGTGTTAAAAAAAAGTAAAGGAAGTTTTGGGGCCATCAATTTTTTTAAAAATTTAGTTTAAGCTTTCCCATGGAAAGCCCCAAATTTTTAAAAAGGTGAGGAAAAATCATGTAAAACGATTTTTAAAAGAAGGTTGTTCCCATAATTTTGTAGAAAAATTTGTTGTATCCCCCGGAAAAACAATTTACGGGACAGACAATATTCAAAAAAACATTCTCAGTTCGTAAAAAGAAAACAAAGGGGAAATTTTTTAAAACACCTTTTAAAGACTTAAACCAGGAAAAACCCAAACTCCCCAAAACTTGTTATCAAAAGGTTTGGTTTCCCAGAGTTAGACATTGGTTTTTTTTTTTTCCAAAGTTGACAGTTTGTTTGTTTTTTTTTTTTTTTTTTGGGGGGTTTTTTTTTTTTTTTTTTTTTTTTAATTTGATTATTTTTCTTCGGGTTTTGTTTTTTGCCCAAATTCCAGGATTACAATTTCTTAAAACCGGGTAAACCCCCTTTCCACAAAAAAATTTTTGGGTTCTTAGTAAAGAAAACTTTTTTTTTGTCGACAAAAAAATATTTAAATCCCCGGGGTAAAAATTTTTGCCTGGAGGGGGTTTTAAAATTATTTGTGTTGTTTTTTTGTTTTTTTTAAACATCCCTTTGGGGGACTGAATTTTAAGTCACATATATAGCCTATTTTTTTTGCTTTCAGAAATCATTGGGATCTGTGTTATTCTTATTTCTTTTGTTTTAATACGATTTCTTTGTAATTTCCATTTATAATATTAATACAAAAAAAAAATTTAACCCTATTAAATACCCAAAGGAATTTTTACCCCTTGACCCCTAATTTGTTTAAAAAATAAAAATAAACCCCACGTCACCCCAACCACACACACAAACACAACACACAACACAAACAACATACCCGGGTGGGCCTGTGCTCAATGATTTAAATATAAGTTTTTTTCTCTAAATTTTTTAGTAGTGTGTTGTGGTAGTTGTAGTAGTTTTTGTATTTGTAGTTTTAGTAGTTGTAGTTTTAGACCCGCATTTTAAAATGGGGAATTTTTCCCCCTTTTTAAAAATTTGCTTTTAATGTGGGGAAAAACGAAAATTTAACTGTAATGCTAAAAAACTGAACTTTCGGGGCCCCAATTTTTCTGTGTAAATTTAGTGTGTGTGCCCAAAAAAAAAAAAAGGGGGGGGGGGGGGGGCGGTTTGGTCCCCGGGGGGGGAAAGTAAAATGGGGATAGTCATCATTTACACACATAGAAAAAGGGAAAAAATTTAAAAAAACAGGGACTAGGGACACACAACCTACACAGGAGGCTTTTTTTTTTTTCCTTTTTTCCTCTTTTGGAACGGGGAAAAAGACAATACACAATAGTTTTGACTCTCTCCTCTTCTCTCTTTTTTCCTCTCTCTCTCTCTATTTTTTACCTTTGCATTGATGTTTGTCGTTGATTTAAATCTCGGTGACCTGCAAAATTTTTTTTTGCTAGGCCCGTAATCTTTAAATTTTGAATTTTTGTGGGTTTTTTGCTTTGAAAAAAACCAAAAAAAAAGGGCACATTTTTATCTTTTAAAGGGGACATGTTTTGAAAATTTTGAGTTAAACGAGCGAGCAGGAAGTTTTTTCATGAACAGCCGACAGCCCTTTTTTTATTTATAGTAACGCGTTTTCCCACCCCATGTCTAAATTTGGGTTTTTTTTCTTCTCGGGGCCCGCGGGGTTGGGTTTTGGGAAATTAAGACCCGTAGGTTTTCCCCCTTTTTAAAATTCCCTTTGAGTTGCCCATATGAAAAAACTGGGGAGAGGAGAGAGAGGGGGGTGAGAGAGAGAGGGGGGGGGGGGGGGGGTGTTTATCCCCAACGGTTAGTTTTGTAAGATTTCCCAAAAAATACCCCAAATTTTAAATTTTTTTGGGAAAAAATTTAAAAAGGAGGGTTTTTGTTTTTCCAGTTCTTCTGGGCCCCTAAAAAACCCAATGTAAAAAGCCTTGGGAGTAGTAATTTTAGTTTTTAAAATTGTGGAATGGGGGGGAAAAAATATTTCTGCTGTTGTACCAGGCATATCGTTTTTTTTTTGGGTTTTTAACAGTTTTTTTTAAAAATTTTACAAATTTTTAGTTTTTTAAAATGGGCTTTAAAAAAAAGTTACAACTGGGGACAATTCATTTTAATTTTTTGTTTTTAAAATGCAACATGAAAATTTCAGTTTCTTCATATTTTAGACCCCGGTTTATAAAAAAACCCAAAAATAAAATTAAAAAGGGCCCAACAACTTGTTATCTTTTTCTTTCTTTTGGGTTTAAAAAACGAAAAAATTTGCATAAATTTAAATGTAGTGAGTGTTGGGGGAAAAAACCGCATTAAATTTAAAAGTAGGGAAAGAGGTTGGAAATAGGACCCATAGAAATGACTAAAGGGCCCAAACGGGATTTTTTCCCCAAGGGGTTTCTATCCTGTTTTACTGTTTCATCCCGGGTGTTCTTTTCGTTGATTTTTTGGAAGGTTGGGCTTTTAATTTCCCTCTTATTGACAGATTTTAGTTTTGTAGGCACTAATTTTTTCCCTTTTTCTCTCCCTCGATTAAAAAATTTAATCGACTTTTTCAAATTTTTTCCCCCAGGGGGGTTTAAATTTGATTTTTTATAAAACCATATTTTAAAACATATTGCGTTTATAAATGCAAAAATTTGGGCAGCGAATGATAGAAAGTCCCCCTTTTCCCTTTAGATAAATCAAACAAAGGGAGGTGATCATATTTTTTTCTTTTAAAAATTATCTTTTCGCGCTATATCTTTCGTTTTGTTTTATCGAAGATTTAAATCTGCTCAAATTATACTGGCAGCGGGCTTTTATGGTTCCCCTTATTATTTTTAATGCCGATCGCCCCGTCACCCAAAGCCCGGCCCCCATTCGTGCCCCGTCGCAAAAACCCCCCCTGGTAGCATCGTCAAACACACATTTTCGACTAGTTTGCTTGCCTTTTTGGGGTTTTTCTTGCCCCAGGTGGAAATTTTTGGACAGGAAGTTGGGACCCCACTGTTTGTAACGCCCCGGCCCCCGTTGGCCCAGTCCCCGACGAAGCCAAATTCGCAGTTCCCCCAAGTTTTTCCCTCTTACGGGTATAAAAAGCCTGGCAATTCTCACCAAGTTTTAGGGGTGTAGGTCCCCCCCCCCCACGGGGGATTGAATTCGTCCAAAAACCGACTTCCATCTTTTTATGTGCGTCTGCCCTTTAGTCGGGGGATTCTGCTTTACTGGGTTGCCGGGCTTATTTGGGCTCGAAACGGGGGCCCCGTTTTTTTTGGGCCCCATGAGGGGGTTTCCCCATTCCCCTCTCTTGATTTACTCACCCATTTTCCCGAAATTTGGTCTCCCTCCGGAAAAAGGGGGGTGGATCGTCCCAAATTCCCGGGGCCCCATTCCTAGGGGTTTTTGCTGGTTCCCGACAAAAATGTGAAAGACTTGCGAAGTTTTACATAAATTCTAAAACTTTTCCCTGTTCTCCCCCCAAGGGGAGCGCTTTACCCGCGGTGGAATAGCATAGTCCCAGGGGGGATGTTCTCAGGAGCGCTTGGCTGGGCCCCCCAAAAGTGGATCCCCCCCAAGTTTCCCTTTAAAAGGGAATTTTCCGCTTCTCTATTTTCCCCGGGCAACCCCTTCGGGGTTTAAACCCCGATAGGTAAGACTGCGACCCCAACGTCCCCCCCAAAAATTTTTTGGACCGGTCAAAAGGGAAAGGGGGGTTTCCCCAAACTAGGTTTCAGTTTACGGGTGGTCCCAAAACCACTGCATAATTTGAAATGCAGGGGGCCCACGGTTTTTGAAGTTTTCAATCTTCGGGTTTAACCCCCTTGGTCAAAGTAGGATTTGAGTTGGGGTCCTCGTGGTCCCGTTTTTCGGGGACGGGTCCACACTTTATTGAGTAAACGAGTGCCCGGGGCCCTGCGTATCCCAGCCCCCAGGGAAGGGGGAAGTGTTGGCATATCGCTAAAGTAAACGTTAAACAACCCTTGGCGCAAGTACCGACCCCGAGGGGGCCCCCTTTCCCTTTAATTTCCTTAAATTTGCTGTTTAAGTTTTCCCAGGGGCGAGGGGGAATTGCCCCTTTTCCCCCCCCCCAAATCGAAAAGAACACTTCAAGGGGTTTTTTTCATTATGATTTTTGCAAGTTTGAGCATTTAACCCCTTTGCACCGACCGTTTTCGTTAACCGCGGGATAGGTCTATAAAACAGCACCTGTTTTCTGTTTTCTCTCGAAACCCTGCTCCCAAAATCTTTTGTAAGGGCAATTTTACCGGTCCGTGGGGCACCTCCCCCTTCCCTGAAGCCCGCCTGCTTTAGGGGGGGCAGCGTCTGGACCGGCCCCCATCGGTTTTAAAAGAACAAGCTCCAACAAATTTGGGAAAAAACAGCTCAGCAGCGTTTTGGGTCTGTAACCCGTCTGCCTTCCCCCTTTGCGGCCTTTTTCCCCGGCTTTAGGATGGCCTAACTATCTTCGCGTGCTTCCACACTTGTGGGGAAACTTTCCTTTTTTCAAAGGGGTTTAGACATCTGCCCCTGCTAGTGGGCCCCTGCCCCCCGGGGCCCGTTTGGGCACCATATGGGATAACACCATCTATCCCTGGGTTTGCCCTTCTTTACTTAGCTAATGGCTGCACCCCCTTTCGGGGACTGAACGGGGGCCCTCCTTCCGATCCTTCCGAGGTTTGCGAAATCCAAAAAGTACGGTACGGGCCCTTTCGGACACCCCGCTCAAAAAACCCGATTAGGGGACCCCCTTACTACGGGTTTTAAAATTTTGGCATTGTGTCTGCCCCGCATTCCCGGGGGCAGGGCCCTTTTTGAAATTCCCATTGGGTTTCCCAAATTTTTTTATCAAAAGCCAAGCGGGCGGCGGGTGTGTAAAGTCGAGACTTTTTCCCCCGGGGCTCTGCCCCCCGGGTTTCTTCCTTTCCCCCGCCCCGAGACTGAAGTAGGTTTTATCGGCTTTTTTGTGGGGGCGGGTTTTTGCGGGGACTCTCTTTTACAGCTCTTTTGATTTGCTGTCCGAAGGGGGTTTTTAGAAAATTTTCCCCTTGGGCCCCGTGGAAAAGAGCCCTTGAGGGGCCTTTTTAACCGTTTTGCCCCATAAATCTGGTTAAAATTTTTTGGACTTGGGGGGAATGGCCCGGGCAGACCCCGGAAAATTTTGGAAATGAAACCTCCCCGTCACCTTTTCCCGAAATTCCCCTTAAATGGGGGAGGGGGACTGCACCTTTGGTTTTGTCAACCCCGCTTTTGGCAAGAAACCCGGGCCCGTGCTGGCTATGCGGAAAGTCCCGAGGAGTCCCCCTTTACCTGCAGCGGTTCACCCTTCGGCCTTTCGTTACAAGGGTTTAGGTCTGGAGTTTTACTCCTTTTATGGCGGGGACCCCGGGAAAGGGACCCCTTTGGTGTAGGATGTACATTGGGGGAGATCCCTTACAGGCCATCCCTGAGCCCGGGGTTGTCTTCCTGCCTCGTTGCCGTTCGGTAGATTTTGTGGGTGGGGGCTTTTTAAAGTCCCCCCAGACAGTGGGAAAGGGTTTGGGTGAAAATACCCGGGGGTGTTTTTAGTCCCCCAAATCGCTCTAGGTGGTTTGTAAATTTTTATGCCCAAAAACGTCCCCCTACTTACGGAAATTGGTTACCCCATTGCTGTCCGTTTACGCTCTCAATGACCCTTTCCTTCGATGGCTCTTTAGGTAAACCCCAAAACCCCCCCTTTTAGCCCGAGGTGTCCTCGCGTTGGACCCCCCCGTATAGCCCGGGATCTGGAATCGGGGAAGATTTCCGCCTGAATAAAGGTGGGTTTTCCCCCCCCCCCCCCCTGTAAAAAGGGGATATTACCAAGGAACGGCCAAAAAGCTTTGTTAAAAGCTCTTTTTTTGCCCCTTATCTGGTCTCGCGTTCAGGGGCAATTACGCGGGAGCTCGCCTCCCCCCCGTCGAATTTTTCCCTTCGGCAGGCCGCGAATCGATTGATTGGGATGGGGGCCCTTTTTCTTTTTTCCGGGCGTGCCGAAAACCCCGGCGACAGAACGCGGTATTTTTTGGCTAGGCGGGAGCCGCTTCGCCTTGACGGGACGATTTGGGAAACAAAATAAGGGAAAAAGTGTGGCCCGGGATTTGGGTGTATTCGGGCACCGGGTTTTGGGTTTAAATTTGTCACCAGGGGCCCAGGAGGTCATGTTGGGTGTTGGCTGATACCCCGGGATGGTTGGGACGGTCGACCGGGATTTACAAACCCCTTTTTCCTTCCCCTGGCCTCAAACCCCCTCACCAACTGAAGGTAAAGATCCCCGGGGGGAATATAATTTGGCGGGAAACCCCTTCGGAATGGGGAAGTAAATGCTTGTTTTCTTTTAAAATAAATACTTTTTTGTTATTCCGGGCACAAAAAAAATTGGGGCAATTATCTTTTACAAATTTTTTAAATTTTAAGTTTTAAATCAAAATTTTTTTTTAAATTTTTGCTTAAAAGTCTGCGTTAAAAGGGGGGCCGGGGGGTTCCCCCCGGTCCACGGTAATCTTTGAATTTTATGTAGTTTTAAACTAGTTTAAAACGTTTATAAGGGGAAAAAAAGTGGGGAATTTTTTAGCCTTTAAAAAAAACCATTATCTTGAGGTAAAGATTTTATTCCCTAGCAATCTTATGATTACAAAAATTTGCAAAGGGTCCCCAGATTTTTTTGAAAATTAAGAAAGGGATCCCAAGATAAACAATTGGATTTGACCGTAATCTATTTAAAAACGAAATGGGCCCCTCGCAATGGCGGAAGGTTTTTCGTATATTAACACACGAAAATTTGGACCACGCCCCTTTGTTTAGAGTGTTTTTCCCCTTTAAGGGCAATGCATGGGCCCCAATTTCAAACGGGCTTTTAAAAAAAATTTTAAATAATTTTTTCAATACAAATAATATAGAACCCAAAAAAAATGAGAGATAAAAAACTCCCCAAAAGAAAACCCCAGGGAAATAGACAGATAGTTGCAGAACATATCATTTTTAAAAAAGGAAAAAAAAAATTTTAAGGTTTGGGGGTGTAGGTTTATTTTATTTTATGGGGGCAGTTCAAAGTAAGGGTCTAGGGAAAAGCCCAAACAATTTAGAAGTCAGTAAAAAGCCCTTTTGCTCTATGCCTTAAACTTCAAAAAAATGGGCCCAATTTTTAAAGGGGAAAGGTGTTAAATTTAGATTTTTTAAAAACTTTGGGTTTCTACAAGGATCATTTGATGTGTTAAATATGTCGAAGGAAAAAAATTGCGGAAAATATTTTACGTTTAAAGCGATTGAAGTAAAAAAAACCTTGGGTTTTTTAAAAGGGGTTTGGAAAAAAAAAATACCCCCCCCCCCCCCCCAAAAAAAAAAAATCAATGGGCCCAAATTTCCCACTCCCAAACCAACCCCCAACAAGGGAACCCAAAACAAAACCAAAAAAGTTTATGAATTTTTCGATGATTTCGTGACATAATTTTCAAGTGACCTTTATCAGCTCTTTTTTTTTGTTTTTTGACAAATTTTTTTGATGATTTTTCCCCCCAAACTTTTCAATCAGACTAGAACGCTCGAGGTTACTTTTTTGTTTGGGCGTTGGTATGCTATATCCCGATGGTTGTTTTTGTGAGTTTTTTACCTTAAAAAAAAATGCTCAAAATTTTAAGTACCAGCCCCCCAAAACTTTGTGTTGCCTTGAAGTTTTTAGTTGTTTTAAATTTTAATTTTTTGAGAAAATTTCCCAAAAAAATGGCTTTTCTAAAAAAAAAATGCGTCCAAATTTTGCTTCCCCAATTTAAAAAAAGAAAAATTTAGTATTTTGTCTTTGGGAATTTTTAGATTAGATAAGTTTTTTCCCATCAAAAAGGACTATAAAAATTATAGTTTTTCATATAATTTTTGTGTGTTGGTAAAGTTTATTGTTTTTGGTAATTTTTCCCCAAAAAGGAAACAAAGAATACAAACTGCACGATCGGATAAAAAGAAGGTGGGGAGGGGGGAGGAGGTTTAAGAAGAAGAAGAAGAAGAAGAAGAAAGAAGAAGAAAGAAAAGGGAAAAAGAAGAAGAAAGAAGAAGAAAGAAGAAAAGGGAAAGATGAAGAAGGAGAAGAAGAAGAAAACGAGGAGCGGAGAAGGAGGAGAAGAAGAAGGAAATTTTAGGAGTAGGATTTTATACATTATTGTTTTTAATTTTGGGGAAACATGAACCGTGAGTTTTTGTTGTTTTTGTTTTTTGTTTTCTTATGTTTTTGTTTTTTTTTGTTTTATTTCTTGTTTGTTTGTTTTTTCTTTTTTTTTTTTTTTTTTTCCCCTAATTTTCCCGACAACTACTGTGTGGAAAAATGGCTTTTTATATTCTTATGAAATTTTAATGTCTTTTTTACAATAGCGGGTTTTTGTTTTTGGAGGGTAGGGGTTTCGGTAAGGGAAAAAAGTTGGCATATTATTGTGATTTAAAAGTTATCTATTAAATAAAAATCGATTATGTTTAAAATTTTTTATTATTACCACCGCCTGATCTTTGGTGGTTATTAAAAATAGTTTTTTAAAAAAGGGTAAAAAAAGAATAACAAAAATAAATATTTAATTTCATTTTTCTCTAATACAGGTTTTCCCAAAAAGGGATAAAATTTCGCTTTGGGCAAACCAAAGGGAAGAATTATTATGTGAAAGGAAGCGTTGTGTCCTTTTTGAAATTTTCCCAGGCACGACGCACAGAAATTTTGGGGCACGACGCATTTACAAAAGGAACCCATGACATTTTTGAATTAGAAAAGCGCAGAGAAAATGTGCTTTAAAAAAGGGAATGATTAAGAACGTAATAAAACAATTTTTGGTCCTTTATTGCAATTTTTTGTGGATGGTGAGTGGAAAAAAAGCAGTGGAGGGGGAATTTTGGTTTTTAACTTGGTTGGCATTTTTTTTTTTAGAGTTTTGGAAAAAAGGCCCCCATTATACACTTTCCGATTCTCTTTCATCATATCATCATCATCTTATCCAAACATCATCATCATCGTCCCTCGTCGTTTTAGTCATCTAAACATCATCATATATCTTTCATTTAATCGTGTGTGGTTCGTCGTTTGTCGTTCGTGTTAAACTCATCATCTTTTATCATTTTCATCCCCATCATCACCCTTTAACACCCCAAAACCCTTTATTTTTTAAATTTTTATTTTTTAATTTTTATTAATTTTTTATTTTATTATTATATTATTATTTTTATTATTTTTATTTTATTAGTATTTAATTAAAACTTGAGCTTTTAATGGAAAAATATTCTTATTTTTTTTTTAAAAGGGGGTTAGAGCATGGGAAATTTATGGAATTTGCGCCCTTAAAAATAATTTATTTAAAAAAATGAAAAATAATAATAATAATAATAATAATAATAATAATTTAAAAATTAAAAAATAATATATTAATTTTTTTTTTCTCATCCTTTATCTCATCATCTTTATAATCATATCTCATCATCTTATCATCATTATTATTTTTTTTATTATTATTATTATTATTAAATTTTTATTTTTTTTTATTATTTTTTTATTATTTTTAAATTTTTTTTATTATTATTATTTTTTATTATTAGTAGTTGTTAGAGTATTTGTAGTTGTAGTAGTAGTAGTAGTAGTAGTAGTAGTGTAGTATGTAGTAGTAGTAGTTGTATATTTTTATTATTAATTATTTTTATTATTATTATTTTTTATTATTATTATTTTTATTATTATTATTATTAAATTTTTTATGGTGAAAAAGGAGAAGCAGCAGGGGGCCCAAGCAGGTCGTATAAAAAGGGACCGGTTTAAAAATCGTCATATTTCCCGAGTCACCAAAAAGGAAAATTTGGGGGGCAAAAGTGTTGGGGGTTGGGAAAAACGAAAAAAAAAAAAAAAAAAAATAAATAAAATTTTTATATCTGAAAGGGTCTCGAAAAAATTTCCCAAACCCCCAACCCGTACGGTTTCGCTGTGCTAAAACAGCCCGGTTTACTCGCCCTTTTTTGGGGTTTGGTTTAAAAAAGTTTAGCCCCTTTTTAAATTTTAAACCCCTTCCGGTGTTTCTGATCCCCAAAACTGTGTATTAGTCCCAACTGGACATTTCCCCATAGAGAACGTATCCTGGTTTTGGGATGTGTTTTTCGGCCTTTGCTTGGTGAAGTGTTAAAGCCGCTTTTTAAGTAAGGGGCACCTGGAGGAAGTTAGGCGTCTTAAAAGACGGAAAACGTGCTTTATTTCCCAAATAGACATTTTTAAAAATACACAAATTTAAAAAAATAAATGAGGTTAATTTATTTATTTACCTTTTTGTATGTTTGGGAACACCACTCGATTCTGCGGCGTTTTTTTTCCCTTATAGTAGAAAACGGGAGGGGTGCTGTGTTTTTGAAAAATACTAAAAGAAAGAGTGAAAAATGGAAGATGCTTCTTATAGGAAGTTTAAAAAAGGGCTGACGTTTTGGGTTTAAAAACCCCCTTTGTCGCCAAAACAATACCAAAAAAAACGTGGGGAAAAAAAATAAAAAAAGCCTTGAAGTAGTTGCAGTAATAATAAAAATTTTAATTTAAAAATAATAATTTAAAAATAAAAATAATTTGTAGTAGTAGTGTAGTAGTAGTGTGTAGGTGTTTTTGTAGTTTTAGTGTAAATAATTTGTAGTAGTAGTCGTGGAAGATTTAATATTTCGCAAATTTTTGTGCCTATGTAAAAAATTTTTTAAAGGGGGGAATTTAAATTTAAAATTATGTGCGGTATGTGGCATAGTGGTAGGACAATTTGCCTTTTGGGTGGAAGCTCCGAGTTCGGGTTCCCCGGGGGTTTCATAGTTTTGTCCGGAGAGGTTTTTTGTAAAAGTCTTTACCCTATCAGGTGTAAAATTTGGGGTACCCGGCGTTAACAGGTTTCTCTTAAAGGGAAAAATTTTAAAATTGCCCCATCGCGTCTGCTCTTCCTACATGTTAAGTTTTGTGTTGAAAATTAAGACCCCTTTTTAAAGGGGCGTTGGTGCCCTTTAGTGGTTTTTTGCGTTTATAAAAGCCCCAAATTTTTTTAAAAAAATTTTTTCAGAACACCCAGTTTCAAATAAACCACAATCTTTTTTCTTTGGTTTTGTGCGCCTTGGCTTTACGTCCCAAAAAAGCAATAATGGTTGGCCGGGCGGCCCGGGGTGGGTGGGCCCACTAGTGGGAAAGGGATACAAATAGAAGTTTTTAAAAAGAAGGGGGCATTTAACCCAAAATTTCGCACCATAGACCACAAAAATTTAGAAAATAAAATTTTCAACTGAGGATATCTTTTTGTGGTTAAGGGGATTTAATAATTAGGAAAATTAAATTTAAAAAATGAAAAATAAAATCAAGATTTAAATTTAATTTATTTGGGGTGAGAGAAAAAAAAAAGTTTAGAAAAGGAAAAAAATATACTGAAAGGTTTTGGGAAAGTGGAATCTTAAACCCCCCTAGTGGGGGGGCCCTTGGGGTTTTGGATAAAGATTTTAAAAAAAAAATACTATTTTTTTTCCCCTTTGGGACAATTTCCTTTAATGCGGGAACAATTGATTCTGTTTTATAATTTCGGTTTCTTTATAAGAATGGGTTAAATTTGGGACCTTAAAATTTTTAAAAAATATTTTTATTTTCTTGAATTTATATGAAAATTTTAAAAAAGTAAAAGTGAACTATCAAAATTTTACTGAAAGTTTTAAAAAAATTTTTTTTTGACGCCCCCCCTTTCAAATTGGGTGATTGGGGTTTTTTTTTCATTTTTTTAAAAACGAAAGTCGATTTTACTTTAATTCCTTTTTTAAAACTAGAAAAGTTATGGGGAAATTTTTTCGAACCGGGAAACTTTGGAAAAATGGGGTAAGGGACCAAAAAATAAATTTGGGATTTAAAATTTTTTTTTAAGAAATGTTTTGAATTAGCATCTGGCTGTGTTCCCGAAGACGTTAGTTGGGGGCCCCTTTTGTGCTTTCTCTGTCGAGTGACGATATGGTTTAACCAGATCCCACATTCCCGGGTTCGGGGAAATTTTTTTTTTCTTATATTTTTTATTGGGTTTTTGGGGTTTTATATTTTATTTTTTTTTCTATTAAGGTTAAATGATAAATATTGACTTTATTGTATTTTAAATTGTGTATAAGTCTAGAGGGCCCCTTTTTTTCGTCACGTAACTTCACAACTTGAACAGTCCTTTTATACTTTTAAAAAAGTTTTCTTGATGTTTTGTAGTCTTTTATTGGTAGTTAGCTAGCTTGTTGTTAGTGGGTCTGATATTACCTTATGAGGAACTTGGCTCTGATGTTAAGTTAAAAGTTACACTCACCAACTCAAAACTCTAATTTTTCTGTGAAATGGGGGGGAAATTTTGGGGTCCCTTGACTGGGAAAAAAAGTGTTGAATATATAGTTTTGTTCCCAAAGATCGGAAAAAAGTAACTTTTATTATTTAAATTTGACACCTGGAAAGGGGAAAAAAAGGGTCTGTTTTGATGTACTCATTGACTGTAAGGAAAGAACATAGTATAGTGTCGAGTTTTTTTTGAAAAGGCGGTTTTTTTTGTTTTTTCAGATGTCCCTTTTATAAAAGTTGGTTTAAAAATTTGTGTTTAAACCGGAAACCAAATTTTATTAATGAATAAAAATTTTGGGGCCCCTATTGTGATGCCATATCACCAAAAAAAAATTTCTTTTTCACGGGCCCAGAAAAACACTTTTTTTAACCCCCGTTCAAAAAATTTGGGATTTTATCTGCTTTAAAAAAGTAAACATTTTTTAAACACCAAAATAAGAGAATTCTTGTTTTTTCAAAATAAAATTTTTGGGCACGGTTTGTTTCCCGGGGTGGTATGGAGTTTTTTCATTTAATTTTTTCCGAAAAAAAGCAAAAACATTAAATGTTATTTTTGTAGCAAATAATGTAGTTTGCATTACCTTTTTTACTTTTTAAATTTTTTGCTTTTTTTTTAAAATCACGTCAAATTTCCCAAAGATGTTTTGAATCTTGGTTAAACTTTCTTTTCTTTTTTTTCTTTTTGTCTTGGGGAAACCTCCAATATTGTCGGGTCACTCCCAGTTTGTAGTGTTTTTTCATTTTTAAATTTCTAAAAAATTGCACATTAAAATAAATTTTTAAAAAAAAAACAAAAAAAAAAAAAAAACATAATTAAAAAATACGTTGTGAATTAGAAAAACGCCCTTTTAAGGATGTTGGGAAAAGTTTTCGCCCCTTAGCTGGGGGGGTTTTCCCTAGTTGGGCAGTTTGGGAAAGGGGGAAAACGAATACCCTTGGGCGTTTTTGTTTTTGATGTTGGGGGTGGTTATCTTGCTGTGTGTCCCCCGATTTTCTTGTGGAATCTTTTGGGTTTGTTTGGAAATTTTAAAGGGACGAATTTTTGTAGTAGATTTGTGGGGAACCCTTTTTAAATTTTTTTATCTTTTTTCTCTTTTCCCGGGTTCAAGGGCCCAAACCCTTGGATATTTCAGACGCATTGAGAAAAAAAATTTTGTGGTTTTGATCATTTGAACTAGGGGTCTGATTCATTTTTTGGCCCAAAATTTGGGGCTAAAATTTGAAATGTTTGCCAAAAAAAAAACCCCAAAAAAAGCCAGAAAATTTGCCCAAAAAGACCAAAATTTTCCAAAAAAAATTTTGGGGGGAAAAACCCAAAAGGGTTTTAGTTTTAAAAAATTTAAAAGCGTTTTCGAAAAAAAATTATAAGTGGAACCCCCCGGGTTTGACACCCCCGAATTGCGCCCCCTCCTGGTAAGCTTGACCCCTGGTCCCCATTTTTTTTTTATTTAAGATCAGTTTAAAAAAAACCTCCCAAAAAACGACGCCCCTTTTTGAAAAAAACCTCCCAATAAAAGGGCATTATTTTGGCGATTTTCGGCCCCCTTTTGTTTTGGGTTTTTTGATACCCAAAATTTCCGGTTGGTATCAAAATTTATAAAAAAAGATTATGGTTGGAAATGATGAGAACGCAGCTTTTGAAACCAATTTAGGAAAGCAGCTTTTTTTTTTGCGTAAACTTGGTGATATGATTTAAAAAAATCCCAAACTATTAAAAGTTAGTGGGAAGCAAGTAAAAAAAAAATTTGGTACTTGATAGTTGTGTGTAGTAGTAGTAGTAGTAGTTAAGGGAGTATTTGTAGAAATAGTAGTAGTATAGTAGTAGTAGTTTGTAGTAGTTAAATGTGTTTTTTTTGGGAGGAAAGGGGGAATTTTTTTCTAATCGCAGGTCCCAATTCTGTTTTTGTTTGTTTTAAAGGGTTTTTTCAGGCCCTTTTTAAAACATTTTATGTATATCAGCGCCAGTAAAAAGTGAAGAAAAAATTTGGGTAGTTAAAAAAATTTTAGATTTTCAATTGAAAATGAATAAGAAAAAGTAAGACAAAAAGGGGGAAAGGTTTTTAAAAAGGGGAAAAGATTTTAGATTAAGGAAGTCTTTTCAGTTGGGACTCAGTTCGATCACCTTTAAAAATCTTTCCCGACACCGCCCAAAAACCCAAAAAGGAATAACTTTTTAAAATTTTTTTGTTTTGTCAATGTTAATTAAAAAATGGGCCCCCGGGGGGGTTTTCACGCCCACTTTGTCCGCCCTTTTGGGGAAACCCCCAAAAAAAACGACACCTCCGGTAAGACATAAAAATTTTGGGCCCGTGGCATGTCGTTATCGGGGGTTCCTCTGAAAAAAAGACAAATTTTTTACATTTAAGGACTTTTAAGAAAAAGAAATGCCTGTTTATTAGCGTTGTTAAAAGATTTTTTTAAGGATATTATCCCTTTGAAAAGAGTAGCTTCCCCTTGGGTTTTGGGCCCCGGCAAAGCTGCAAAATTTTTCAATTTCGATTTTTTTTTTGTTATTTTTTTTCCGCTTCTTTTTTTTTTCCCCAAAATTTTTAGCGATTTTCCAATTTTCCCCAAAATTTTCCCCCCGATTTTCCCCCTTTTCCCCAAAAATTTTCCACAATTTTTCAAAATTTTTGGGAAAATTTTTTTTCGGCCGCAAAAAATGGGAGTGGCAGAGTGGTTTAAAATAATCAAAAATTTTTCAAATTAACCCAAAGAATGTTTATATTTTTAAAAATTTAAATTTTTTATCAGGGATGAACCTTTTAAACAGCATTTTTTAAATTTTCTTTTTTAAAAATTTTAAGTCTTAAAACAAACGATATGATTTCGGAACTCTATCGGTTCCTCTCTAGTTAAAGGTGGAAAAGAAAATCCACTTTTTTTATCATAAGTTATTAATTTAAAAAGGAAACTAAGGGGAAATTTGGGAAATTTACAAAAAACCCCCAGTTTTTTCTGTTATTGTTGTTGAAACAAGAAAGTATTTGGGAAAAAATTTTTATAAAAAATTTATGAATTTTTAAAATTTTGGGCTGGTTAAAATTAAAAAATTTTTTAAACCTTTTTTGGTTTAAAAAAACAAGGGTATTTCTCAAAAATTTTTAAATTTAAAAAAATTTTTGGAAGCGCGGGAATGTTATTTTATTTGTTTTTCCCTCAATAAGTATATTGATTTTATAAAATGTAAAATGTCTGTCGGTTTCCCTTTATATTCGGATTCTGTTGAAAATATATAAGTTTCAATTAAGAAATTTCCCTTTTTAAAAAATTCTTTCAAAAGGAATAAGCGGGAAAAAAATTTTTTTTGACACTATAAAATTTTTTATTTCCCAAAACCCTTTTTTTATCCCATTTTAATATAAGTATTAAGCGAAATTTTTTTTTAAAATTCGTTGGAAAAAAATGTATTTTACTAGGACAAAATTACCAGGGTTATACAAATTTTTTTAAACTGAAATTTTGGAAAGCTGAGAAAAAGGAAAACAAAAAGGGGGCCCCCTTATTAAAAAAAGACTATTGTATCCCCTTTGTATTATTTTGGTATTCTTTAATGGTTTGTCCCAAAAGACAATTTAGGGCCAAATCCCGATTTTTGAAGAAAAAAACCGTAAAACTCCCCCTTCGGGGATTTTAAAGAACATAAAGCACCAGGGCCCGACAAAATTTCCCGGGAAAAAATTTTGAAAAACTGGCACCAAAAATGGCCCATACCCTTTTTTTAAAAATTTTTTTAAAAGGGCAATCGAAAGAACAATCCCGGGCCATTTTTCTTTGGGAAAAAAATTCCCATTGTCGTTCCAAATTCCAAAAAAAAGGTTTTTCCCTCCGTATTGAATGACTTCCCTCCGTGGCGGGTTACATCGCTTGTAATTTAAATGTTTAGAAAAAATTTTAAAATTGAGCTTCCCACAAAAATGTTATGACCTGAAATTTTTATTTCCCTTCCCCAATTTTTTTCATAACCCGAAAAAATTCCCCAGTGTTGAAGAGACTATTAACCCCCACAAATTTTTAAATTTGAAACACCCCTTTACCAAAAAAGCCCCCCGAATTTCGCCCGAATTTCCCGTTTTTCGCTTTTGTCAGCCCTTTTTAAAGCAAAGAAAAAAAAGGGTTTTTTTGTTCAAAAGTTGTGCAGCTTTGGGTATTCCAAATACCTTTTAAATTTTGGGTTTTTAAAAAGGGTTTTTTCCCAAAAGACCCCAATGTGTTTAAAATTTTGGGGGAAATATCTCCCAAAAAAAGAACGGTTTTCGAAGGATGTCCCCGGCTGTGGGAGTTCCCCCAAACCCGTACTCTTATACAACCCAAAGAGGGACCCCCTTTGAAAAATTTTTTTATAGTGGAAAAAATGCAGTTTTCCTATTTTGGCTTTTTAAAAGAAAAGTTACCGAAAAGATTATTTCAAAAAAAAAATATATTAACCCTTGGTTTTTAAAAAAAATCGCTTGGGAAATTTAAAAGTTGAAAAAGAAAAGGCCCCCTGTTTTGGTTTTAAAAAAAAAAAAGACTTTAAAATGTGTGGGATCGGTAAAGATGTGTTGAGATAGTTGGTTTTTAAATTTTTTTGGAATTTCCCTTGATGTTCCCCCAATTTTTCTAAAAAAATTAATATAATAAACTAAGAAAGTTGCCCAAAAATTTTTCATTTCCCAAGGAAATTGAGAAATTTAAAAAGGAAAAAACAATTTTTTAAGGTTTTTTGGGGTTATTGATTTAAAAAATGTAATTGGGTTTTGGTGCACCATATGGGTTTTTTGGGATGGACTTAAAAAATAAATCAAAAAAATTTTAAAATTATCAAAGAGGGGATCAAAAAAAAAAACCCTCCCCTTTTATGGAGTTTGAAAGAAATTATGGAAAAGCAAAAGAAAGGGAAAACATTCTCAAAAAACCCAAAAAATAAAAAAACTTTTTTATAATGAAAATTTTGTCTTTAACATCTGGGAGAAGGTTTTGTCAGATTTAAATTTTAGAACTAAAAAAATATAAATCAACGTTGTTCCCTCAGCAAAAAAAATTTTTAAAATTTTTTATATGGTTTAAAAATTAAACCCAAAGGGTTGTTCGTTGACTGATTAAAAGATTAATTTATTTAATGTAAAATTAAAATGGGCCCAAATTGGGTTTGATGATAATTTTTTGGTTTTCAATTTCCACAATTTGTAACAAATTGAAACGAAATGAAATGTTTATGTTTTTGTATATCGGTTTTGAAAAAAAGAAAAGAAAGAGAGGGGAGAAAAGAGGAGGAGAGAGAGAAGAGGTTTAAGGGAGAAGAGAGAGAGAGGAAAATAAGTAGGAGTGAAAATTGTTCAATCTTTGTTTTCGGGTTTTTTATTATAACAAAGTGTAACTAAATGGGCAAATTTCCTTTTTTGGAAATAAGAAATTTTTTTTTTATTATTATTTTTTTATTATTATTATTATTATTTTTATTATTATTTTTTTATTATTATTTTTTTTTCTTGGAATCAAATTTTCCGCAGATTTTCCTCCCTTTTTTGAAATTTTACATTTCCTTTTTCCCTTTACTAATTTTTCCCTTATCTTATATATTTTCATGTACATTCATTTTAACCCAAACTTCTAAAATCATCCTGAATCAAAACACTATAAAGGTTTAGTTTTTTAGAATTCTAATTTTATCCCTTTCCCTTTTTGGCTACCCTTTCACTGCTGATAATAATAATATTAAAAATTTTTTTTGGGGCCCGAATTTTACAAACACTCTCTAAAAAGGTAGCTTTGCCATATAATAAGCCCCCGCTGTTATTTTGGGGTAAAAATTTTATAATTTTTTTTTTTGGGCCCCCCTAGGTTGCCCGAAAATTTTCCATATGTTTTTCCTTTTTTGTATAGTTGCTTGGTTTTGAATTAAAAACACGGTTCGATAAAAATTAAAAAATCGCTGGAAACGTTTAACTAACAGCGCGGTTTCACCGGAAGCGAAAGGAAAGGGAAGTTGGCAAAAAACCGGGTGAGTTTTCTATAAGGGCATGTGTCCACTGGTGGACGGAAACCCCCTTGAAATAAGAAAGGGCTAGAATTGTACTCCACAGTAAAGAGTTCCCAAAAAAAAAATGGCTCTGCAAGGTTTCCTGGGGGACCACCGTGATGAGAGGGAGAAGGTTTGGGGCGGCGTGCTGAAAAAATGGGAAATTTTCCCTACAGGTTGCTAAGACCCCTAGAAAAAAATTGATATAGAAACCCCTCTGGCAATAAACATCAAGTATGGTTTAAGGCTTTAAGGGGGTTTTACCCTTTTTAAATATATTTAAAAAATAAGGGGAAAAAAGGGGTAAAAAAGTTTTTTCTTCATATTCATTGTTTTAGGGAAAATTAGGCAAAAAACCCTGCACATTGGGGTTGAAAAACTGGGAAAAATTTGGGATAAGGTAGTAAGACCGTATTTAAAAAACAAATGTATAGAAACCCCCTCTGGGAATTTTTCTGGGCAGTGGTTTTTTGCATTTTATTTTTTTTATATAGATTATTTTCCGAGGAAAAAAAAACCATGATAATACAAAAATGTGTTTTTACACGTTTAAAAACAATGGTAACCCTTTTTCGATAGAAATGATGGTTATTTGTGTTGTAAATAGTAGAAAAAAGAGGGGGGAGGTGGGGGGAGGGAGGGGAGTGGGGAGGGGGAGAAGAAAGAGAGAGGGGGAGGAGGAGAAGGAGAGAAAAGAGAGGGGGAGAGAAGGAGAGAGATAATTTTAATCATTACTGTACTGGCTAATACCCCCCGAAACTACACAAGTTTCCCTTTAAAAAATTGACCTTAAACACTTGCATTCCCGGGTTGCCCATAATTTCTCTTACATGAACCTTGAGGGGTTTTTGGAACAATTTTAAAAATTCTGAAAAAAAGGGTCCCCGGTGGTTCATGTCGATGTACATTTGTTGCAAGATCTCTTCTATAAAAGATAAAATGTTAGCAAAAATTCGACTTCTTTAAAGAACTGTGACATATCATTATCATCAGCAGTGACATCTTTTAACGATTGTTTTTTAAATAATAATAATAATAAAAATATAATAATAATATAATAATAATAATAAATAATAAAAATAATATAATAATAATAATAATATTACTTATTGCATCCCAAAAAGGAATTTTTTGTACAGACGTGTTATAATTTACACAATAAATAAAAATACCAATGGAAATAGGATGTATATAAAAAAAGGAGCAGCTCCATAACAAGAGCTGCGCTTAATATGAATAATTTCAACACTGAAAAATGTTTAAAACTGTCACTATAATTGAAAATTGAAAATATTGCAAAACAAATTTAAATAATAAAAAAAATTTAAAATATTTACATTTTTTGAAAGTAAAATGCGAAATAATTATATAAAATGATTATTGCTTGTTGTTATAAAGCTAATACTAAACGGCAAAAGATTTTCGGGTTTGTCTCTTGTTTCGTTGAAATAGAAAAAGGGCGACCACTTCTTTCTGACATAATAACTGATGGTCTTAGTGGTTTATACTGGTCATTTAATATTTTAGATATTTTATTTATACAAAATTTTCTTATAAAAGATCTACATCGCGACATCATTTATATAGCGTTTAATGGATTTTTTAATATTTGATTATTTTGTTCCTTTTTCCACCGCAAAAGCAATTGTTCCCCCAAGCTGTTATACAAATGACAAAACACTTTCGATTACTGCTCTATAAAAATAATGTGCAGAGGGTTTTATCTATTCTAAACGAGAGATTTTTTTATTAAAAATATGTACGTCTGCACATCTTATGCCTAATTTATTTTAAAAGTGTTCATCCCATTAGCCTGTCATCAATCTTTACACCAAGGTATTTGTAGTGAGGAACTCGTGGACAATTTGGGACCTTTTAAATTTTTTAACGGTTCTATCGGTTCCTTCACTTTTCCTAATAAGTCAATCACAAGCTCCTTTGTCTTGTTTTTAAATAAGCTCTAGGTGGTGGGCTACACCAAGACACAAATATATCAATTTCTTGCCTATAAGCCACTTCGTTGCCATTTGTTATGAGGCCCTTTAGGAGCGGTGTCCCTCTGCAAACTTTATTAAAGGGACATCTGGTTTTGACTTCTACAGTCATTCGTGTATATTGTGAATAATACAGGGGACAATACACAACCTTGAGGAGCACCAGTATTTGTAGTTTTTACAGGAGGATATGTTTGTCCTAAATGAACATATAGTTGCTCTTCCGTAAGAAATCGAGCACCCAAGCAATTATTATACTTGTTTAGATTCAGACTAGTCAATTTTTGAACAACCAATTGAGGTTGCATGGTATTGAACGCTGGAAGAAAAATATGCAAAAAGCAATCTGCAATAGTCTTTTGCGTGATCTAAGCCTGTAGATTTTTGTTTGTAAACAGCAAAATGGCATCCTCTACGCCACGTCCCGGTTTGTAAGCAAATTGATGACTATACTCAATGGCATAAACTGGTTCCCAATTTTACAAGAACAAGTTTTTCTAAAGATTCCATGACTATTGAATTCAGTGCAAAAAGAAACTGAGATCTTTCATAGATTAAAGTTTTTCTTTTTTTTTTTTTTTTTTGGAACGGGAATTTTTTTTTGGGTTTTTTAAAAAAATTTCAGGGTCGAAACGAAAATTGGAGGGACCAGTTAAAAATTTGTGTATAAATGGGGGAAAGGTTGGGGGAAATTCTTTAAAAATTTTTCCCTTTCCCAATTAAAAACCGGCCAGCTCCCTTCCTTTCCGTTTTTTTAAAAAAAACGAATCTCGTTTTTCTTCAGTGACCTCAACTTTCATTTTTTCCTTAAAAACCCCCGGTTCTTAGGGGTTTTTCATTTTCAATATCAAATTTTTTTGCTGTGTCGAAGTGAATAGTTTTATTTAGAGTTTCAATTTCGATTTTTGAAAAATGGGGGCTTTGGGTTTTAGTTAACCCGGTTTTTTTCCCCCCCCCGTGTCAGGGAAAAAAAAAAAATTTTTTTTTTTTTTTTTTTTTTTTTTTTTTATTTTTTTGTTTTGTTTTCCTTTTTTTTTTTTTTTTTTTTTTTTTTTAAAAATTTTTTGGGGTTTTTTTTTTTTTTTTTTCCCCTTTTTTTAAAATTTTTTTTTTTTTAAAACCCTTTTTTTTAAAAAAATTTTTCCCCCAAAAAAAAAAACCCCCCCCCCCATTTCCCCCACACCAAAAATTTTTTCCCCCCCTTTTTTCCCCCCCAAAAACCCCAAAAAAAAAAAATTTTTTTTCCCCCCAAAAAATTTTTTTTTTTTTTAAAAAACCCCCGGGGGGGGTTTTTTCCCCCAAAATTTCCGGGGCCAAAAAAAAATTTTTTTTTCCCCAAAAAAAAAAAAAAATTTAAAAAAAAGGGCCTTTTTTCCCCTTTTAAAAAAACCCCGGGAAAAAGGGGTTTAAAAACCCCCTTTTTTTTTTTTTAAAAAAATTTCTTTAAAAACCCAAAAATTTTTTTTTTTTTTGTTTGGGGAAAACCCCCAAAAGGGGAAAAAAAGGGGTTTTTTTATTTAAAAAAAAAAAAAATTTTTTCCCCCCCCCCTTTTTTCTTTTCCAAAATTTTTTGGGGGAAATTTTTAAAAAAAAAAACCCCCCCCCCAAAAAAAATTTTTTTTTTTCCCCCCCCCCAAAAAAAAACCCCCCCAAAAAAAAAAAATTTTTTTGGGGGGGAAAAACCAAAAACCCAAAAATTTTTAAGGGTTAAAAATTTTTTAAAACAAAAAAAAAAAATTTAAAAAATTTTAAAAATTTTTTTTACCCCTTTAAAAAACCCCCCCCCCCAAAAAAAAAAAAAAACCCCCCCCCCCCCCAAAAAAATTTTTTTTTTTTTTTTTTAAATTTTTTCCCCAAATCTTTTTAAAATTTTTAAAAACCCCCCCCCCCCCAAAAATTAAAAAAAACCCCTTTTTAAAAAAAAAAAAAAAAAAAAAAAAAAATTTAAAAAAAGGAAAAAAATTGGCCCAAAAAAAAAAATAAAAATTTTTTAAAAAACCCCCCCCCAAAAAATTCCCCCCCCCCCAACTCCCCCCCCCCAAACCCCTCCAAAAACCCCATTTAAAACCCATTTTCCAAATCCCCCCCCCCCCCCCCAAAACCAAAAACCCCCCCCCCCCCCAAAATAACAACCAAAAAAAATCCCAAAACCACCAACCCTTCTCCCCCCCAAAACACCCCCCCCTACCTTTCCCTTATTTCCAAAAAAAATTTACAAAACACAACAATTTTCCCTCCCACATAATAATACAAAATTAACCCCTCACCAACCATCTCCACTAATATTCCAAAACACCCATACATCCCCCACTCAAACAAACACAAACACTAAAACCATATATTCCCTACATCCACCCAACCATAACCCATCCACATTCCCCTCATAAATATATCCCAAACAACTTCACACTAAATCCAATCAATCAACTACCCCTCCCCCATACATTTTCCAACAACACCTACCAATAACACCCCCTCCACAATTTCACCCCACCTTTCTAACAAAATCAAATTCCAACCCTCCCCAACCCAAAATCCCACCCACTCAAACCCCACCACCACCCAACATAATCCATTCACAAACCCATCCCATCCCACCTTCCCTTAACCACCCACAACCCCCCACCCAACACCCCCCAACCCACTAATACCCCACCCACCACATCCCACTCAACTCCTTTTTATCCCTTTTCCCTTTAAATAATAATCATTCCTAAATCCCAACACTCTAATATTTAACCCACATTACCCTACCCAAAAAAAAAAAACAAAAAAAAAAAACCCAACAAACAACAAAACTCCTAACCTTTAACCAAACCCCAACCAAAACCCCCCACAAAAAAAAACAAAAAACCCAAAAACACAACACAAAACACACCCCAACCACACAACAAACAACACAAACACCCCAATAAAAAACACTAAACACTCCCAACACAATCCCCCCCTCACCCACTTAAACCCCTCCACCCACCACAACCCCCTCCCCCCCCTCCCAAAACCCTCTCTCTCCCCCATTACCTCATCTTCTCCCCCCCCCCCCCACAATAAAACCCCACCCCCCCCACCAATAAAACCCCACCCCCCCAAACCTCCCAACATCACCCCTCCCTTCCAACCCACCCTTAAACTCCCCCCCCCCCCACACCTTAAACTTACCCCCCACAAAACCCCCCCCCCCCCTCTCTCAACCACTTCCCCTTTCCACTATAACCCCACACACCACCACCAAAACCACCACCCCCACCACCCAACCACCACCCCCACTACCAATCCACCTCAACACACCCCCCACACAACAATAAACC
>NW_027622045.1:0-14637 GCF_034508935.2 Berghia stephanieae | reverse complement strand
TACATAGGTTTAAGTATAAGACTCATCTTCAGTTAGTACTTACTTTGGATTTTTCTTGATTAGAGTTGATGAAAAAGTGGGTAATTTGAAACTGGCGCCATCATTTTGGGGACAGAAAAACAGGAAACAAAATTAATTTAGTCAATTTTTGTAGATCCCAATCTACCAGTAAGTTGTGGATGGGATTGACACGACTATGTCACTAAATAAATAAAGCATGATGTCACAAAAAAAAACAACAACATGTTTTAACCCCATACATTTAATGAGCAAATATTATTATAACTGAATTTTCCATAGTAAAATCATGGGGTCAAATGGCCCCCAAATAAGAAAATAGGACTTTCTAGTATTTTTCTTTTTGCAAGTCAGGGGGGCCAAATGGACCCCAAATCAGGAAATAGGACTTTCTATTTTCGTATGAAAATAGGGTTAAGATAATAGGGTTGGTAGTTACCATTGCTCCGTTCAGCTCATGTTATTTTAAAAAAAATTCTGCCAACTAGCACAGGAAAATCTAAACCTGGAAATGATAAAACTATTTTTTACAGATTCACATAGAAGAAAATTGCCAACATTTTTCAATTAAGTGGTAATTCTGTTACTCATTGATTCAATTTATTATTTAAAATATCTGCATAATGATTGGTCCTCAAATTTACCGTTGCCTTGGAAATCACCATCTGGTCTCCCTGTTGCCAGATTCATTGCCCGTACCTATCCTACTTTATGACGGACTACTTTTATCATTGATGGTTCAAACGATTCGTCTCGATCTATGTTAATTAATACCGGAGTATCATAATAATGTAGATGAATGTCTGTTTGTCATAAGCTGTATTTCTCCGCAAATATTTCGTGTTCTCCACTAATATTAGAATTAAAAAACAATATAAATAAAAACAAAATAAAATCGATCATCTCCAATATTAAAAGGACAGCATTTGAGGATAAGGGGGTGGGGGGGGGAGGGTGGTTCTAATACTCTGAAATAAAAACGTAGTTCCAATATGAGAGCCATTTTAGCCGATCGATGTTTGAAGGATGAGTTTCCCGGACAAAATTTTATTACGGCATTTTAGTTTCTGCTTACAGGCAATGAAAGATATGTCAAAAAGGGTTCCAAACGATATTATTGGTCTTGCGTTGCAATAAACAGAAATTCATTTCATATTGCTTATTGGGTGAATACAGAATATTATAACGTTGTGGTCAAAATCAATTATTGAGTGTTATTGAAAATACTCATTGAAGTGTTATTTGGACTTTTTAACTTCAGTCAGCTTTCTTCCTTATCTAAATGAACTTTCATATGAATTAAATTTTATAATGTCATTTCGATTATATACGTGACCTATTGTCTTGAATCGACGTTGTGAATTGGGTAAGGTAAATAACAAACATTACCCCAATCCACTCCGGTTTGAATGAGTACCTTCCTTTAGGGAAGGACGAATATTGCAACAGTGATTGTAAAGAAGACCTTTACAGGCAACTGGTAATGTATTAAATGGAATTATGGTTCAATATGACCGGTTGGGTGGATACAAGAAACGAAATAAATGAAGTACATTGTGCGTGATAAATTCTTGAACATGCACTATATAAAGGCATATATTTATTTATCAATTTCTAAATGGTATTATGAAATTGTGCCGAGATTAACCTGATGCCTAAACGTCAATATTGAGTTTTTGAAATTAAAAAAAAATATTACCATTGAGAAGAGTAAACTTTCTTTCTCTCAGCTAAAAATCCTTCATTTTTTAAAATTCCAGTCATTTTGAGTTTAAACTCAGATTTGTTAATCAAGTTTGTTCCGGCATATATTTAATATAAAATGAAAAAAAGGAAAAGATTCTTGTCGTTGCAATAGATTATACACAATTTTCATTCTTTATTTCATCTATCTTATTCATTCAGTGCTGTTCATGCCTTTAAAATAAATTTCTGATCTTTTATTGACATAATGCATTTATTCAGGTACAGATGCACCTCCACCACCCTACGTTATGTACGAGAATGAGTTTAAATCACTCTTTGGTAAGTCTGTAAAATGAATAAGACACCTTCCAAAAACGAACCTCACAACCTCGCCCAAAAAAAACCCAAAAAACAAACAACAAATAGTAAACCAATTACCCCCCCCCCCCCCCCCCCGCCTTCCCAATCGATGAATAAATATTCTAATGTTTAAAAATAAACAACAAAACAACGAAATATGAGACGCTCTAGCATCCATATAGGAGTACGGTCTTTGGAATCTATTTCAAATAAAGATAACCTGGGCGTCGGCCGCAATGCTGTACAGCAAAGTGAGTAAAAAGGTGTTCAATTTATCGCTTAAGTAATAAGTGAGACGACGACACTCGGGGCTAGACCCTAGTTCCTCTGGGTGGTAGTGCAATATCTTATCCTTTCGACAACCTCGACCCAGGAAAGGTTTATCACAGTCAACAACAAAAACAATTTATAGAAAGACTATATATAGAATATAGAAAGATGGGACAAGGAGTCTAACCACGGCTTGACAGGATGAAAAATCAAAAAAATATTAAATTCCCTTTATTCATCTCATAGGGGAAATTTGTCTCTAGTGTCTTTTTCAAGGGAAGACTGGAATAACCCAGGCGTCAGCCGCAGTACAGGGCCGTAAATTGAGCTAGGGTGAAGTGATTTGCTCAAGGACACACAGCACAGCTGCGTGTGATCGAACCCGGTTCCAATTGGGTACGAAGCAAAGACCGTACTGCTGCCCCTAACAATAGTTGTGAAACAGTGAGTCAATAATGCTATGGCCAGTGGTTAGGGAACCAAGGTGTGCAAGACGCGATTCTAAATTAATGTGTGTAAAAAGAAAGCAATATAGGTCTAAAAATAAGGTAACAATAACATAATAACAAACATATTATGAGGCATCCTCGTTTGATAAAAAAAAGCCCAAAACAAATCAGGTCAGGAAATAGTCATATACCTCGCAAGCATCCGGTTTCAAACTGTTTTTTCAGTTTAGAGATTAAGATTGTCAGTTTTGCAGAATTTTATAACTCAGATCTGAAAGAGGTAGATTGAATTGGCAAACAACAGTCGTGTCTGACTAGTCGGTGATGTCCGGTGACATCAACGTTACAGGTTTTGCAATTGATGTTTATTATGGCATATACTAGGTTGTGGTCCATGCAAGTGATTGTTCAATAAATTCTCTCTGGGAAATCAATGATCTCTCCTTGATAAAGGTCCGACATCTAGTACAAATACATTTACATGTGATGGCACGAGACAGCCTCCAACTATCCCTGATGTGGAGCTTCGGTTGTTGCGCCCCTCACCCCCCCTCTCTCTCTCTCTCTCTCTCTCTCTCTCTCTCTCTCTCTCTCCATCTCCCTCACCTCTCTCTCTCTCTCTCTCTCTCTCTCTCTCTCTCTCTCTCTCTCTCTCTCTGAGATCGAACGGCAGACTGTTAGGTGAAGTCTCTTGTAATTAATACTCGTCCAATGGCAGAAATTGTATCAAATCAAGCAAACCTTGCTTTGTGCATGTTTATAGATATACCACTATTTACTATTTTTCAGAGCCAGAATGCACAGTTTACTCTATAGATGGAAACCTACATCCTAGAGCCGGGAGGATTTTTAAAAACGTGTATTACCTTGTTACTAAAATGTCCTGAGAAGAGTGACCAGATTGTCAATACTTCCCATTGCACCAGATTGTCGGATATATCATCTATAAATGCCGCAAAATCTCTCATAAAGTTGTATTGTTTCGAGCACTGGTATAATTTGATTGGTTGTCTAATGCACAATTGACTAAATCCCAAATATCAAGAATAAAACCGATTCAGTACAGAAAAAGAAATATCTCATATTCAATCCTATAGTTTGTTTGTGGATTTTAAGTCATAATTATATTACATAATGAATAAATTACAATCTATGTGTAGCTAGTGTGGTCTTTTGATGTATGACACTCGCTTTCGGATCGGAAGGTCCTGGGTTTGAGCCTCGCTCGGATCATAATTAAGTCATTGCAGAAGTATCTTTACTCGCATTCTCTCACCGTCCTCAGGTGTAAAATGAGTACCTGTCCGTTAACAGTGTAGTCTCTGTCCGAAAAATTGTAATATCGCCTGACAAGCGTCATGTCCCGTCCTACATGTCAAATGTCGCTGTTGGCCCTGTAAAGCGCTTTGAGCACGTTTAGTGGATATTGCGCTTTATAAAAGCTCAATTTTTTAATGAGAGATTTCCAAACAGAATTTTAATTTTAACGTAAGTGTAATCAACGAAATGTTTAATTGGGTTTGGGGCATGTGATTATATTGAAAAAAAAACTATAATATTTCTGAGAGCTAAAATATTTATGGATATATGATGAAATTTATTAGTCTTTTTAAAATTTATACCCCCCCCCCCCCTCTCTCTCTCTCTCTCTCTCTCTCTCTCTCTTCCCCTCTTTTTTTTTTTTCTCTCGTGTTATGCTCTTAACTATGTTTTCCTACGAACCAAATCAAGTCGCACCCTCCTTCCCTCTTTTTATACACTATCGAGTGGGCATTTTATTCTCACTTAAAACTTCTGCAAAGTGATGTGTTTGTTTGAATGTTAATGAAATGCGTCCGTAAATCGGCTAAGTGTGTCTGAAAACGACACTGTTTGTATGGATTTAGATGGAAACAAATAATCTACCCAATAAACGTGCGTTATCAATAGGAATCATCCTTGTCGTCCAAACGGAGGAAGAGAGAATGTCTGAATTGGGTCACCCAGAATACAAGATTTGGGTCACCCAGATTACAAGGCAAATCCTTATCCACTTGATCATCTCTAACCTCGTTAAGGGACTCTTTTAATAACAAGAAATGAAGTGAGTAGGAAAGTACCAGAAGACAACAGAGAATAAAAACTTCGCAGCTGCGATCCCGAGACTTTACTGGTATGACAATTCCGCCGGATCCTTTTAAATGCCTCAAACGACTCCTCTCGTGCACGGTGTTCTGTACTCATGAGAAAATGTGATTCTTGTGACAAAGTTTACAACGTTTTTACAAAGTTTATTCAATCTTAGGCTTTCGCCAATAAATCAACAATTTGATGCCAACATACATGAAAGTGGAAAAAAAAAGGTAAATGGAACCAAAAAATAAACTGATACACCACACAAAAATACAACAATCGTAATAACATCAATACGTTCAATAATAATAATAATAATAATAATAATAATAATAATAATAATAATAATAATAATAATAATAATAATAATAATAATAATAATATAATAATAATATAATAATATAATAATAATAATAATAATAATAATATAATAATAATAATAATAATAATAATAATAATAATAATAATAATAATAATAATAAGAAGAAGAAGAAGAAGAAGAAGAAGAAGAAGAAGAAGAAGAAGAAGAAGAAAAGAACAACAACAACAACAACAATATCAATAATAATAACAATAATAATATTACCATCATCCCTACACCCCAATCATCACCGTTACCACCACCACCATTACCATTATCACTACCACTATCACCATCACTTTTACATTTCCAATCAGTTTTTTTTTCATTATAAAAAATAAAAAAAATAAAATAAAAATAAATATAATAATAATAAAATAATAATAATTAATAATAATAATAATAATAATAATAATAATAATAAATAATTAATATAATAATAATAATAATAATAATAATAAAATATTGATACCCATCACAACAGACATCCTCACTACCACGAAAATTCCCGTAGTACTACGGCTAAATCCCGGGCTGGATATAATAAAGGTTTTTAATTAAATGTCATTTCTTGAAAACGAAGTTCTGGTGCCAGAGCTATCACATAGAGTTAATATTTTTCCCCACGCATTATAAGGACAAACTGGTGGTTTTTAAGGGTAGTTAAAATGTCTACGATGTTATTAACCCTGAAAACTACTTATGAAAATGTGAAAAGACATCGAGATGTACGAGTCTGCTAAGAAAAATAACAACTATTTTCTATGGGTTAAAAAGTAAAAACTTAAAGAATACCAAGAACTAATAGTCCAGCACCAAAAGAAGCAGTGATGGCATGTCAAAAAGCGTTTTGTAAAATGTGAGCAATGTTCATACTTTGTCCTGACTTTTTCAACACTTAAAAAGCCATTCAAGCTTTGATTTTGATGAGAGATACTTTATATATTTGTATTTGAATTGTTATTCATCATTTTATTTAACACAGGGAAACTGTGATAACGATGTCATTACATATCATTTCAAAAATTAATACAAATGATGTCTTATCTCAGTAAGCCCATATGGTTAGTTCAGTTTTTGTAGCATTAACTACACTAGAAAAAAGACTGGGATCGATCCTGGGTGAGGTCGAGAATTTTTCCTTATCCCTGTCCCTCCCGTGTTTACTCGTAGAGACTGGGCAGCTGGGTCTGTTAGATATGATTGACGGTCCACGCCAATGTTCGTGGTTTATAAACAACTAAAAATGTTCTCGTCCTTTGACTATTCAATATTGCTCCCCCTTGCATTGTTTTTTGCTCTTTTAGCAACAGATAATATTTTTTGAAATATTATTATCTTTAATACTATGTGGCGCTATGATCCTTAGATTTTTCAGTAAAATCTGCTCAAAGGCAAGAATGTGCTTACTTAAGCATCCGCATTGCAAGTATTCCGTGGCTCAGCGATATGGTCTTTGCTTCGTAGCCGAAAGTACAATTTAAAAAATTGAGCTTTTATATAACATTATCAAGTACTCTTGTACCTACAAGTACCTACCAACTCTCATATATATATATATATATATATATATATATATATATATATATATATATATATATATATATATATATATATGTGTGTGTGTGTGTATATCTTTAACGCTCACATTTTGATACACAAAACTATGTGAACCCTTAAGCGTTTGTAGTTTTATTAGAGGCATATAGTGTGAACTAATCACCAAACTGGCGGTCTAAAAACAATAACAAAGTGCTGAGTACCAAAGTGCTGTGGGACACTGCATTTCAATGGTAAATCGATTGGCTGCTTGCCATCAATCAAGACAGATTGTGTTCTATTACTTAGATATGACTTAAACCATTGAAGGACGGTGTCACTGATTCCAAAATTCTCGAAAAGACTGTTTTTTAGAATAGTGTGATCTATTGTGTCGAAAGCTGCTGACAGGTTAAGTAAAGTAAGTATGGAGACTTTTCCTCTATCACAAGACAGTAATAAATCATTGATAACTTTCAAAGCAGTTTCAGAACTGTGATATTCTCTATAAGCAGATTGATATTTTTCAATTTGCCATTGAAATGCGGTGTCCCACAAGGTCGTGTGTTGCGCTTTCTCTTGACGTTTTCAGACTTTCTGTTGGTTTTGATTCGCTTGAAAGGGCGGAGATTAAGATCTTTTTTTTTATACTCTGCCTTACGGAAAAGTCACCAGCAACTTCACGAGTAGAGAGATGGGACCCAGGATTGTCTTCTTGAGACAGAATAGCATCTTCCACCAAGTCGGTATTTTCCTCTACCCACGCGGCCACCACCTTTTTTCTATGAATTGACTCTTCTTTTCGTACTTTTGTAATGATTTTGTTAACCGTCCTGACTAACCAATTCTTATTCAGAAATTCTCGAACAATCTTTTTACCAGTCCAACCCTTTTCCTCGAATAATGCGTTACTAACACTTTTATCTTCCTCAGAATAACCCATGGCTGTTAGTTGTCAGTTTTAGGAATTCTGCTTTCTTGTTTTGTTTGTGTGTAACACAGTGCAAATGCGTACAATGAAACAGGAAGTAAACGGGGTGAACTGCACCCTGCCCTTGCGGTAGGACGTTCAAAGTACTTCATGACGCGAATTTCTCGAACTCTTGATATGACAATTTTAGTGATATTCTTTGAACAGCTAAAACTCTTGAACATTTCATTCATTTTTCTTGAAATTAAAGATTCGTAAAAACAAGTTGTTAGATTCACAGTGTGCGATGATTTATAAATATTGTCATAGTTTTAAAGAGCTCTACTTTGGGCCTTTTATTTTCTCGCACCTGATATAAGCCATTTAAAGGATAATTCTTATATTGAGCCTTTAGTGAGATAAGAGAAAATAAGATAAGAACTAAGTTTTGAACAGATATTATTTAGATGCAAATGCCAGTTAGCAATCAAAATATAAAAATATAATTAGCGAGCATAACAAATTTAATTGGGTCATGGATTCAAATGGAATGGTCCTGATATTACTTTAGATATATTATTGTATAAACAAAAAAACAGACATCAGTGCGAATGACATTTTAATTTCACTACCCGATTTTACATCTCAATGTCATTTATTCTAAATAGGGAGAGCTCGTGCAGTAAAACTTGACTCTATTGACAAGATATCATATAACTAACAAAATTTCAAGACGCGAGTAAAATTCCAATGTTTTCTTATTACACTATGTGCTGATAGTATAGATAGTATGCCCTTGGCTAAGAAGCTCACAACATTGCCATCCGGAAGTATAACGCACCAACACACAAATATGTGTAACCTTGAACGTGTATAGTCTGGTTAATATAGTTTATTGAGAATTACTCATGAATGCGGATGGCAAAAAGCAATAACAAAGACTTGAGTGACGTCAATTTCATACTATCTATAAACCTATTGATGCCATGCTTCACGTAAATAATCACAACATTCACCAGCCGGATATAACTTACAAACACTAAAAACTATGTAATACCTTAAAAGTTTATAGCCTGATTGGTAGAAAAATTTAGTGAGAGCTAATCATGAAAATGGCTGTCTAAAATCAACAACAACGAGTTGAGTGACGTCGATTTTCTTTAATCTTATGAGGGGTGAATATTAATTCGGACAAGTAAGCAGAGCAGGCACATATGTTGATAACAGCAAGGAATGAAGTCAGTAGAAAAGTGCAGTATCTAATGAGAAGTAGTTATATATCTTATAAAGTTTATCAACATTGCCTACGTGGCGCAACAGTAATCATGCATCACCTGTGACTTTATTTTTGATTTAATGCTAATATTTTTTGGATAACTTTTATTCATGCATTGCGTTTATCGAAAACAAACTCATAACATCCGCCAGCCGGGTATAATGTACCAACACATAAAACAATGGATGACTTTAAAGGCTTTTATTCTGATTAATATAATTTAGTGAGAACTCATAAAAATGGCTGGCTACAAACAATAACAAAGAGCTGAGTGACGTCGATTTCGTTCTATCTATAATATAATTGTTAACGTTGCGTTATAGATGAATGTTAATGTTTAAGCTTTATAAAAGAAGATTCGAAGGTAATCGACTGGTTTAGAATTTGATATTTTGTCAGACTTGTGACTCGTGCACAATAACTGAACCATAATCCTTTAGGCCATCCGTGTCGTAAAATTACATACAGACTCAATGGCATACAAATCCAAAAGCATAAAAAACGACAGATATAACGGTAATTTATAAATTTTAAAAAGTACAGATATAGAGCATAACAAAGTTTATTGGGCCATGGATAATTTCAAAATGTTCTAGTTTTGATATTATTATAGATAACTTATTGTATGAACAACCCCCCCCCCCCCCCCCCCAAAAAAAAAAAAAAAAAAAAAAAAAAAAAAAAAAACACACAAAAAAAAAAAACAACACAAAAAAAAAATAAATAAAAAATAAAAAATAAAAAAAGACATCATTGCAAAATTTAGTCAACCCGATTTTACATTTCAATATCAGTTAGTCCAAATCAGGAAGAGCTGGTGCAGTACAAAGACTCTGTTGACAGGATATCATAGAACAAAACATCAAGTGGTGAGTAAATTTCCAATGTTTTCTAATTTTATTAAATGCCAATAGCATAAATCTATTAATGCTATGCGTTAAGGTAAAATACTCACCATATCCTCCAGCCGGATATAACGTACCAACACACAAAACGATGTGTAACCATAAACGGTAAAAGTCTGATTGAGAGAATTTAGCGAGAACATATCATCAATATGGCTATCTGAAAACAGCTACAAAGAATTGAGTGACGTCATTTTCGTTTCATCTATTGAGACGTATTCATGTATCTTATCAAGTATAGGCAACATTGCCTACATTACAAAGCGCTCAGAGCCTCATGGTGGAGGATACCGTGCGCTGTTTAAGAGTCTATTATTATTATTATTACTACTACTACTACTACTAACTACTACTACTACTACTACTACTACTACTACTACTACTACTACTACTACTACTACTACTACCACTACTACTACTACTAATACTACTACTACTACTACTACTACTACTCTACTACTACTATTATTATTATTATTATTATTATTATTATTATTATTATCAGGATTATTATCATTCCTCTTCTCCTCTTCTTCTTCTTCTTCTTCTTCTTCTTCTTCTTCTTCTTCTTCTTCTCTCTCATCTTCTCTTCTTCTCTTCTTCTTCTTCTTCTTCTTCTTCTTCTTCTTCTTCTTCTTCTTCTTCTTCTTCTTCTTCTTCTTCTTATTATTATTATTATTATTATTATTATTATTATTATTATTATTATTATTATTATTATTATCATTATTATTACATTACGCAATAGTCATCATGCATCACCAGGGATTTTAATTTTGATTTCAAAATTTGGCGAGAAAATTCGTCCTCCAAATATCGATCGATTTAGATAACCCTCACTTTGTCAAAATCTTTTAAGCTTTGAAAAGTTCGCGAAGAATTTTGGCAAGATAACTCGTCCTTCAAGTTTGAAAAAATTTAGCCGCATTAAGAATCTTTTCGATGAAGCGTTGTTTATGTTGGAAAAATTGTTCTATGGCCTCGTTCTACATGTTACGTGTTGCTGTTGGTCAGGGACACCCTGTAAAGCGCTTTGAGCACGTTTAGTGGATATTGCGCTGTATAAAAGCTCAAGTTTAACCATCACTACCACTACGACTACAACCACTTCTCCAATATCATCATCATCATCATCATCATCATCATCATCATCATCATCATCATCATCATCATCACTACCAACACTACTACTACAACTACCATCACCACCACCACCACGTGATCATCAGTACCTCTACCACCACACCCACCACCGCCACATCATCAACACTACCACTACTACTTCAACCACGAACACCACACCATTATCACTACCAATGCTGCTACAACCACCACCACCACCACATCATCATCATCATCATCATCATCATCACCACCACGTCATCATCACTACCACTACTGCTGTAACCATCACCACCACATCATCATCATCATCATCATCATCATTATCATCACGACCTGTACTTCTAACATTTTTTGGATAACTTGTATTGATGCATTGCGTTTATTTAAAGAAAAAATTCATAACATCCGCCAGCCGGGTATAATTGGATTCAGTAGTCTGATGTCACGCCGCCGACCAACACACAAAACTGTTTGTATCCATGGACGTCTATAGTCGGGTTAATACAGTTCAGTGCGCATTACTCATAAAAGCGGATGACAAAAAACAATAACAAAGACCTGAGTGACGTCATCTTCGAACTATCTATAATACCTGTATTGTTAACGTTGCATAAAAGATGTGTATACTAATGTTTAGCTATATAAAAGGCTATTCGACTAGTTTAGAATTTGATATTTTGTCAGACTTATAACAATAAGTGAATAACGATAATTGAACCATAACTCCTATCGTAAAATTACATGATATATATACACAAAGACATACACATTCAAAATCTGAAGAACACTTGAGATAAAATATGTCATTTATCAATCAAAATATAAAAGTTCAGCTATCGAGCATAATATATTTAATTGGGTCAAGGCTCATATCAAAATATTCTAATTCTGATAAAACTATTATATATAACATATTGTATGTACAAAAAAAACACACAAAGGGAGAGCTGGTGCAGTAAAACGACTCAGTTGACATGATATCATAGAACTAACAAAATATCAAGTGGTGAGTAAAATTCCAATGTTTTCTAATTTTATTAAATGCCAATAGCATAAATCTATTGATGCTATGCGTTGAGGTAAAATACTCACAATATCCTCCAGCCGGATATAATTCACCAACACACAAAACGATGTATAACGATAAACGGTTATAGTCTGATTGAGAGAGTTTTGCGAGAACATATCATCAATATGGCTATCTAAAAACAGCTACAATGAGTTGAATGAAGTCATTTTCGTTTCATCTATTGAGACGTATTCATGTATCATATCAATTAGAGGCAACATTAGCTTCATTACAAAGCGCTAAGGGCCTCATGGTTGAGGATACCGTGCGTTGTTTAAGAGTCTATTATTATTATTATTATTATTATTATTATTATTATTATATTATTATTATTATATATTATTATTATTATTTTTATTATTATTATTATTATCATTATTATTATTATTATATTATTATTATTATTATTATTATTATTATTATTATTATTATTATTATTATTATTATTATCATTCTTCTTCTTCTTCTTCTTCTTTCTTCTTCTTCTTCTTCTTCTTCTTCTTCTTCTTCTTCTTCTTCTTCTTATTTTATTATTATTATTATTATTATTATTATTATTATTATTATTATTATTATTATTATTATTATTATTATTATTATCATTATGCCCTTCCGCTACAACTTCATCAGATATCGTTGCTTAGGCATTCCACGAACGAATATAGATAATCCATCAAACACAATGTCTGATGTCAACATGAATCACCCATGTCGTCCAAAGTGAAAAATTGGGGGTTAATAATCTTTATTATTATTATTATTATTTATTATTATTATTATTATTATTATTATTATTATTATTATTATTATTATTATTATTATTATTATTATTATTATTATTATTATCATTATTATCATTATCATTATTATTATTATTATTATTATTATTATTATTATTATTATTATTATTATTATTGATTGTAGTAGTATTATTATCATTCTTCTTCTTCTTCTTCTTCTTCTTCTTCTTCTTCTTCTTCTTCTTCTTCTTCTTCTTCTTCTTCTTCTTATTATATTATTATTATTATTATTATTATTATTATTATTATTATTATTATTATCATTATTATTATTACATTGCGCAATAGTCATCATGCATCACCAGGGATTTTAATTTTGATTTAAAAATTTGGCGAAAAAATTTGTCCTCCAATTATCGATCGATTTAGATAACCCTCATTTTGTCAAAATCTTTTAAACTTTGAAAAGTTCGCGAAGAATTTTGGCAAGATAACTCGTTCTTAAATTTTAGTCGCATTTAGAATATTTTCGATGAAGGCAGCAAAAAAAAAAAAAACCAAAAAAAAAAAAAAAACCCACGTGAATCAAACGGCATTGATTATTCTGTCTTCTCCACTGTAATATATGATGTTCGTGAAGACAAGAGTTGGTTTTGGGGTGTCCTGTCAATTCTATAATTGATGTAATCAAAACCGAAAGTGACCCTTAGAAATTGGAAGTAGGCATGCTAGATTGGTAAATTGTCCGATTTTCTCTTAACTTGTTACTCACCTAGAGTTGCTTTAGAACCACGGAAAGTGATATAATCTATACATGAAGTGACCTCTAGAAACCGGATGTGGGCCTAAAAGACTGTGGAAGCCTAAGGTAATACATAAGGGAGGCTTTTTTTCATTTTAGGCTTATTAAACTCAGGTGTGGCCGTTAGTCATGACTGCAGTCTCCTCCACAGTGGTAAAGAGCGGTGCAGGGAAGGAGGGCGCTACACAACTCTAGGCTATATTGTTTTTGGATCTCGCACTATATCTACGAGAAGATCTAGATCTTGTTCTACACGGAGTGCGTGCAGTTAACACTTTTACATAAGTTTTCACACAAACCTGAAGCTTTTCTTAACATTGGATACTATATAAAAACATAGTCAATTCTTACCTTGTCTAAATTCTCGAATCCACACTAATTGATGATTAGAGCGTTACTCATCAGAATATCTCCTGCCATTTAGCCCGTTCCGTCCACTTGACAATCTATTTCTAGTCAACGAAGAGGCATGGAAAATTATCATTAATTCCATAGCTAAGTTAAGTATATGCAAAACAGAGGAACATAGGTCAATTCCACAGTTAGTGAGTATTCACCACAATATTGTTACACATTGATGAAGGAATTGCATCCCAACACTTGATGACACTATGCATTTTTTCAACGATCTGTTAAATTTGTGAGTGATGCTCAGGATCTGTGGGTTGTTTGCTTTGGTTGAAAAGTAAGCACTCAAGGTGGCTTCCGGTCGTTTGTTTACGGTTGAAATCATGTGCAAAATATACTTAATTTTAAATATCGAGTCAGAAATAAAACCACTGAAATGTGCATTCAACTTAAAAATTTATTAAAATACACGATCATTGACGTCATTTTCAATAGTTTATGCATTGTATATCGATTGAATAACCCGTGACTCATATTATATGGTTATAGTAAAAAATAAAAAAGGCACCCATGTTAATAGCTTGACAGGCGTTTCACCAAGAGGGCAGGGAGGAGCCATCAATTGGAACAATCAATTTCTAGCATTATATGTTGATTGAATAACCTG
>NW_027622044.1:10000-14651 GCF_034508935.2 Berghia stephanieae | reverse complement strand
TTTTATTATTATTTATTATTTATTATTATTATATTTATATTATTATATTATTATGATTAATATATTATTATTTTCATTATCATAATCATCAGCATCATCATTATCATCAACATATCATCATCATCACATCATCACATCCACCCAAGCAGCAGCTTCCCATCATCATTACTATCATACTATGAGATTCACTTTTCAAGAATGAGACAATATTATCTTCTATTTAATTCTTTCATTTTTTCCAATTAAGCTGATGCATGCTCATTCACTGCTATCACCACCTGTGCCAATCTTTTCAAGGAACTACCCGGTTTATAAAAGGATGTTAAATCCTTGTGCCCGTGAGTAAATTGAAGAGTTAGCATGAAATATTGTTCTGAAATGTGTTCTGAAAGAGAAATATGGGTTAAGGAAACTGCCAGATGAGAAAACAGAGAATAAAAATATCGCAGTGCCATTGCCAATTATGGGACTCAACTGGCAAAGCACCCTCCACCTGGCTGAGAGAGAGAGAGAGAGAGAGAGAGAGAGAGAGAGAGAGAGAGAGGGGAGAGAGAGAGAGAGAGAGAGAGAGAGAGAGAGATAAGCGAGCCATCCAGCCACAATATATTTGACTTTCAAACTCAGTCCTTATCGTTTGGACTCTCTTCTCTCAACGACTGAGGGAATCAAATCGAAGATCATTTACCCCGCGACCTTCCAATTAGCGAGAAAATTAATGCTGTACGCTCTTCTCTATTATAGATAGTATGAGCTTGGCTAAGAAGTCCACAACATTGCCATCCGGAAGTCTATAACGAACCAACACACAAGACTCTGTGTAACCATGAACGGTCATAGTCTGGTTAATACAGTTTAGTGAGAATTACTCATAAATACGGATGGCAAAAAGCAATAACAAAGACTTGAGTGACGTCAACTACGTTCTATTTATAAAAGACAAACGTTTAAACAAATAGGACGCCCATGGAGTCGCTCCGATATCGGATGGAATGAAATTCAGAAAAAGTGTGGAGCGGGCATTGCATCAAGGTAATTAACCAGTAGATTTTGGACCAATCAAAACATGGAATTTGTGACACACCTTCACACGTGCTCGGACAAATATAGCTGGTTGATTATAAAGAATATCCTGAATGAAGTCGACCTATCTCTGATCATTGTCATTGATTTTATATCGCCAATTGGTGACCAGTTATCACACGATTTTCTCAATCATATCATAAACGTTTAAGTTTACACATAGCAGTTTTCTGTGTTAGTTCTTCTTGATGAAGCAGTAGAACAGTTGGTATTTTATTTAGATGCATATCATCTGTAGTAAAATATTTGTAGTTTGCTACGTTTACCAATCATTGTCATTATTTTCATTACGACGACTCTCCGAGAGGCGTGGTTATCTAAGTCTCTATTGGGTTTGGACATTTTTTTTTTTTAATTGAGAGGAGGTGAACATTTAAAGGATAGCGCAGATATCCTATTATGATACCTTTTTCGATTAAGTGACCTCCCTATTAATAAAAAAACCTCTGAGCTTTTGTACAGCACAATATCCACTAAACGTGCTCAAATCGCTTTACAAGGGGTCCCCGACCAATAGCAACACGTAACATGTAGAACGGGACATGACTGTGAGTGAAGAGCGTTTTCCAAGGACTCTACTGTGCGTCGAACAAGGCTCGAACCCAGGACCTTCTGATTCGAAAGCGAGTGTCAAACCACAAGACCACATAGCCGCACAGAGGTTTTTTAGCGGACGAGAATGCCGCTGATGGATGAGACTGGCGTGAATGGAAAAATCGTGACTGCATTACTAATGTATTTAACGGTATAAAAAGGTTTTAAAAATACATAAATGCGTTGAATATCTGCCCCTTTTCAACTTATATTTAATCTTACTCTTTCGTTGTATCTTTTATATAACTAAAAAAAGAACTTTTATCTAGCGCAATATCCACTAAACGTGCTCAAAGCGCTTTACAGAGGGTCCCTGGCCAACAGCAACACTTAATATTGAGGAAGGGACATGACGCTTGCTAGGCAATATTACAATTTTTTCGGACAGAGACAACGCTTTTAACCGCCACATACTCGTTTTACACCTGAGAACGGTGAGAGAATGTGAGTGAAGAGCCTTTTTCAAGGACTAAACTATGCGCCGAGAGAGGCTCGAACCCAGGGCCTTCTGATCCGAAAGCGAGTGTCATACCACTAGACCGCATAGCCGCACTGTGTGTGTATGTGTGTATATGTGTTTGTGTGTATGTCTGCGTGTCGCTGACTTGCATTATTACACTAATTAACAAATAATTCGAGTGCTCTATGTATCCATATTAATATTTCAGAAAATTTCTGCAAGCTGTAGACTGTTATGAGGAACTGGCCGACAGCTGTTCAGATTTTATGCTGACTCCCGTAAAGGATCTGATGGGTGGTGCGGAACAGTTCGAACCATTGTGTGGCATTAAAAAACCCAAGAGGGACAAAGGTAACAGAGGCCATGGTAAGCTTTGGTGTTTTTCTTCTTATTCTTGTCTTACGTTTTGGCTTTGTGACGAAGAGACAGTTTAAAATCTTTAAGTTGTACAGAAAAATCCCCCGCTGGTATTCTGATTTTTTGAATAGGGTAATGTCCGTCGCTCATCAAACACTGAGCACTGTGAATATATTATTTAAAGCATCAAATTTGGAATAAAACATAAAATAAATCACAAATTATATTACCCCCTTGGTAGTCTTTTATAGGAAAATAAAATCCTATCAAGCTAAAAAGGCATAAAGATCACCTTTGATACGACATAATTATATTATTGGCTTCAACAATTCATGTCAGAGACAAGCGGTCATACATTGAAAACAAATTAAAGACCGCTGACCTTCACTTTTAAAAAACAATTTCTGTGCCCTTGCACTACTCTAGACACTCGTCCAGCAGACGGCCATTTAACAATACAAAAACAGCGGAGTAGTGGAAAATAATGCGATGTTTTGGTGCCATTTTGAATTAAACTAAATAAAATCTATTTCTGATTTTGCCTATGCTAAAATTATATTTTTTCTCCTTATAATATTTATATAATCTATATACTTAAGTTAACAATTTTGTAGGAAACTGCACAAATTGGGTATTATAATACACCTTTATTGTTCATTCGTGACTTCGGCGGAGCGCTCCCAAAGTCGGGCTTCCCTTTTATCCAAAAATCAAATAAAGATATAGACTTTATGTTAATCAGTGTTAAGAATATGTCACCCAGAAGCGCCCATTATTTTTAAAAAATGAGTCCGGTGTTTATAATTGATTCTTTCTCATTAAACCACAAAACTGTGATTTTTCTTAAAGAAATCAAGCTATAAGGGACAATACGATTGATAACGAGAATATTACAATTTCTACTTTCTGGCGTAGGGTGTTTGAAACCAAAAATACAAAGCAATCAATACGACAATCTGTCATCTCGGCTGTTAAAAAGGGCCAGAAAACTCATCGATAGATGGAAATCAGCTTCATCTTGCCAAAAACTTTCAAACCAGGTCTTTCCTCTAGGGACTTCCATGAAGTTCCAAGTTTGAGAGTTTTCGGCAAGATGTGAGTCGTTTTAATTGGTCGATATTTGAAAGACGAGTTCTCTGGCCAAAATTTTAGAAATGTTTTTTTTTAGATGTCAGAGTGTGACAAAACTCGGTAACCTTACAAGAGTAAAGTCGCATGCATGGTCTATAGATAGTATGCGCTTGAATAAGAAGCTCACAACATTACCATCCGGAAGAATAACGACCAAAACACAAAACTCCGGAGCCATTAACTTTTATGGTCTGGTTCATACAGTTTAGTGAGAAATACTCATAAACGTGGATGGTAATAAAGCATAACAATGACCTGAGTGACGCCATCTTCGTTCTATCTATAGATAGAACGAAGTTGACATCACTGATGTCTTTGTTATTGTTTTTCCAGAGTTTGCAGACATTGTCTTTACGATAAGGATAATGATGATGATGATGATGATGATGATGATGATGATGATGATGATGATGATGATGATGATGTTGATGATGGTGGTGGTGGTGGTGGTGGTGATGATGATGATGATGATGATGATGATGATGATGATGATGATGATGATGATGATGATGATGATGATGATGATGAATGTGATGATGATGGCGTATGTCATGAATCGACGATTCAGGAGTAGAACAGTATGATCATCACTCACAACAAAATCACATTTTATAAATTAGTATATTGAATTGTAAAATAACAGTGCCTATATATAGCCTACTTATTGTTTGTCTTGCAAAGGTTTGAAATCAACTGTTGCACTCATCGTGGTTTCCGTGGCTGCCACACGTCATTTTCTTTAAGCGTGGGATTTTGCCGTCACCGTGGAACACAGAAGAAGGAATCAAAGACGATGTTTTGCTTGTCGTGAAACGATTTCCAATACAACATTCTCTGTATTCCGCAAGAAGATGATTAAATGCTTTTTAAATTTTTCTTATTTTTTTATATCTCTATAATAATCATTTTTGTTATTATTTGTTATAATTAAACTGATACGGAAGATACGATTTGAAATCAAACATTACTCTTGTTTATATATAGCGCATAATATTTTTGGAGAAGTTGAGTTTTTACATTCAAATTTCA
>NW_027622044.1:0-5000 GCF_034508935.2 Berghia stephanieae | reverse complement strand
GCTTCTTGTTGGCATCCTTTATACCAACATGGATTTAATATGGTTTGAAGATGTTTGAGCCAAATTTTGAACTTTCATCACCGATTTGTAATTTTTTTCCCGTAATTGCCTTGGCTATTGATATGGTCAAGATTCTCAGTGATCAGTACTTAATTAATGATGGACCTTGCACTATCCTTTTTACGATAAACAGCCATTGAGGGGCGTGTCGGCGAGTAGTAGCTGGTGCTAATTTATCTGTTTAACCTTTAAATCAGCCTACCAGTTTATCTGGACACCCGATGGTTCAAAAAGTGTATCCTCTTTCAACAGAACTACAACCAAGGACAACGATGGGTTGCAATTCATTCAGCACAAGTGAAACTCGCTAAAGGAGGTACTAGCTGTGTCTTTTATACCCCTACACCTATTTTCCAATTGTTTTCTTTCCTTGTCTTGGAATGAGATTACTAAGTTTTGTCATGATCCATGAGTCTTTGGCTGGGAGGGAAACAGTTGAATGGTTATAGTTTTTGGGAGATGATATTTTTTTCCTTGTAAATCATCTCTCTGTTCTGAACTGTTATTTTAAATCTTTTATTTTTAACATGTTATTTGTAAACATTTGAGTGTATTCCTTTTAGTGGGATCTTGTGTCTGGGTGAGACTTTTAGATGATTTCAAACTAAGTGTGCTCTTGGAATCTACATCTGTTTCCTATTTGAACCAATTCCCCTTTGTCTTACCTTTTCTTGGGTGCTTTAATTGTAATTCTAGAACATTTTACTATCCCATTTTCTTCCTTTTTACTGATATGACCTTAATGTGTTGCAAGCGCCGTAAAACCTTTAAAAACATTTTTTTTAAACAATCACGACACTTGCCAAAGTGGTAGGTTTTGAGGCTTGAAAAATTAATAGCATAATATTTAGCATCAGTATAAGTAATTTCCATAGAAAAGACTGATGTGAAAAGCCATCTTTAGGTATTTTTATCTCATTCGACCTGTTTGCCTAGACTTAGACTAAAGCCTAGAGTAACTAGACTTGTGTACTAGGCTGTATGGTATATTCGTATAAAATATATCTCGAAATATACCCGTTTTGTAAGAAATGAAATATTATAATTTAGACATTTCATCAGGATTTCATTGGATTGTTGAAAGTAAATTTGAGAATGCCGTTCAGTAAGTCGCTCAATTTTAGAGGCCCCATACACGTGGTGTTTTCTACTGGTGACGATCTGGAAATGGACACGGCTGAAGTTAAAACGTAATGAAATCGCACCGTGTATGGTCAAATACCTGGGGGCCGTTTTCATGAACGCAGACTAACACTTAGTCTCTATCTCTGATTTTAGTCAATGACTTGAAAAAAATCATATTTCATGTGAACTGACAAAGCGAATCCGAGACTAAAATCATGCCACATTCGGACTAAGTTTCGCCAAGTTTTAGTCATTTGCCAAAGCAAGACTTTATGCTTTACTCTGAAACTAGTTACTCGAAAACGTCATAGCGTCAACAAGATAGCACTATTTTTAGATCAAGTGAGCTTCGATTTGGAAAGAAAATACTTCGGTTACGAATGACAGAGGCAAAAAGTGTCTGCTGCCATTGATACTGACTTTAAAAAACTATGATAAGTGCAGATCGTAGAAAGTACATATTTTTGTGAGTAAAAACTTTTAAAAATGATACTTTCGGCTCGTGAGATGGAGAATGAACGAGAGACTCCGAAATCGAAGGGTTTGCGTCAAAGAACAACCCAAAAAAAGAATGATTATAAAGTATAGTGGAGACAAAAGTTATTCTGTTGGCCTTTGCTCCTGACTGAAATAATGTGGTTAATCAGAAAATACTTTCTCTTTTGTTTGTTTATTTGTTTTGTTTGTTGTTTTTTGTTGTTGTTGTTGTTGTTATTTTTTTATTTTGGTTCATTTTCTGCCTACATATAGAATTGACAGTCGACGATGAACATCATTGCAGTCTATAACAGTCGACAGTCAATATCACGTATGTTGCTATTTCCTCTTTGGAAATCATTTGCGTTTTAAGTATGAAGGTGGATGTATCTTACCTGCTTTCGTGTACTAGAGAGGGGATGTTACCCGCACAAAATAGCCGAATTAGCCACTGTCCTTACAACGCCCACTTCTAGGCAAGAGACTAGCTAGTCCGAGACTAGAAAGGGTTCATGAAATCTGATTTTTAGTCACTTGCTTCGTTTGCGCTTAAGACTAGTTAGTCATTTACTAGACTAGTAAATTACTAAATCTAGTCCTCGTTCATGAAAACGGGCCCTGGTCTCGTTATTTCTTGTTGTTATGACTGTTTTATTTTGGGAAGTTTTAACCAAAAAAATTGACTATCATTTCTTTTCAGCAACAATAAAACATCTGGCTAGTAAGGACTCCGACCAGAGTCAGGACAAAACTAATAATCTTATTCCAAGACAAACACAGATAGCAATTGGAAAACAGATACAGGAGGATAGAAGACACAAAAAGTACCTCCCTGCCCACTATGGGAGGTCGGGAACGACGTATTGAGTGAATCGGTTTGCTACCATATTCAGTCTCTTGATTGCTGACCACCAATTAATCACAGAGGCCCACACATTCAGGACTGGTATCTCAGTGTTGTGACTTATCTTTTAAAAATATTGGGATGTGTAAGCTTTCAGTACTTACTCGTCAAAATAATCGAGCCTTTCCAATGTGCGTTGCCTTGTAACAGAGTTCATTGTTGTGGACACAACAAAGGGACAGAATCAAAGGAAATCCTGATCGTCAAATATTGTTTTGTTATCAGGATTTTAACGATCGAGGCGCCGAACGCCGAACCCGAACGAATCTAGCCTTCTCACGTGACCATGAACGGGATAGTGAAGGTTCTTAACCCTCTCGTGTTCAGATTCTTTTTGGGGGAGTAGATAATGAGTTCCCTATATGGCCATGTCAATCATGTAGACATCCTTTGATGATATAAGCCTACTCTTTGATATCTGTAGTCGCCTTTTCGTTTTCTACGGTCACTCATGGCTAAACTCCGCCCAGAAACGATTTCATAGGTCCGTCCATCACCAAATTTCAAACTTTTGTTCTCGTGAGTTCATAAGTTTTTTGACCGAAGAACGATTGGCTACTGAGCATCTTGACCCTTCAACGATTGGTCGTTCTGGCAGCTCACGTGTCAACAGCCGTCAACAATGAATTGAATCATCGTCGATGCAGTGGAAGATGGCCATGGAATAGTTGCGTCACATCGCCACGTTGTTGAATAAATTATCCAGGCATGGTCGATAGGTAAAAAAGCCAAATTATGTTCTAGTTACTTTTGAAACAAACAAAGTATATCACTGATCTCGTCTCTTTGGGATATAAAGAATGATATAAAAATCAAGAAAATCGGCTGATAAATAAAAAAGTTGCTAAAAAAAGCTAAAATAAACAAAAGCAATTTTTAAAATCAAATTTATTCGTAAAACAGTTGGTTTTCAACCGATTTTTATGAAACAAAGACCAATGTACTTCTTTTTTCAAGCTGATTTCAGCAATGTGACTTTCAAATTCCTCAGAATATATTTTTTACTTTTAGATTTTAGCTTTTAGGCCTACTCCATAAGGTTTTATATTCCTTGCATAACAATAGCGTAATACATCGACGGGGAGAAGCGTCTTTGTTTCGGCAGCTGGATAGATAGCCTGTGATTGGTCGAAGACTTTGAGATGCTTGATTCACAATTCTACACGAACGGACCCCGGCGGTCTATCAAAGAGGTGTAACAAATTTATTTACCTACTATTTTTCTTGGTGCTAAAATTACAAAGTAATAATTTTGCATCAGCAAAAATAGCTCTGAAGTTCCTATCTCTTTATTACAATAAAATTGATACCTCGAATGACAAAATCGACCCACAAATAAGGGAGTTATAAATTATTCATAATATTTTTAAAAGTTTACAATAATTGTCTTCAAAGTCATTTTTCATCACCAAAGTCGTAATTTTTTACCGATTTTTACCAAACAAAGTGCAATGTCAATGATTTTCACACGCAAATAAAATAGGATTTAAATCGCAATTTCTGAAACGTATTTTCTTTTCTGTTGGCAAATTTATAAAAATCAAAGCTGAAAACACCCTGCGGCAGTGACAGGGCCTGTCATTTCCTTCACAACGATTGGATTTTACTTACTGAGGCCAGTCTTGGCTACCCCGCCCATGAATATTATGCAGTTGTCGGTTTTTGTCGGGTTGAATCTTAGTTAAGCGATATGCAGCATCGGATCTAAGGTCACGTGATAGAGGATAGCTTGGGTTGCTGTTGGCTTCAGCTGACAAGAAACGGCCCTACCATGTGTTAGAGGAGGGACAAGGTCAGTGTCATTCAATAGTAGATAATTGTGCATGCGGCGCTCTACCCTAGATACAGAGATAAAATTATAAATTGATTCGGGGAGTGGGGGGGGGGGGGGGGGGGAGTGGGTTTGACCCACAAACGACCGAGGTGTTGGGCTTCGGGGAGACCATGATACGACATCAAAGAGAAAAGGCCGCTGGCACTTTGATGGTGGAAATGGTTCGGGCTGGGGATGAGGGGTAGTGACAATCAGCATGGGATGTATACATTAACATTAATAGTATAGGCAATAGATGACCAGGGAAGTGTATTGTTTGTGTATTGTTTTTATATGTTTGTGTGTGTGTGTGTGTGTGTGTGTGTGTGTGCGCGCGCGTGTGTGTGTGTGTGAAAGGGATTACACAAAAACACCTTTCTCTGTAGCTTCCAAATGATTACTTATACGATAAATTTGAAAACCACATTGTTTGAATCAGCTTGCAAAAAGGGGAACATTTATCTTTGTTTCACAAAAATAGGCTTAGAAATAACTTTTTTTTTCTAGTAGATTGATTTTGAAAAAATATATTTATCAATTTCTTTTAATTTAATGATTGTTTCTTTATTTTCCCGGTGAATTTTCTTGATTTATATCTCTTTTTTAATTCTCAATGCGACG
>NW_027622043.1:0-14646 GCF_034508935.2 Berghia stephanieae | reverse complement strand
TACAACAACTACTACTACTACTACAACACTACTACTACTACTACTACTACTACTACTATACTACTACTACTACTACTATACTACTACTATTTATACTACTAAAACTACACTCTACTACTACTATCTATCATCAACTATACTATCTATACTACTACTACAACTCTACCTACCTATCTATCTATCAATCTATCTATCTATCTATCTATCTATCTATCTATCTATCTATCTATCTATCTATCTATCTTTCTATCTTTCCAATTTATCTATCTATCTACTGATTTTCCACAAATTCACAGTCATCTACCTTCCTAGCTATCTCTCATTGTGTCCACTCATCCACTTTTTATCCATTAATATACATATAGACCCAGCTATCACTCGGCTGTTTACTCGCCCTCTTTCACCCCCCCCCTCCCCTTCTCTCTCTTCTCTCTCTTCTCCCCTTCTCTTTCTTTGCCCCTTCCTCTCTCTTTCCCTCTTCTCTCCCCTCTCTCTCTCTTTTCTCTCTCTCTCTCTCTCTCTCTCTTTCTCTCTTCTCTCTCTCTCTTCTCTCTCTCTCTCTCTCTCTCTCTCTCTCTAATTCCTCCCCTCTACCGGTCCGCCTCAAACCAACCCCCCCCCCTTTGTTTTTCTTCTCTCTCTCTCACTCTCTTCTCTCCCCTTTTTTCTATCTATCTACCTATCTATCTGTCTATCCATCTATCCATCTATCTATTTATCGGTGTATTCCATTTTACTATCATTCTTGTTTCCTTCGCGAAGATTCCACCTTCGCTCATCCAACTACCCCCCCCCCCCCCCCCCACTTCGCCGTGACCTTACCCGCCGTCCACCCACTGTTTCACTACGCTTTCTACTACTCCCTACTGTTCTACTACTACTATATCTAACTACTACTACTACTACTACTACTACTACTACTACTACTACTACTACTACTACTACTACTACAACGAACTACTACTACTACTACGACACAACGACTACTACGACTACTTACTACTACTACTACTATACTACTACTACTACTACTACTACTACTACTACTACCCGATATGTCTTTTATCTTCCATTATAGTCTGTAAAGTTCTGTTCCCTGACGCTGACCTTTGCTTATCAATTAGATCACCCCCCCCCCCTGGGGCACCCTATCCTCTACCCACGCCACGATAACATTTCATTCATACTGCAACCACTATTGAGTACAGACGATACAAGTTATTTTTCATTATATTTTATTTATTTTCCACGTTTATTTGTGTATTGTTGTACTGACGAAGGGTTTGTACCCGTAACGTCCATTGTCTGTTTTGTTCCCATACGAAGCCCTTCCATTTTCACTCTTTCGTTAGTATTTTAAGAGACAAGAGAGAGGTCAGAAAGAGCTGAAAAATTTAATTCAGACATGTATTTGAATAGAAATAGAGATAATTATTAAAGACAAATTAATTAAGTGTTTTGTTGTTTGTTGCTGTTTGGGTTTTTTATTCATTTTGTTTTGTTTTGGGATTTTTGATGTTTTTTTCCTCGACGACTGAAGGCCATCTAGTCAGCAAATATTTACTTGGTTTGGGTTTTGTTTTTTGTTTTCTTGTGTGTTTTTCTTGTTGTTGTTGTTTAGTTTTTTGTTTTGTTTTGTCTAGACGACAGATGACCAACTAGTCTAGCAATTTTTTTACTTGGTTTGGATTTTGTTGTTTTGTTGTGTTTTGTTGTGGGTTTTGTTGATTGTTTTCCTGTTTCGACGACTGAAGGCGATGTACTGCAGCAATTGTTCACTTATTCGTGTATGCGGTGAAGATATTGTATATTTAGAAGGATGTTATGCCATTTTTTCTTCTCTGTATCATCTGGAAGATAGAAACTATCATTAGTGGTCAATGCATAGGTTTTTGAAGATTGACTAAAGAACCGTTTGTTGCCTTCCCTCGAAGCACTCGGCTGTATTGTATTGGACAAAGCTACCATTAAATAATTAAATAAATAATTTAGCTTGAAATAGAGCAATATCCACTATATGTGCTCAAAGCGGTTTACAAGGGGTCCTTTGTCAACAGCAACATTTAACATGTAGGACGGGACATACCATGCGATTGCCCATGATTACTGCAAGGTTCCAACTTCACCAACTATAAAAACTGACATGAGTTCTTGGCTCCAATCAGGCCGCACTACATATTCTGACCATTAATCAAAGGCCCAACTATACTCCTTAGTGAGAAGCAACAAATCAGAAACAGTTTTCAAAGCAGACTGTCTATCGGGGAGTTTTGACACGAGGTTGCGTGACTTCCCCCATCCCATATCACCATGTGCGCAATCGAATCGAGCTCATTTTGGGTCCAAGTAAAAGGAAAGATGGAGAGGAGAAACACCAAATTTACTCTCACCGACGAGGCAATGAATGATATAACAAGAGAAGACTGGAAAAGGGCATGCTCCAACCTTCACAAGCTGGAGAAAAATTACATTTCATTGGATTGAGTGATGCCACGAAATCTTTCCGGAGACGTTCCATTTCTCCTTTTCATCTCATCTTCGTCATCAGAATGCGATGATTGATGTGTCCAGGATTTATTTTTGTTGTTGTTGTTTTTGTAGTTGTTATTGTTGAACACAAGTACATATTTGTGGAAACACTGTATCATATATTGATTAATTTTCGACTTTTGACCAGTCTACATTAAATTTATGTCATCCCCTTTGGTATAGACAAAAGTGCGTAATTTTCACCTTCATCTCTACTATCAGTAATATGTATTGATAGAGTAGATTCAGGTCAAACCGAACACGGGTCAAACCGGACGCTACCCGACTCGAGGTCTAATTTCCTTTTGTTTTGTTTTTTCCCCGGGGCATATTTCTAGTAACTAAGCACACGTCTCTTGTGACGTTTTTCCTGCCGTTTCAATGAGTGCAATCAAGAAGAAGTCAAAGAATCGTGTTTTCATCGGGATATTTCTCACAAAACGTAAGTATCCCGTTCTTTGTTATGGGTTGCAAGGTGTGCAAGGAAGTTGCTATTTAAGCTATTTATACGTTTTTATTAAGAGTTTCGGCTCAACCACTGCACTACATGCTATTTTAGGATCGTTTGATTGTGGTTAGATGGTCTGACGATGTCCGGTTTTCATTTAGCTCCAGTGGGGGGGGGGGGGGGGTGTCCGGTTTGACCAAAGAAAATTTAAACGATTCAGGTGAGACCGGACGGGTTGATTAAGTTGTTTATTATTATTCTAGACGTCTATAATATTATTTGTTGCAATGCTTTCTATGAAAAGTTTTAGCCAGCATGAAGATTGAAAAGTACGGATATTCTTTGTTTAGAACCACGATGGCTGCCGTTGCTGGGCGACGTGACTTAAGACTATTGAATCCAATTCACGACACATACAATTTAGTGATAAAAGCTCATAAAAATGGCTGAATAAAAACAATAACTTAGAGCTGATTGACGTCAATAGACACCTAGATAACGACGAACTCTCTGACAGTCGTCATAATGTAAACAATTATAATGATCGGTAAACATAGAAAACTACACAGGTTTTATTAAAATAAACAATAGTCTTCAACAGTCATAACGTCACTTCCTTCCTAATGACGCATGGTAACTTAGTAACACTGGCTCTAAACTATCGGAACAATGGCGGACGCCGTATGAAATATTTCTCCGGCGAGGTTAAACGCGTATCCAGAGGAAAAAAAAACCCATCAATTTGATCATGTTTTGACTTTTACACATTCTGATGACAAGGCATATGAAAAGGGAATGAAAAGTTCTAGCCAGCATGAAGAATAAAAAGTAATGATTTTCTTTGTTTAGAACCAAGATGGCCGCCGTTGCCTGGCGCGTGACATCAGACTACTGAATCCAATTACAAAAACCTGATGACGTCAATTTTGTTCTATCTCTATGCCTGTATTTGGTTATATAAAACTATTGATGTCAACAGGATATGTGTTACTTTGATTGCTTAAAGTCATCTTCATACAGTTTAGTGATAATTGCTCATAAAAATGGCTGATTAAAAATAATAAGTAATATCAGAGTGACGTCAATAATGACCTTGATAACCATGAATCTCGGGCAGTCGTCACAATGTACACAATTCTTACAACGATTGGAAAACATAGAAAATTACCCAGGTTTTGCAATTGATAGCATGTGTTTTAGTAAATTACGCACTGTTCTACCGCTTGATCAATAGAACCAACACAGAAAACTAAGTTAAAACTGAAACGTTGGTTATATAAAATCTATTGATGCAATGCGTTTAGTTTTTTCATAAATCATAATATCTGCCAGCCAGATATAACAAAACTACGTGTAACGTTGATTCGTTTATAGTATTATTCATACTGTAAACAAATTTCAATCAACTCCAAATAAAAATCAAAAACATTATTCTTGAAAACAAAAACAACTGTGGGCTGCCCTTACCAACAAAAGGACAATATCTGGGCTGACCCAGATCCAACCAGTTTTGCCGCAATAGACACATTTATTTTTTTCGTTCATAACTCTTTAATTCTATGACATCGTGGAAGTCTTCTAACATTAAATAATAGCGAATGAATTGTGTTTTTCCGTTAGTCGGCAATTTCATTGACGTAATATGTTTCGTAATATTTTGAGATACTGTTCTTTCTTGGTTAATACCATGCGCAAATAACTCTACTTGTATCCAACAAAAGGACAGTATCTTACACGTCCGTCTCACATACTGTTCATCCATGGTTAACCGCAATGCAAATGACTCGTCCGTTTTCACCAAAAGAACAGTATCTAAGTTGTGAATATAGCAAAATACGACTAACTCGATTGACGAACGAAGTTGTGAATATTATTTTGAAAGTGGTTGTTGTCCTTGTTTGTTTATTTTGGTAACTTATTTATTTCTTGTCCGATTCGATTCCTGTATCATTTTTCATTTCTCCCCGAGACAAGATCGGTGATGTACTTTGTTTGAAATCTGACTAAAACATACATTGGCTTTTTTTTTCCCCAACGAGCCTTGGCTTAGTAATAAATTCAAAAGGGCACAAAGAATGTGACGCAACTTTCAGACAGTCGTCGAGAAAAGCTCTAATCCGTAAGCGGTCACAGCAATCAATCCGTGAAAAGCTGTAAGTAATGGTGAAAGGTCAAGAACCAGTATCATCTATCAAGAACCAATAATTTGCTCTGAGAAAGTCTTGACATCACACGAGCAAAAAGTTTGAAACTGATGATGGACCTATGAAAAGTTTGTGGGCGGGATTTTGTCATGATTAACAATCGGACTCGAAAACGCGGCTATAGATATCAAAGAGTAGGATGAGATCATCTAAAGATGTTACATGATTGACATGGCCAATTAGGGAACTCAGTATCTAGCAGAAACAGAATCTGAACACAATAGGGTAGATCTACTCGTATCTATGCAACATCAATCATCCTTCGACGAGGCAAGCCTGTCCCTTTGTGTTGTGCATTTTGGTATTTCATTTTCAACCTTTGTGTGTTTGATACCACCAACCGATAATTTAATTGGTCAGTCTCGCCAATTTCGACTCAACGTCTTGTCGAATTTTGTGATTCGATTATTTAGTTAATGATAATATTATAGTTATCACCAGGTCATCTGACGTCATGAGGTAGCCAAATTATAATGATTACATTTACTGTCACGACTATGGATAGCAGAACGAGAATTATCCGTAGATTCTCGATTGAATGAATTTATTATATTAGACAACGGTTAAAGTTTTCACCGGTTACTTTAAATCGTCTCGGCAAAGTATCGATCACCATGCTAACCGGGCATTTAATAGAATTTGTCTTAAAATGTTAAAGATTTAAAAGATTTTATTTCAATTGTAGAAGACATATATAGGTATGAACAATTAATATATGTAAAATGGCGGTTTATCAGCTGATTTCAATTAGACAAAAAAATCATCTTTTTCTTTCAATGAGACACCATCGTGTAATTTGTCGACATGCTATATATCATTTTGAATTTACAGATGATAGGGTTGACAAAGGTTTTGGATGGTTGTATAAGATAGACGGGGAAAGACGGTGACATGAGATATTTCTTTTCATAGGAAACTTCTATTTCGAAAAGACGCTGCTCATGCCTTTTCGCTAGAATAAAGTAGCAATTTACATGAAGAACGACTTATTATTTTTTATAAGGGAAACATTATTATTTGCCAAATTTCTTGTTACTGCTGTTCCAAGCTTGTCAACACAAAATGTTTTAACACCAAAAAATTGTATTTACTGCGTGACTTAATAAGTCAAATAATGCGAGCAAAGCCCCCCCCCCCCCCCCCCCTCAAAAAAAAATGTTTTCTTTGTTCTCGATATCTTGATAATAATCACCAAATTAGAAAATGTTATATCTTCCCACATTACACTGATCACAGTATGCATTCCACTCATATTACCAACGCACACGCAACCCTCACCCCCCCCCCCTCCCACACACACCCACATCCACATGCACGTCCAAACTAGGATACATTATCAATTGTCATCTCTCTCTCTCTCTCTCTCTCTCTCTCTCTCTCTCTCTCTCTCTCTCTCTTCTCTTTTTTTTTTTTACACAGACGGACTAATTCTCCACATACGCATACGAGTTTGGGTCTGCCTTAGTGTTTGTTTTGTCCGCATGGTGTAAAGAATAACGCCATTGCATTATTAGCTGGAATATTTCTGTCTCTCCATAAAATATGACTAAATAGTCGCCTTCCTTTAATTTTTAAACGATAGCGGTATTTTTTCGCACTTAATGGAGAGCGGTTTGTTACTTATTTTGGTTTGGAAGTGATATTTAGAATTATCCTAGGTTGTTTTCGGGAGACTGCATATAGTGTATCTACTTAGCTCTTTACTAACGCCCTTTCTCTACAGATGTAACTTAAAACTGATTGAAGGCCACTGCATATCATTATATTTGTTTTTCTATTCAGTTTATTGTTTCTCAGCCATACGTGTGTCAGATTATTGAGAGAAGCTGCGGACAGATGTTTTCACCTTTCTACATTTATCTACACACATGATGGCAGATAAAATGACACGGAAATAATAAACATTGGCAGATAGTGAACGATTCTAAATATCACAACAAAACAACACACGACACACACAAACACCAGATGTGTTGTGGACAATTGCTCCGTCAGCAATGATTAAAGCCGTCGACCTCACAGTCAGCGTGAAAACAAATAGAAAAATATTCTGTATTCACGACAAAGGTTGTAGATATCCTTCCTTTGCGTCAATAGGTGACAGAATGATCCTTCGTTAAAAAAAAACTCGATTATCAATCGTTAACAAAAATAGTTATATTATTAATTTATTCGTTGTTCGTTTGTAAAATATTTACATGGGCCAACCCCCCCCCCCCCCCCCCCCCCCCCAAAAAAAAAAAACAAAACAAAAAAACAAAATCAAAAACAAAATAAAACAAAACAAAACACACAAAAACAGACAAACCAACACCCCCCCCCACCCCCCCCCAAAAAAAACCAAAACAAACAAAACAATAAAAACAAACAGATTGATGACTTCCATGTATAAAATCTACAATTGTAAGACATACCGATTACTATGAAGGGTATCGCATGCTTTACAATCATAAAGATTATCTTCAAGGATATCATTTTGATGATACATCAATAAGCACCAATCAGAAGTATATCCCATATTTATACATTGATTGCCAGCCCCTATTAAGAGGACGTCCGTTTTCAAATCCATGAGAACATATCTAAAGTATACAGCTATCACCTATAATAAGGACCCCTTCATGTGTCAGATAAAAAGAAAACCCAAAACAAAACCCGCCTTATTACTAAGGTAATCTCTGTGTATGAAACATCGCGAGCTGCCAGGTTTAGATGAGGATCAATATCAATCAATAAAATTTGAAGGACGACTATCTGGTTCAATTATCAAATACGTGTCTATCCAGAGTAGGCAGCAGTGTTGCCACGTGCCCATGCAAAATCCCGCAAACTTTATGCGAGAAATCCGCCCAAATCCGCCAACTTTATCCTACCTAACCTGCAACATTTGCCCCAAATTACCAAAAAATCCGCCATTTGATTTTAAAAACTAATGATCAACCAATAATGTATTGTCTCACCATAAAACATTATGTGACGTAACGCAACTAGCATATTTACAACTTGTTTCCTTTTTAAAAGCATGAAGATTAGCGTTGTCTCTGTCAAAAGAAATTGTAATATCGCCTAACAGACGTTATGTCCCGTTCAACATGCGAAGTGTTGTTGTTATAAACTTTAGCATTGGCATGTATGTTCCTATTTCGCTGTAGTGAATTTAATTTAATTTTTTGTTTTCATTTACAGCTAACATGAAAGAATTCTGTTGACGTTACTGGTGTCCTGACAATCCATAAATATGCTCGCTCAAGGGCTATTCTGGCAAGGTGTGTTGAGGCAAACCTGTGGTAAAACTCATCAATCAGCAAACCATCATCTGGGCCAGCAGATCAGTGTCTGCATGCACTTTTTGACAATGGTTAGTAATGTTTTCAAATCTCCATAGCGCCTTTACATTTTGTATTGGTGATCAGTAAAATAAATGCTCATTTTTCTAAATGAAAATGGCAAAGCATCATTTGAATTGAATTACTACTGAATTTATTAACAACGACAGAATATAGTTTGTTGCCAAGAGTTTTGTTCTGTGGATGTAAAACCAATGAAATTTCAAGTGTGTTGGTGTGAATAATGATCATTTTTTAAAAATTGCAATGTCTTTGACAAATGCATTTCATGACAATAATGCCATTTCCAAAAATTGCTGATGAAATGTCTCTTTTTTATGTCAATTTTTCCATCCAGAGCAGGATCAACCCTCTTTGTGGAACTACAAAAAAAGTGGTGGCAAACAAGTAGTGTTGACTTTTTCTGTATTAGGCGAAAGAGATTTTTATTCCAAGGGTTTGGGAAAGCAAAGTGCTTTTTATTCAGAGCTAGTGCACTATTTAACTGTTTTATTGTCTAAAATAGAATTGATTTTGCAGTTCAACTTGACTAGATATCTAATTTTATACGACTTGTCTCTCAAGTAGAATAAAAAAATGAAAAATGAGGATAGCATGCCATATCATATTTTGAAAAATCATTTAATATATCTAGAAATAATCTGTATAACCTATTGTATATAGTAAATAATTAGGTTTTGTGATTATAATGATGAATTCATAAGGTATGACATTATATTTGACCACAAAATTATTTTATCTCTGGGCGTAAAAAAATCAATTTTACAGCATTTTTTTTCTAAGGGGTATGGGTTAGCGAATCGTTTATAATTTTTTTTCAGAATTTGATCAATTTATAAAATATTACTGTTTTCTTGTTCCATATTGGTTATACTTGATGAATGTTGGCCTTTGTTTTTATTATCAAATTAAAGACAAATTTTTCATTTTCTCAAAATTTCATTGTGCGTCGTTCTCTGATTTTCTAACATTCACATCTGGATTGTTTCCCATCAGATTTTCTTCAAATTTGGTCAGAATTTTTCTTATGATGTGTTTTGCATCATGATGGTTGGGTTTTGGGCTAAACAAAAATTTAGCAGTTTTATGAATTTTTAAATCAATTTTTTTTCCTGTCATGTCACACCAAATTTTCACTAAGAAATCGAAAAAAATTATGAAAAATTTATTTACAAGACTATTGCTAAACCTATCCATCTTGTTGTAAGAAACATTTGTGTAAATTTGAAAGAGATCTGTTCGTTGTTTTTTTCTGCATCACTGTAAGAATTTTTGGGGTCTAATTTTAGCTTATATTGTCCCCCTGGTGGTAGGGATTTGGTGGCTAATAGTATTAGCGCTGGTGTTAGGGACTCAGTAATAGCCATGTGGTAGGGACTCGGCGAGGTAAAAGTGCTGGTGGTAGGGACTCGGCGAGTAAAAGCGCTGGAGGTAGGGACTCAGTAAGTAATAGCGCTGGTCGTAGGGACTCGAGTAAAAGCTCTGTGACTCGCTGAGTAATAGCGCTGGTGGTAGGGACTCAGTGAGTAATAACGCTGGTCATACGTGCTCAGTGTGTAAAAGCTCTATGACTCGGTAATAGCGCTGGTGGTAGGGACTCGGTGAGTAAAGCGCTGGTTGTAGGGGCTCAATGAGTAATAGCGCTGGTCGTAGGGACTCAGTGAGTAAAAGCTCTATGACTCGGTAATAGCACTGGTGGTAGGGACTCAGTGAGTAATAGTAATAACGCAGGTCGTAGGTGCTCAGTGAGTAATAGCACTGGTGGTAGGGACTCGGTGAGTAAAAGCTCTATGACTCAGTGAGTAAAAGCGCTGGTGGTAGGGACTCGGTGAGTAATAGCGCTGGTGGTAGGGACTCGGTGAGTAGAAGCTCTATGACTCAGTGATAGCGCTGGTGGTAGGGACTCGGTGAATAAAAGTGCTGGTGGTAGGGACTCGGTGTGCAAAAGCGCTGGTGGTAGGGGCTCAGTGAGTAATAGCACTGGTGGTAGGGACTCAGTGAGTAGAAGCTCTATGACTCAGTGATAGTGCTGCTGGGAGGGACTCGGTGAATAAAAGTGCTGGTGGTAGGGACTCGGTGAGCAAAAGCGCTGGTGGTAGGGACTCGGTGAGTAATAGCGCTGGTGGTAGGGACTCGTGAGTAGAAGCACTGGTGGTAGGGACTCAGTGTCAGTGAGTAAAAGGTCTAAGACTCAGTTAGTAAAAGCATTGGTGGTAGGGACTCAGTGAGTAAAAGCTCTATAACTCGGTAATAGCACTGGTGGTAGGGACTCAGTGTCAGTGAGTAAAAGGTCTATGACTCAGTTAGTAAAAGCATTGGTGGTAGGGACTCAGTGAGTAAAAGCTCTATAACTCGGTAATAGTAATAGCACTGGTGGTAGGGACTCAGTGTCAGTGAGTAAAAGGTTTATGACTCAGTGAGTAGAAGCACTGGTGGTAGGGACTCAGTGAGTAAAAGTTCTATGACTCGGTGAGTAATAGCACTGGTCGTAGGGACTCGGTGAGTAAAAGGTCTATGACTCAGTGAGTAAAAGCATTGGTGGTAGGGACTCAATGAGTAAAAGCTCTATAACTCGGTAATAGCACTGGTGGTAGGGACTCAGTGTCAGTGAGTAAAAGGTCTATGACTCAGTGAGTAGAAGCGCTGGTGGTAGGGACTCAGTGAGTAAAAGCTCTATGACGGTAATAGCACTGGTGGTAGGGACTCGAAGAGTAAAAGCGCTGGTGGTAGGGACTCGGTGAGTAAAAGCTCTATGACTCAGTGAGTAATAGCGCTGGTGGTAGGAACACAGTAAAAGCGCTGGTGGTAGGGACTCGGTGAGTAATAGCGCTGGTGGTAGGGACTCGTGAGTAGAAGCACTGGTGGTAGGGACTCAGTGAGTAAAAGCTCTATAACTCGGTAATAGCACTGGTGGTAGGGACTCAGTGTCAGTGAGTAAAAGGTCTATGACTCAGTGAGTAAAAGCACTGGTGGTAGGGACTCAGTGAGTAAAAGCTCTATAACTCGGTAATAGTAATAGCACTGGTGGTAGGGACTCAGTGTCAGTGAGTAAAAGGTCTATGACTCGGTGAGTAGAAGCGCTGGTGGTAGGGACTCAGTGAGTAAAAGCTCTATAACTCGGTAATAGTAATAGCACTGGTGGTAGGGACTCAGTGTCAGTGAGTAAAAGGTCTATGACTCAGTGAGTAGAAGCGCTGGTGGTAGGGACTCAGTGAGTAAAAGCTCTATGACGGTAATAGCACTGGTGGTAGGGACTAGAAGAGTAAAAGCGCTGGTGGTAGGGACTCGGTGAGTAAAAGCTCTATGATTCAGTAAAAGCGCTGGTGGTAGGGACTCGGTGAGTAATAGCGCTGGTGGTAGGGAATCAGTAAAAGCGCTGGTGGTAGGGACTCAGTGAGTAAAAGCGCTGGTAGGGATTAAGTGGTGTCACTGATTTTACGACATTAGAATATAAAGAAATTTACAACTACAATCGGACTAATGATTTTACAAAAGGTCACCACAAAAGTATATCTTTAAAATATTAAACAAGTCTGTTGTTTAAATTAATTTATAATTTTATTTTAAAAGATCAAGAAAATGTCAAAATAAAAATGAAAGTTTTGACAACCAAAATGTACCTATTCCGTAACATATAAAGACACACAAACAAATCTTGTCTTCTTGCTCCTCTGTAATCTTGACACAGCATTGCTCTGATTTCAACTTAATGTCTTTTCATTTTCATTCTTTGTAAAGTATTAAATTAGTATTAGGCTGTGTATTACTTCACTCTTAACATTATTGTGCGGTAACCAAAAATTTTCCCTAATTCAGTTTCTGAAAAGTTGGCCACCCTGCTCTTAACATTATTGTGCGGTAACCAAAAATTTTCCCTAATTCCGTTTCTGAAAAGTTGGCCACCCTGGGATAACCATGACCCTCATCATCTATGCACATAACATTCACAAGTGGATACAAATATCGATTTACTTTGTATGTTGCATCCATAACAAACACATCACAAAAAACACTCAAATCACGCCTCATTCTTCCCGTTACATAAAACAAATACTCAAAACCACCATCCTCATTCACACTGAACTTTGTTACACCTCCTTCCTCCTCTATCTCTCTCAGTAATTCCTGTACCGTATTACTGTCCGTCCTGTCAATATCAGTCTTGAACAATCTCCGCTGCAAATCTTCGACATCTTTAGGCAATACATTTTATCCTTGGCTTGATTGAATGTATTGCCTAAGTTGGGTTGTGGACACCTTTGTTTTAGCCATAGCCCAGGGGTGAGAATGACTGGTCACTAAAACGGAGGACATTTTTCAGCGCTAAGATCAAGAAGCATCCATGCAAAAATAACCTATAAATTTAAATTTCATTAAAATATATTGTGATGCAATCCACAATGTATCTCGCAGCAATTTCTGACACCACTCGGAGGAATTTCAAAAACTGAAAGTGTAATTATAACATGGTGGTTGTAGTAATGGTAGTCGTAGGTATGATGATGTGGTGGTGGTTGTAGTAGTTGTGGTAGGGATGATGTGGTGATGGTTGTAGTAGTAGTGGTAGTCGCCACATTTCCCTTATTCACAGATTCACTAATGCCCACCTCCCATTGTTTCAAGTTGACCAGAGACGCCAATGTAATAGAATGACCATTCTATCTATGTTATTTGATTTTGTACTCTATTACTCTTTACTACTTGTCGCTACCATCACTATTTAAATGTATGCAAGTAATGCAAGACTGTGTGCCTCTGTGGTTGATATCAACATTTCTTTACTCGTGTGTGTTACTATGACCAATAGTACACTGTGTGTTGTGTGTTAAGCCCTTACACAGATAGTCCCTCGATGTAGTACCTACTATTTTTATCTTCGGCTGGGTGTGACTTCTGGCCTGATACTATATTTTTGTGTGCTTTCTTTCATCACTTCACATCGTTATAACTTCATTTTAACAACTATGATCATTTACAAATTTATATCACTAATTCTGGCAAATCATAGCTTTCTAGCCACCTACCTTGAGTCATCTAAATCTACTTTGTTCTTCTGTATACTTAATAATTGCTACTTAAATATTTCATACAGCCATAACGTTAACGCCTTTGATTACTAATTACTACTACGAGCTAAGCATTTACTCTTTAACTCTGCAATTCACTATGATTGATTTTGTAGCATAACTCTTTAGTTTAGACTTATTCGTTCCTTCATACATGTCCCATGTTATTTGCATTAATTTGTTTAAATCATGAAGATGCACACAACTCGATCGAGTTTACTCACTTCAGTCTACGCATCACTTTACCTGGACCAGTGACGTAGGTGCTTTCCCTGACGTCCGCGCTAAATCTATTTTTAACTGTTATAGCTAATATTATGTAGATTCTTCTGCCATTCTTTTCATTCATTCATTGCTACACGCCTATAGAATACGATACAAAAGAATGATCTGTTCCATTGTTCCTGAATAAAGACTTCATCATTATACATTCTGGCCTTTGTTGTTTGATCGCCTCCACTACCCTGGAGTGGATGGGCTAGGACTCGGGTAGACTATGGTGTCTCCGGACTTGACTGTGGTGTGTGCTCTTCGCTCATGAAATCAACTCCCTACTTCTACTTCTGACACATGAAGTCATGCTACTATCACTAACAGTAGTACTAAACTGTCACTTCATTGTCTCGATCTATCTTCCTCACTTGAGCACCACCGCCGCAGTTACAGTCTGGAACTCTTAAGTCGACCCCGGGACCGAATCCATCCACTCCCACGGCCTCTACACTCTGCCAATACTACTACTACCACTCGCCGGCATCAACTACCCGGTTGTCTCCATCAGTATCACACTCGCCGGAATCAACTACCCGGTTGTCTCTACTATCGCACTCGCCGGCATCAGCTACCCGGTTGTCTGACTCTATTACACCAACTTAAAATTTCGCTCACATAAATTTCAGAAACAATTCCGAAGAATTTCAATGCTTAAACAGGAATTTCTGCAAACTAAATATAATCTAATGAGATCTATAATCATCCCAATACCCCTTGTTTCAAATCAAGTAAAGTTCCAAAACCAATTTCATTATGACGTATAAAATATAAAAATGAAT
>NW_027622042.1:0-14643 GCF_034508935.2 Berghia stephanieae | reverse complement strand
TTTTTTTTCTTCTTTTTCCCTTTTTTTTTTCCCTCTCTACTACTATCCCTACAAACTACTTCTACTATACTCCCTTACTACTTACTGCTATACTACACTCTATACTATACTACTCCTACAAATATACTACAATACTATACTTCGCAGAAGCCGGGTTTGGGTTTTTTTTGCCAGTGAGAGTCATTTAAATCGATCGTAGTTTTTGAAGGGCCCCAGTTTTTGGCCAAATTTTTTTAATATGGATTTTTCGAGGTACGGCGTACTAACGTGATTTTACCCCCCCCCCCTCCTCCCCCCCCCCCCCCCCCCCCCCCCAATCTAATCCCAATGCTTATCCCCTTGCTCACCCCCCTTTGCCCAGGGGGGATACCCTTGCTTGTCCCCCCAATCCCCCCTTTCCCTGTCAAGGAGAAATCTTCACATCCCTCTGGGGGATTGGTGGTCAAAAAATCTTGCCCCCGGGGGAAAAGTTGGGGTAAAAAGTGCGGGAGGATGAAAAAAATTGTTCTGTTGCATTTGTAAAGGGGTTATCTGTAATTTGTTGTGTTGTTTTTGGGGGAATGATTTAAAATGGTAGACTTTATAGATGTATGAGTTGGTAAAAAGTAAACATTGCCATCCGGAGGTAAAGGACAACACACAAAAACTATGTGTAACCTTTAAAATGATTATAGATATAACAAGATGACTCATCAAGTCTTTTTTATTTTTTTTTGCCATCCCGTTTTGATACTTTCCTAAACTCATTAAATTTCAATAAAAGTTAAGTTAACGGTTTTGTGTGTTGGTCCCTTGTATTCCGGGTGGCAATGTTTTGAGTTCTTAGCCCAAATACATACTATTTATTTGCTGGGGTTTAAAACGTTTGTAAGAATTAACATAAACGCGGTGGCAAAAAAACAAAAAAAAGACCTGGAGACGTCATCTTTATTCTATCTTGTAGAACCGTATTATGTGATGAACACTCCCCAGAGGAAATGAGCACGGGTTCCCCCCACCCCACCCCCTCTCTCTTCTCTTTCCCCCTCTCTCTCTCCTCTCTCTCTCTCCCCAACCCCACCCCAACACATACACCTTCTTCTCTCTTTCTTTTTCATTTTTTTTTTTCTATCGCGTTCTCGCCTCTTTTTTCTATTTTTTCTTTCTATCACTCTTTTCTCTCTCTCCCCTTTTTTCTCTCTCCCTCTCTCTCTTCCCTTCTCTCTCTCTCCCTCTCTCTCTCTCTCCCTTCTTCTATCCCTCTCTCTTCCCCCTTCTCCCCTCTCTCTCTCTCTCCCTCTCTTTCCCCCTCTCTCCCTCTTCCTCCCCCTCTTCTCTCCCTCTCTCCTCTCTCCCTCTCTCTTCTCTCCTTTTCTCTCTCTTTTTTTTTATTTTTTTTTTATTATTATTATTATTTTTATTTTTTTTTATTTTATTAAAATTTTTATTATTATTATTTTATTAAATTATTATTTTTTTTAAAAATTTAAAAAAATTAAAAATTAAATTAAATGTTAAAGATAATAATAATAAATAATAATAAATTTAAAAATTTAAAAATTAATAAAAATAATAAATAAAAATTTAAAAATTTAAAATTAAAAAAAAATTTTAAAAATAAAAAAATTTTAAAAATAATAATAAAAATTAATAAAATTTAAAATTTTAATAATAATAAAAAATAATAATTTAATAATAATAAATAATAATTAATAATTAATATAATAATAATAATAACACACTAAAACCGATCTCGCCAGTAAAACAGGTATACTCTAGATCTAAAGAATAACCTGTGATGGTGATGGTTGATGGTGGATGATGATAATGATGTACACATCACTCCGGACTGGACACGGTGGACCCCAGCGGGTGGGACTCGCAAGGCGAGGAAGGGAGGATGATCAAGTCGACTCAATGTCATTTCTGTTTATTCAAAGTTATCGGCCTTGAAGAAAAGAGCTGGGGAATTTCGACTGCGACAGTAAACAGACATGGATAAATGAGAATTCCATTCCAGCTCATTTCGCATAATATTCTTTATATTTGTCCACTTACTGTTGTTGAGGGAGGGAAATGCATACATACTTGATTAACCCCCTCGACCTAAACACCGACTATATCCGGAGTATACCAGGGGTTTCTTTTACCCCATGCCTATTTATTACATTTTTCGGAGACAAATTATAGGTGAGTATTCAAAGGTACTCTTTTTAGTTTTTACATGTTAATGATCGATGAACAAGTATATCTTTGTACATGCTCATTTTAATCATTTTTTCAATTTGAAGGAGTAGCAAAAAATCTCTAGGGACTCTCTCCTTACCAGTCAATTTTCAGACTTTTCTCAAAAACTTCACACGTACCCACCACAAATGACGAAATACATTTTTCTTACTGTAACAGAAAAGCAATTAATACCATATTATACATAGATTAGTGTTGTTCAGCACATGGACTTACAACACAGAGTCGAGTTTTTATAACTAAAACAAAACACAACAATGTGTGTTGTACAAACTGAAATCAGATTTATAAAATGTTGGTTGCATCGTAACGATGTGACCAATTTCCTATAGTTGGTAAGGACAGAGGGTTAAAATTTATCTAATAAAAACTTGAAGTCATTAAAACTAAAAATATAAAATTGAGATGTTATATATTGGCAGTATCACTAAACGTGACTCACACGCTTTACAAACGGGTCCCTGACCAACGCAAACACATAACATGTTTGAACGAGGACCTGTTAGGCAATAATACCATTTGTTTACCAACAGAGACAAACGCTGTTAACGGCCAGGCACTCATTTTTATACCCCTGCGTGCAATGAGAGAATATGAGTAAAGAGCCTTTTTAAGACTCAACTATGCGCCGAGCTAAGCTCGAATCCAGGATATCCGATCCGACAGCGAGTGTCATAGCCACAGAGCACATTATCGAAAGAGCTGGGGGAATTTTCTATGGACCATTAAACAGACATGAAAACAGAATTCCATTCCAGCAATCCTTTCGTATATTCTGCATATTTGTCCAATTGTAGTTGTGGACTGGAAATATATGAATATATGATAAAAATGTAGCAAATCGAACTGGAAAGCGATATATGAAATAAATATAAATTGAGCTTTTCGATAGAGCACTATCCACTAACGTGCTCAAAAGCGCTTTACAAGGAATTTATTCTGACCAAAAGCAAACACATAACACGTAGAACAAGAATGGCATCATTGTGTCCTACTTGTTAAAGCTTACTGTTGGCCTGGATCCCATGTAAAGCGCTTTTTTGCTTTGAGCACATTTAGTGGATATGTGCTATATAAAGCTCGAGTTTATAATAGTTCATGTTTTTTTTTTTTAAATAATAGATTTTTGCTTTTTGCTGGGTATGTTGTAGAGAGCGATCTTTCTTCCTATATCTAGATATGGTAATCTGAGGCAGAGTTATTCGACGCGAAGTTTTGACAGATCCGATGGTCGTAAATCATTCCATAATATCCTTTTCCATTTTTTAAATCAAAAGCACGATTGTTTGTGTCTATTACCACAATGAAATGGGGAACTCCCCCCCCCCCCCCACCCCCCCCGTTTTACCCCCCCCCCCACCCCCACCCCCTTTACCCCCCCCCCCCCCCCACCTAAGAAGTGTGAGCAAGTTCATGATCGTTTGTTATTATTGTCTTTTAGTTTTCTTATTCTTCTTCTTCTTCTTCTTCTTCTTCTTCTTCTTTCTTCTTCTTCTTCTTCTTCTCCTCCCTCTTTCTTCTTCTTCTTCTTCTTCTTCTTTTCTTTCTTCTTCTTCTTTTCTTCTTCTTCTTCCTTCTTCTTCTTCTTCTTCTTCTTCTTCTTCTTCTTCTTCTTTTTTTTTCTTTTTCTTCTTCTTCTTCCTTCTTCTTTTCTTTTTTTTCTTTTTCTCTTCCTTCTTCTTTTCTTCTTTTTTTTCTTTTTTTCTTCTTTTCTTCTTTTCCCTTTTCTTCTTTTTTCTTCTTTTTTTTCCCTTTTTTTTTCCCTTTTTTCCCTTCTTCTTTTTTTCTTCTTCTTTCTTCTTTTTTTTTCCCCTTTTTTTCTTTCTTTTCTTTTTTCTTTTCTTTCTTCTTTTTTCTTCCTTTTTTTTTTTCTCTTTTCTTTCTTTTTTTCTTTTTTTCTTTTCTTTCTTTCTTTTTTCCTTTTTTCTTTTCTTTTCTTCTTTCTTTTCCCTTTTTTTCTTCTTTTCTTCTTCTTTTCTTTTCTTCTTCTTTCTTCTTTTTTTCTTTTTCTTCTTCTTCTTCTTCTTCTTCTTCTTCTTCTCTCCTTCTTCTTCTTTCTTTTTTTTTCTTCTTCCTTCTTCTTCTTCTTCTTCTTTCTTCTTCTTTTCTTTTCTTCTTCGTACTTCTTCTTCTTCTTCTTCTTTCTTCTTCTTCTTTTCTTTCTTCTTTTCTTCTTCTTCTTTTCTTTCTTCTTTTCTTTCTCTTCTTCTTTCTTCTTCTTCTTTTTCTTCTTCTTCTTCTTCTTCTTTTCTTTTTCTTTCTTCTTCTTCTTCTTCTTCTTCTTCTTCTTCTTCTTTTCTTCTTCTTCTTCTTGTTCTTCTTCTTCTTCTTCTTTTCCGTTCTTCTCTTTCTCTCTTCTTCTTCTTATTCTTTTTTCTTCTTCTCTTTTCTTCTTCTTCTTTTTCTTCTCTCTTCTTCTTCTTCTTCTTCTTCTTCCTTCTTCTCTTCTTCTTCTTCTTCTTTTGTTCTTCTTTTTCTTCTTCTTCTTCTATCTTCTCTTTTCTTTTCTTTCCTTCGTCTTCTTCTTCTTCCTCTTCTTCTTCTTCTTCTTTCTTTTTTCTTCTCGTCTTCTTCTTCCTCTCTTCTCTCTTCTTTTCTTCCCTTCTTCTTCTTCTTCTTTTCTCTTTTTTTCTTCTTCTTCTTTTTCCCTTCTTTTCTCTTCTTCTTCTTCTTCTTTCTTCTTCTTCTTCTTCTTCTTCTCTTCTTCTTCTTCTTCTTCTTTTTTCTTCTCTTTCTTTTTTTCCTTCTTCTTCCTTTCTTCTTCTTCTCTTTTTTCTTTTTCTTTCTTCTTCTTCTTCTTCGTTTTTCTTTCTTCTTCTTCTTCTTCTTCTTTCTTCTTCTTCTTTTTCTTTTTTCTTCTTCCTCTTCTTCTTCTTCTTCTTCTTTTTCTTCTTTTTCCCTTCTTTTTTCTTTTTTTTTTCTTTCTTCTTCTTCTTTTCTTTTTTCTTCTTCTTTCCCTTTTTCTTTCTTTCTTTCTTTTTTTTTTCTTTTTTTTCCCCCTTCTTTCTTTTTTTTTTCTTCTTTTCTTTTTTCTTCTTCTTTTCTTTTTTTTTTTTTTTTCTTCTTTTTCTTTTTCTTTTCTTCTTTTTTTTCTTCTTTTCTTTCTTTTTTCTTCTTTTCCTTCTTTTCTTTCTTCTTCTTCTTTCTTCTTCCCTTTTTTTTCTTCTTTTCTTTTAGAAAAATAGATAGATAGATAGAAAAAATAGATAGATGAAGATAGTAGTAATAGATAGTAGATAGAAGATAGATAGATAGTTAGATATATATTTAGATAGATGAAGATAGATAGATAGATAGTAGTAGATAGTAGATAGATGAAAATAAATAAAAAAAAATTGATAGTAGATGATGGATAGATAGATAAAAAGTAGATGATAGAAGATAGAAAAGATAGTAGATAAATAAAGAAAAATTTCGTAGATGATAGATAGATGTGTTGATAAATTAATAGATGATAGATGATAGAAGATAGATAGATAGATGTAGATAGATGATAGTGGATAGTTTTAATAGATAAAAAATAAAAAAAAAAAATTGTTTAGATGATAGGGGATAGATAGATAGATGATGATGTAGATAGTAGTAGATAGATAATAGATAGTAGTGATAGTAGATAGATAGATAAAAGATAGAGGATGGAAGAGAAGAAGAAAAAAAGGGAAAGAAGGGAAGAAGAAGAAAGAAGAAAAAGAAAAAGGAAGAAAAAAGAAGAAGAAGAAGAAAAGAAGAAAAAGACAAAGACGAAGACGAAGAAAAAAAGAAGAAAAAAAAAAGGGAAAGAAGAAGAAGAGAAAAGAAAAGAAAAAGAAGAATGCGTCGGTCAATAAAAGCCACCAGTCACACATTGCAATCAAGCATCGGGAGTGACATCTTCTAGAGACGACCAAGACTGACCCTCACGACCAAGTCACGCCAAACAGCCCCGGGGGAAGGACAAGGAAGGAACCGTTGCTCGACCTGCCCAAGTTAGAAAAATCCCTAAAAATATGAAAAATTTTGGGTTCAACAGCAGAAAAATAAATTTAATATTTTATCCCCTACAAAAAGACGTTTATGCCCCAAAAAACATTATTCGGAGGTTTTTTAATAGGAGGTTTTAAAAGTCAGGGTAAACTATCAATTTGTTAATTTTTTTTTTTTTTTTTTTTTTTTTTTTACGGGGGGGGGGGGGGGGGGGGAGGTTGGTCAGTAGAAGCTCAATCGGTAGAGTCACGATCTCCCGGCGAGGCGGAGTTGTCGTCCCAGTAAGGTCGCCTTTCGAGCCCTCCATCGCCACCGCGAATTTTTTTATTCTCTGTTGTCTTCGGGCACTTTTGTTTTGGGCTTCATTTGTTGAAAGTTATAATTTATATTGACTTCCTTTTCTTCCCCTCTGAAAACACACGATTTTTTTTAAAATTTCGAGTTGGCAGGTCAGCGTCTGGGATGGCCATTTTGACTGTTACACATCGTTTTTCCCAGATAGAGGGTAACAACTGTAATGTGTTTGTTTCACCCAAAGTAACGTGCAAAAGTAACATGTCACGGCCATTTTGACTGTTACACATCGTTACCCCTAGATAAAGGGCTAAAAACTGTGTGTGTTTCACCATGAAAAAAAAAAAAAAAACAAAAAAAACTGAGCACTATATAGCGCAATATCCACTAAATGTGCTCAAAGCGATTTACAAGGGGTCCCTGGGTCAACAGCAACATTTAACATGTAGGACGGGACATGACGCCGGGTTAGGCGATATTGCAATTTCTCGGGACAGACAAAGACAACCCCGTTAACGGCCAGGTACTCATTTTACCCCTGAGTAAGGTGAGAAAATGTGGGGAAAGAGCCTTTCCAAGGACTAACTATGCGCCGAGCGCGAGGCTCGAACCCAGGACCTCCCGATCCGAAAGCGAGTGTCATACCACGAGACCACATAGGCGCATGAAGGAACGCGCCAAAGTAGCATATCACGACCATGTTTTGATAGAAATGTCTATCCGTAATGTATTTATAATGCACAGATCAATAAAACCTTCCGTTATTAGTTATTATAAATAGTATGCGCTTGGCTAAGAAGCTCACACATTGCCACCCGGAAGTATAACGAACAAAACACACAGAATTATGTGAATCCTTTAACGTTTATAGATAGTATGCGCTTGGCTTAAGAAGCTCACAACACTGCCACCCGGGAAGTTAAACGAACTAAACACAAAACTGTGTGTATCCATGAACGTTTATAGTCGGGTTAATACAGTTCAGCGAGTATTACTCATAAACGCGGATGGCAAAAAACAATAAAAAAAGACCTGAGTGACGTCAACTTCATTCATATATATAAAGACTCGGGTTGTTGCCAGAGTTTGATGCTCATGATAGATCAGAAAGTATAGACGGAACGAAATTGACGTCATCCAGCTCTTTGTTATTGTTTTTAGTCAGCCATTTTTATGAGTAGTTCTCACAAATTTTTTTTTTTTATTAATACAATTTAGTGATGCAATTTTGTGACAACTGAGAGATATAGAACAAAAGAGGGAGAGAATAAGAGTGAAAGGGGAGAAAACGAAAGAGAAAGCGTAAGGGAGTAAAAGAGAGAGGGGGAGAGAGGGAAAAAAAGAGAGATAGAAGAGAGAGAGAGAAAGAGAGAGAGAAAGAGAGAGAGAGAGAGAGAAGAAAAGAAAGAGATAGAGAAAGAGAGAGAAAAAGAGAGAGAGGAGAGGGAGAGAGAGGGGAGGGAGAGAGAGAGACAAAGAGAGAGAGAGGGGGAAAAGAGAGGGAGGGAGAGACATAGAGAGAGAGAGGAAAAGAAGAGAGAGAAGACAAAGTGAGAGAGAAAGAGAGAGGAAAAAAGACAGAGAGAAAGAGAGAGAGAAAGAGAGAGATAAAGAGGAGAGAGAGCAAAAGAAAGAGAGACAGACAGAAAGAAAGAGAGAGAGAAAAAAAAGAGAGGAGGAAAAGAAAGAAAAGAGAGAAAGAGAGATAGATGAGAGAGAGAGAAAGAGAGGAGATGGAGAGAGAGAGAGGGAGAGAGAGAGAAATGGAGAGAGAGAGAGAAAGAGAGAGAGATGGAGAGAGAGAGAAAGAGAGAGATGGAGAGAGAGAGAGAGATGGAGAGAGAGAGATTGAGAGAGAAAGAGAGAGAGAGATGGAGAGGGAAAGAGAGAGAGATGGAGAGAGAGAGAGAAAGAGAGAGATGGAGAGAGAGAAATGGAGATGGAGGGGAGAGAGATGGAGATGGAGAGAGAGAGATGGAGATGGAGAGAGAGAGAGGGGAGAGAGTGAGAGAGATGGAGAGAGAGAGATGGAGAGAGAGAGATGGAGAGAGAGATGGAGAGAGAGAGATGGAGAGAGAGTGAGAGAGAGATGGAGAGAGATGGAGAGAGAGAGAGAGAGATGGAGAGAGAGTGAGAGAGAGATGGAGAGAGAGATGGAGAGAGAGAGATGGAGAGAGAGAGATGGAGAGAGAGAGAGATGGAGAGAGATGGAGAGAGATGGAGAGAGATGGAGAGAGAGAGATGGAGAGAGAGAGAGATGGAGAGAGAGAGAGGGAGAGAGAGGGAGATAGATAGATAGATAGAGAGAGAGAGAGATGGAGAGAGAGTGCACTTAAAAGTCGAAATGCTCCTATCGCCACTATGTAATATCTACGGTTGGCCAACTGATGATATTCGCACGAGTTATCTTCCTTGCCATATAATAATGACAGGTGAAGAAGTATTCTATGTTATTGTTATCGCTAGTCACCTGTGCTGGTGTTGAAATTCATGTATGGATATTTTAGCACATGTGGTGCAACGGGCCCACCCCAAAACTCCTCAACAGTCGTAAAAGTCACTTCCTTCCTAATGACGCATGGTAACTTGTAACACTGGCCCCTAAACTATCGAACATGGCGGACGCCCATATGAAATCTTTCCCCGGCGAGCGAGCATAAAAGCGTATCCAGGGGGGAAAAAAAACATAAATTTGTTTATGTTTTGACTTTTACACTTCTGATCGCAAGGCATATGAAAAGTTCTAGCCAGCTGAAGAATGAAAAATAATGAATTTCTTTGTTTAAAACCCAAGATGGCCGCCGTTGCCGGGCGGCGTGACACCAGACTACTGAATCCAATTGTATCATTAGATAGTTTGCTCTTGGCTAAGAAACTCACATCATTTCCATCCAAAAATATAACGGACTAACACACAAAACTATGTGTAACCATGAATTTTTATAGTTAGAAGAAGTTGACGTTATAAGGGTCTTTGTTATTGTTTTTCCCATCCGCTTTTATGAGTAAATCTCACTAAACTGTATTAACCAGACTATAAACGTTTAAGGTTACACAGAGTTGTGGGGTCTTGGTCCCGTTATAGATAGTATGCGCTTGGCTAAGAAGCTCACACCATTGCCATCCGGAAGTATAACGGACCAAACACAAAACTATGTATAACCATGAGTTTTTATATTTCGGTTCATACAGTTTAGTGAGAATTACTCAAACGTGGGTGGCAAAAGACCAATAACAGAGTGGTAGAGTTACAAGCAAAACATTGGATTTTACCTTATGTTTGTACAAAAGAAAACAAGAATAAGGATTTTACAAAGGAAGATTTTGCATAATATAATTTACCTACCAATATATTGCTTCATAAAAATGAAAGTTGCAAATTCAAATAAATGTCAATATTGTGATGAAATAGACTACTCTGAGCATCTTTTTTTAAAATTGTAAATCAGTAAAATCTGTATGGCGGGAGATAGAGGGCATATTTTAAAAGTAAGAAAAAAAAATAATTAGATTTGCAAAAAGTAATGGTGGGATTGATTGATTATCCCGGAATCAATGAAACGGATCGTATGTGGATAAATCATTTGATTTCGTTGGAGAAATGGTTATCTCTAAATCAAATATGGCCCAAAAAAACATCCATTAGCGATATTAAGAACCGATATGAGGATCAGAAACTTGATATAAAAAATAAAATCAAATATTATTATTGTTATTATTACTGGTTTTTGTAGTTGTTTATTATCTTTGTGTAGTTATTGTGGTTGTTATTATTTTTTACTATTATTAGATATTATTGTTCCTGTTTTTGCTCACGTAGCTGTTATAATACTTTTTAGTACGCGTACTTTTATCACTTATTTTATTTTGCTCTATCATTTTTTATTATTTCTATTGTTGTTGTTGTTGTTATTATTATTCTTGTTGGTTTTTTTTTATTATTGTTATTGGTGTTGTTGTTATTAGTATTAGTATTGTTTTGTTGTTATTATTGATATTATTATTACTATAATTAATTACTTGGACCTGTGTTTCTGAAGGTGGGTATATTGATTATACAATTTGTATGAAACACAGTAATGAAAAAAATATCAGTTACATTAAGCAGTAAACCAATCTTATCTTTTTTTTTTTTAAATTAAAAAAACGAGATTCAAAACATGTGTCAGAAGAGAAAGTTTTCGTGCAAAGACCGATGTGGACTTGATCTATACTCTCTAGCTCATATGTGTCAATGTGATGAGTTTCCCTGCTGTTAAAAAATTGTTGTTGGGGACGTTGAGCAACATTGTCCGGATACGATCGCCAAGTTTCACCGTGACCATCGCCATCTTGTCGATGCCAGATTCAGTTGCGATAGAGATTCTGTTGCCATAATTGAGAGCTGTAAAATCATTCAGAAATTGACACGCAGAGATCTCAGAGCCCCTATGTAATTTTAAATTGGATAATATGCTGACGTTCCGCAATCTAAGTGTGTACAAGCAATGTTTTCGTGGAGTTGATAGACCGCTTTCTCATACCCGGCGGATATATTTCTGGCACCATATAATCTATTTGAAGAGGGACGGTTTCTTTTACAAATTGCTAAATTTCTTATCTGATGGTTTACCGAATCTGAGGACATAGAGTATGTACAAGCTACCTCAAAAAAACGACGATTTGTTATGATTTTTACACGGTACGTTGTGACGGAAACCCGATAAAATTCAAGTGTCCGAAGACGAAGACAAATCTATATTTAGTCCGTGGTTCTCGATTACTATGTGGGGAAAAAATCTAGATGTTGGTCATAGCCGAGAGTTAACTGGGATTGTGAACTTATTACTTACTTATCCGAACCAGCGACCACCTGAGCTCTAGCCCCTTCGGTCTTTGTGCCATGACGTAGAAGTTAGATGTTTTTTTGTAGTTGTTCCAGGTGACTATAAAGTGTGTTACTGATGCTTGGATTTTGGTGGGAGGAATGTGCATCTGAGGTCTTCAAGAGGTTGACATTCAAGCAAGTGGTGTGTTACTGTTTCATTGGGGTGTTGACATAGGGGGGAGGAAGGGGACGGTCTTTTGTAATTTGCTTAAATGGTTGTTGAGCGGTATGTGTTGTGTTCTTAGTTGAAAGATGATGCTTTGCTGGTTTTCTTTGAGCTTAATTTAGGCAATCATCTTTACAGGAGTGGTCATATGTGAAACAAATCAGAAGATCAAAATTACACCTACCACCCAAATTTCCTACGAACATCCCTCAAGACTTTCGAGATCGGCTGTCCATCGTGCATTGGAGGTTATGATTGGGTAAGCACACAATAACGCGTAATATCCGAAGAAACTACTCCACCGTGATTACTGTAAACTTTGGTGGACAATTCAAACGACATTTTGTACCAATTGGTCAGGCACAGATTATTGACTCGCTAAAAATTTGATATATTACAAATGTAAATCATTCAATGATAAGCAGATACCCTGTCAGCTGACAGCCAAGTGTGTTTAAGGATTCATTTCTGTGGATTAATGTGTAGAAAACCATCAATGGGCGTCGTACGATGGTTGCCATCAAGAAAATCTGCAAAACTGGAGAGGTCTCAGCTTACACCCTTTTCCCTCTTATACAAAATGATGCCTCTTTATTTTTTATCTTTTGACTACAATCAATTTTCAGAACAGAAAGACGTAAAAACGTTATTCTGACCTCGCATCAATGACCAATTTTTTACCATTTCAACAAACAGATGACATTTACTACAATGGTACTATCCCTTCCAAGGACAGAATTACTAATGCGACAATTACAAAAATTAATGAACTTGATTTTGATATTGCAAAAATCAGACGAATTGTCGTTTGTTTTTCGCCCACAAAAAGAACAATACATTTCTCCACTCTGATCTGTGACCCCCTCTTGCTCCGTAACAATTTCGTGGGAAAATTTGACAGTCATTTCTCAATTCCGGGCACAAGATTACCAAATCCCTTCTCGGGATGTCTAGATCCAATGGGATAGATTATCGTTAGAATTCCAACATAAATGCCTCATATCAATAATTTGGGTTACTCTGCCAGTTTGTTGATTACGTACGTCCCAAATCATTTTAACTAAATTGATTTAAAAAATAGAAGGCCAACCCACGGAAAATTGGAATAATACAGGATGGAACTCTACCCCGAACACCATTTACCTTTTTTTGTGACAAGCATTTTGTTTGTATCTTGTTATAAAAGACTTTTCCACTGATCTGTCACATGTGTCACAGTAAAGGTTGTTCACAATTATCTTTTATTAAATTTTATTTTTTTAAAAACTGAATTCATCTCACTCCAGTTTTTTTCGGAGGCTTAGATAAACTTTACCTTCTAATTAGATCGTCTTTCCTTTTATAGCCTTCCCTCGAATTAATTTCTAATTAGTGAATACTTTTCGTTCTACTTCTGTCACGTAGCCACTTATTAAAAAAAGCTGATAGGTCTAACATTCGACACTCACTTTCTCTCCACAATCTTTTGCGGACGGCCAGCGCTCTATTCCTATATATATATACTGGAAGATTTTTATTTTTTGGGACTTTGTAGATTTTTATATCTACACCATTAAGACCCCGGAGCTTTTAACTTTGATTGTATAAACTTCAAGGATAAAACCCCAAAAGCCCGCTGTCAAAGGACTACACAAAAACCTCTTACCAATTGCCTGGAAGTGGAATTTTACGAGTCCGATCCTGTTATCAGAGGAATAGATCATCCAAGCCCATACTGCCTGGAAACGTAAACTTATGAACCTGGCATATTATCATAAGTTTACGTAAAAATATTCATATCTCTATTTATAACTGTCACATCACTGTTTTATCTCTTTAATTAAAATTTCAATCATTATTTTTTTTTTTCATTGTAAAACAAATCGTTAATTGTTTTTTCATTTATAGTAACTAGTAAATTCTGGGGCCTCATTCTACATATATCTTTATGCATAGTCGAGTAGCTCTTTACTCACTTGAGACCCAAGTTGGATATTTGTGGCTATGAATTCAATTTACCTTAACCGAGTGGATCCCGACATAATACCGCTTTGATACGGTGGGTCACAAATGTGTATGAGAACAATAAGAACAGCCAGCGACACCGTCGATCTCCACTCAGCATAAAAAAACAGACACGTATTTTAAGATAAAACCAACAAGCTTGTGGACCAGATCACGTTATTGGATTCAGTAGTTGATGTCACGCGCCCGGCAACGGCGGCCATCTTTGGGTTTTAAACAAAGAAAATCAAATTTTTTTTTATTATCCGTGCTAGCTAGAAAATTTTCATATGTCTGTGATCAGAATGTGTAAAAGTCAAAACACGATCAAATTTATTTTTTTTTCTTTTGGATACGCTTTTATGCCTGCCGGGAAAAAATTTCATACGGGCGTCCGCCATTGTTCCGATAGTTAGAGCCAGTGGTTACTAAGTTACCATGCTCATTAGGAAGGAAAGTGACGTTTCGACTGTTGAAGAGTATTGCTCGGCACTCAAGACTCGTCGCTACGAGTTGACTGCCGATCATACAAATCTATTCAACACCTCCTTAACTCACTCAACCCTAACGCCCACTAATTTCCGGGCGTTTACCCCGGTTACTTTTACCCCATGCTTATTTATTATTACATTTTTCTTTAGACAAAATTATAGGGTAGTATCAAAGCTAATGTTTTAGTTTTTTTACATTGTTAATGGTAGTTGAATAAACTATCTAGTACATGCTCATTTTTAATACATTCTTTTCCCGTTTTGAAAATTTGCAAAAATCTCTAGGATTGAGTGAGTTAACGAAAAAAAGTCCCAAAATTTTGGGAAAATCTCAAATCACACCATTCCGCGAGAAACCACAAATTAATTAAAAAAAACAACGACTTAAGACAAGTGCCCTCACACAAATATCCATGAAGTCCCTTGAAGGCTGGTACCTTCAATCATTAAAACAATCGTGTTACCTAAAAATCAAACATCATCTCTCTCATCATTGCCTTTTTTCACCCTGGGTCCGGGTATAGGCCACAGACAAACAGTTTCCATCCTTCTCTATCCTGAGCTATTTTACTCATTCAGGAATACGCTTTCTCTGTAATCATTCTGATTCCCTCATTTCTCTGGCCCTCCCTTATCCCCCCTAAATTTTTTTC
>NW_027622041.1:5000-14647 GCF_034508935.2 Berghia stephanieae | reverse complement strand
CTGGAAGACTAGTTTTAACACATCCAATGGATGATTGAAGACAGTTTTTGACACCACAATTTTGTCTCTATAAAAAAAGTGTCTTCAGGGCCATCGAGCCCATGGAACCGGAATTATCCCGGTTTCTATAGCGTAAAATGGATATTAGCAATTGCTTGCTCTCCTTTGGATAGACTCAAGTCTATCGCAAAATACTTTCCGACAAATCCAACAGACTCAGCTAACCCATTCACTGCTGGGTGGACAGGGGGGAGGGGGGGGGGAGTGGGCAGAAAAAATCTCCACTGCACTTGGGATCCTGGAAGCAAGTGCTCTACCAACTTAGCTATTATTGTGCGGCTATGTGGTCTAGTGGTATGACACTCGCTTTCGGATCGGAAGGTCCTGGGTTCGAGCCTTGCGCTCGGCGCATAGTTGAGTCCTTGGAAAAGGCTCTTTACTCACATTCTCTCACCGTACTCAGGTGTAAAATGAGTACCTGGCCGTTAACAGCGTTGTCTTTGTCCGAAAAATTGTAATATCGTCTAAAAGGCGTCATGTCCCGTCCTACATGTTAAATGTTGCTGTTGACCAGGGACCCCTTGTAAAGCGCTTTGAGCACATTTAGTGGATATTGCGCTATATAAAGCTCAATTTATTTATTATTATTTATTATTATACTATCGGGACCGCCGTTGTTCCCTATATGTACAGAAACTCGATTATTATATATTTAAAAAGCTTTGTGCTGATATGTAGTCTTATGATATGACACTCGCTTTCGGATGGGAATGTCTTGGCTTCGAGCCTCGATTGACCGGCGCATAGTTGATTCCTTGGAAAAAGACTCTTTACTCACATTCTCCACCGTACTCGGGTGTAAAAATGAGTACCTGACCATTAACAGCGTTGTCTCTGTCGAAAGAAAAATGGTAACATCGCCTAACAGCTGTCATGTCTCGTTCTTACATGTTAAGTGTTGCTGATAGTCAGGAACCCCCTTGTAAAGCGCTTTGAGCACGTTTAAGTGAATATTGTGTTATATAACAGCTCACGTTTTTTATTGTTTGTTTTTTTTTTGTTGGGGGGGGGTTGTTGTTTGTTTTGTTTTTTGTTTTGGGGGGGGGGGGTTCGGGGGGTTGGGGGTTTTGAGGGGGGGTGGGGGTTTTGAGGGGGTGCGTTGGGGGGTTGAGGGGTGCGTTGGAGGTTTGGGAGGGTGGGAAGTGCGTTTGGAGTTTGGGAGAGGGGTGCGCAGGGTTGGGGTGGGGGGGGGGGCGGGGGGAGCATTTGGGGGGGGGGTGAGGGTTTTTTTTTTAATTTCCCAATTATCCTGTTTTCCCATATAAACGAATTTCTGAAATGTTTGTCATTCTAGGTGTTAGGACAAGTCAGCGCCCATCTGCGGCACCAGGAAATCATCTTATGGTGGGACCAGGACATCTTATGGTGGGCCCAGCATGAATAATGGAAGAAGGAGGTAGATGGATCTAAAAGGGGCGAGAAGATAAAAAGTGACGGTAAAGCAATTAAAGGGCCGATCGAAAAGCCTTGGCCTCGACGTCCATTAGGCGCATTGTTCAATAAATGGAAGAGTATTCCACAAAGTCGCTGCATAATATCCTGTTATAAAGTAAGGACGGACAATTCAATCGTGTTGTAATTCATTAATAATTAGTCAAGCTGGAATGAGATGCGTTTCTTCTTCTCCCTTTTTCTTCTTCTTCTTCTTCTTCTTCTTCTTCTTCTTCTTCTTATTATTATTTATTATTATTATATTATTATTATTATTATTATTATTATTATTATATTATTATATTATTATTATTATTATTATTATTATTATGACTATCATCATCATCATCATCATCATCATCATCATCATCATCATCATCATCATCATCATCACCATCATCATCATCATCATCATCATCATCATCATCATTAGCATCATCATTATCATCATCATCAACATCATCATTTTTATTATTATTAGATAGATAGATAGATAGATAGATAGATAGATAGATAGATAGATAGATAGATAGATAGATAGATAGATAGATAGATAGAGAGACAGATAGAAAATAGATAGATAGATAGATAGATAGATAGATAGATAGATAGATAGATAGATAGATAGATAGATAGATAGATAGAATAGAATATAAGCAAAACAACCCAAAATAAAGACATAGTTTCTGTATATTCGGAGTCGAGAGAATATGGGTAACCAAGAAAACAATGAAGTAAAACCCAACCAGAATCGGAATAAGAAGCTTATTATAATAGCAATTAAAGATTTGCAAGTTTCTTAAACAAATATTTATCTTTCTTGAGGAAGCCAGGAATAAGGATAGCTTAATTAACCAGTTAACCGATGTACTCTGGAAAAAGCCACGTTTAAAAATTAGGCCAGAAAACTCGTCCTTCAAATATCGATCGATTTAAATGAGCCTCATCTTGGCAAAAACTCACAAGCTTGGGACTTAAATAAAACTTCGCGAAGCCCCCGGTTTGAGAGTTTTTGCCAAGATGAGGTTTATTTAAATCGATCGATATATGAAGGACGAGTTTTCTGGCCAAATTTATAAATACGTGATTTTCCAGAGTAAGATTGTTTACTCGTTAAAAAGCCTGGTGTTTTGGGGGAAAATATATTGTACCTACGTGATGAGGTTAGGATCACATAAAGAGAGAGAGAGAGAGAGAGAGAGAGAGAGAGAGAGAGAGAGAGAGAGAGAGAGAGAGAGAGAGAGAGAGAGAGAGAGAGAGAGAGAGAAAGTAAGGGGGTGGAGTCGAGGCAGGCTGGGTTGTTTTTTTAGGTTGTTTTTTTTTTTGGGTTTTTTTTTGTTTTTTTTAGAGAGATTCTTGTAGTTTTCTTTCTTGTTTTGACTGGTACTGTTTCATTCACACTTTCTTGATTTGCCCAGTACTGTTTCAAACTCATACCCACTTTCTTGCTTAGTCTGGTACTGTACAATACACTTTCTTCCATTGTCTGTTACTGTTTCATACGCACATTCTAACTTTTTCTGGTACTGTTTCATACACACTTTATTTCTTTGTCTGCTACTGTTTCAAACGCACGTTCTTGCTTTATCTGGTACTGTTTCATACACACTTTCTTGGTTTGACTGTGTTCCAGACACACTTTCTTGCTTTATCTGGTACTGTTTCATACACACTTTCTTGGTTTGACTGTGTTCCAGACACACTTTCTTACTTTGTCTGGTATTGTTTCATACACACTGTCTTGCTTTGTCTAATTCTTTTTAGAATTTTATGCAGTCAGGTTTGACCCAGACAAACTAAAACGAATCAATGAAAACAAAGTGTTGTCGTTATTCATTTTGACGCATTCATCACCCCCACACCCACGAACACTCTCTCTCTCTCTCTCTCTCACACACACACACACACACACATTTTTATTTTTCCCCCAGTAATTGAAAATATTGTAAACAAGATTATTTTTTCAGATAAATCACATAAGCATTATCGGTCGATTTAGAAAGAGTTGTACAATAATAATGATGATATATCCCCGGGCTGTTCATTACATTTTCATCCCTCATTCTCATCAATTTTCTTCTTTTTTCAGAATTCAATACATGACATCAATTGTGAAATTCCCCGATTTGATGAATAATGTATCAGTATGGAAAAAGCTAATTGGCCTCAACATGTCATGTTGGAAATCATAATAATAATGATAACAATAATAATGAAAAATTTTTAATACAACGAATTTCGAGCTGTTTTAACTGAGATTGGATGGACCAAAACAATTTAAAATTAGATGATAGTAAAACAAATCCTAATGTGTGGAAAGCCGAGTATCTTTAAACAGACAAATAAATCACATATTACTCTCGGAAACAGTACAATAGAATTTTCAAATAAAGCAAAGAACCTAGGCGTCATATCATTGATAAAGATCTTTCCACGACAAGCCACGTGAATAACACCATACAATATATGTACATAGAAATGAAAAAATATCTAAGTGACGAGAATTTCATTCTATCTCTAATTTGCGAATCTATTGAGATGCCGTTTTTGAATTGAGTAATTCAAATTGAATTGAATTCAAATACACCTAATTTACATACCTCTCTTCAAAGAGTTAAGATACTCAATCACTCACTTACTCACTCACTCACTCACTCACTCAAGCTCATGACCAGCTGGTCGTCGGGGGGTGGGGTTTGGGGGGGAGGGGGGTGAGGACTTCACAACCTTAGGACATTGTCACGGACTCTGGCCTTTTCCATAAGGCTATTGAGATCCATCCAGGCCTGTCCACTCTTTGATGTTGTCTTTGTCATAGTTTTTTTCTGTATTTTTCATTATTATTATTATTGTTGTTGTTGTTGTTGTTATTATTGTCACTATTATTATTGTCATTATTATTATTGTTATTATTATTGTTACTATTATTGCATTATTATTATTATTATTATTATTATTATTATTATTATTATTATTATTATTATTATTATTATTATTATTATTATTATTATTATTATTATTATTATTATTATTATTATTATTGTACGTATTGGTGGTATTACGGTTGCTGTATTTTTTATGGTTATTTGTGGTATCAGTTTATTTTTTCGTTCCATTTACCATTTTTTCCACTTTCATGTATGTTATCATCAAATTGTGTGATTTATTGGCGAAAGCCTAAGATTGAATAAACTTTGAACTTTTTTGTATTCCCCTTCTCCTCTGTCCCTCTGGAATAGTGCCTTGCATGCATGACAGTCTTGCACAGATTATCATGGCGGACAGCGTGTCCGAACCATGACAATTTGTTTTTCTTGAGTTAAGATAACAGAGCCTAGTTTTTGCTGTTCATAAAGTGGGCATGCAATTTGGCCGTGTGAAAAAAAAAATCTCCTATAGCTCACTTGGTAGGGAACCCATTTTTACACGCAAATTGACCGAGATTAATCGTCGGTGAAGTCGAGATGTTTCACCCGCTTGCGATAAACGAGCGTCCTATACAAAGGGTAGCGAGCAATTAAAATACTCCATTTAACGCTATTAAAACCGGCGTAAAATCCGGCTCCATGAATCTAATAGCTCTGAGGGACTAATATTTTATTCACTTTCCAGAATGAAAACATTGAAACCCTTAAAAAACAATTGAGATTTTATGATTGATTCATGAGAGAGGACGAATCTAATTATGCGTCGTCCCAATATGTCATGGTGTGCTTAAACATCTAAATTGAAAATGGAAAACAAACGTTATCAATAATGAATTATCAACATCAATCACAGCGATTCTCAATGGAATAAAACAAGATTTTCTGTATTTTCAGATTCATATAATTCATATATCATATCGTATGATATCGTTTAAGAGCTAATAGGTTCTTTAAAACCTTTAAACGCTCTGGGTAACTTTTATGCATAGATACAATTCATCAATTATATAAATAATATTCAATTTCAATTAATTGATAATATTGAGAATTAAATATCTAATACATAAATAAGTGTCATATTCAATAGTCCTAGTATAATCCACTTTATTTATTTACAGTAATTTGGCATGACGTGTTTTGATATTGCTTTAAAAATTTAAGTTAACCAGATGACTATTTGGAGGAGAAGCCTTCACCACGATTTGAGCGTCTCCAGTCTTACCTAGAGGGGGGCAAAGGTCTGTGCCAAGGACAGAAGAAGATGTAAGAGTGCTGTTGAGGCCCTATGCTCCGCCAGGAGCAAGAAGAAGTAAGAAGAAGAACCAGATGAATGTCGTAGTCTGACAAAACACGTAATTAAAATTTTGGCCAGAAAACTGGTCCTTCAAATATCGATAGGTTTAAATAACCTACCATCTTGACAAAAACTCTCAAATCTGAGATTCGAACAATCCGAGAAGCCTAAAATAATGCATTTGATTTACTTGGGATAGAAATGTCAGACTCGTCTCTTGAAAATAATATAAAAAGACTTGACCTTTTATATAGCGTAATATCCACTAAACGTGCTTGAAGCGCTTTCATAGCGTCCCTGACAAACAGCAATACGTAACATATAGAACGAGACATCACGACTGTAAGACGATATAATACAAAACAATTTTTTTTCCGACAGAGAAAACGCTTTTAACGGCCATGTGCTCAATTTACACTAGAGCACGCTGAGAGATGTGAGTAAAGAGTCTTTTCCCAGGACTCTACTATGCTCCAGGCGAGACTCGAACCAGAAACCTTCCGATCCGAAACCGAGTGTCATACCACAAGACCACACAGCGGCACATTAAGAGCTTAATCAATTGTAATGCTATTGTACTGAAACTCTAATCGAAGCAAACTATAAAAGCAGAGAAATAATTAGAAGTTTTTGTCATATTGTAGGCTTTTCTTTTCACTTGTCTTTAAACAATTTCTTTATAGTAATATTATTAACCAGTTTACTGCCGTACTCTGGAAAAACTCGTTATTTCAAAATTTGGCCAGGAAACCCGTCTTCAAATATCGATCGATTTAAACTACCCTCGTCTTAGCAAAAACTTTCAAACCTGGGACTTCGCGAAATCTCTTTTATTTTCACAGGTTTGAGAGTTTTTGCCAAGATGAGGGTCATTTAAATCGATCGATATTTGAAGGACGAATTTTCTGGCCAAACTTTTAAATACGTGTTTTTCCAAGTTAACTCGGTTAAGAGCAGTAAAAAAAAAAACCAACGGTCGTATGGCTAATTGGAGTTTTCCTTTATTCCTATAAAACAACGTCCATTGTTAAATTTTCAACTTTTGAATAAGTTTCTAATTTTCAATTGTAACCCTTCTTTTATGATGAGGTTTAGAAAACATCGGTGTCTTATTCAAAGCACAGTCTTAAGGATAATAATAATCCAATTTAAGTTCTACTCTGCCATTCATTTCGTTCACAAAAGGCTTCGACTTATTAATAATGTCTTTAATTTTCGTTTATATATATATTCAATGAATGTAAAATATTCCAATAGGAAAATCGATGAGCTATTGTTTCATGAGCCAATTCAATGAAAAGGTATAATATAGAACGTATGAGGATCACGTTCTTAGAAATAAAAAGTCCAAACTGCCTTACACAGAAAATGGTCCCCACCGGGAAAGAGAAAGAGAGGCAAACCAAAGGCACCTGGAGGAGGAGGACAGTTGAAGAGGATATAAAAGAGGCTGGAAAGACATGGAATGAGCTGAGCTGGCTGGCCCAGGACAGAGATGCCTGGAGGAACTTCGTTGGCTCCTTATGTTCCACCAAGGAATCAAGAGGATAAGTAAGTAAATAAGTATGAGGATGACGTTACTCAGCTCTTTGTTCTCGTTTTTCAGACCGCCAGTTGCGTGATAAGTTCTCACTTAATTACCAAAATCCGATTATAAATGTTTGATGTTACACACAGTTTTGTGGTTTTCGGATTGATCCAGCGGGCAGAACTGGGTTAGTATGCGGCCATGTGGTCTTGTGGTATGACACTCTGAATCTGATCGGAAGGTCCTGGAATCGAACCTCTCTTTGAGCGGCGCATAGTTGAGTCCTTGGAAAAGGCTCTTTACTCACGTTATTTTTTGGAGGAAAATAAAACAACAAATATTACGGAGCTCTTTGTAAATAAATAAAGACGTAGCAGTTCAAGAATATATTTTTTCGCGGCACGTAGCGTAGTCATCGTAAACTTATAGATAGTATGCGCTTTGCTAAGAAGCTCATAACATTGCCATCCGGAAGTATAAAGGACCAACACACAAAAACTCTGGGTAACCATGAACAATTATAGTCTGGATAATACAGTTTAGTGACAATTACTCATAAACGCAGATGGCAAAAAACAATAACAAAGACATGAGTGACGTTAACTTCATTCTATCTATAGCCTGACACTGACCAAAAACATTACGTCAAACGATAAGTCTTTGGCCACAAAAGAAATAAATCGATTGTTGTATTCAATAGGTCAACCAATGGAATCACTTGTTTCCTTGAGCTCTACTAACGACAACTCACTAGACGCTGCACAAACCTAAAATATGACGTCAAACTATGTCCTTGTGGTTTACCGTGGCAGGCTATAGATAGAATGAAGTTGACGTCACTCGGGTCTTTGTTATTGTCTTTTGCCATCCATGAGTAATTCTCACTAAACCGTATTAACCAGACTATAAACCCTCAAGGTTACACATAGTTTTGAGTGTTGGTTCATTAATTTTCCGGATGGCAATGTTGTGAGCTTCTTGGCCACGCGCATACTAACTATAAGTTAACGATGGCTACGCACGGACATGGTTTAACTAAAAATAGATTTTGATACGTAATGATATCGTGCCCACAATGCTATTGCTAAATGTCAACTCTTTAAATCAGGGAGCCAATCAACGCAATGCCAACAACCCACGTATAAATGATTAAATTTTGATTAGAAATATTACGTGTGAGGTCAGTGGAGGTGAACACTAATCAGATTTTTGACCTCTTGTGTTTGAACTTTCGAACTCATTTTACCCATGCGCAGTCCAAAGGTCGCGCATGGCCATTGGAAAAAACTTGTTCTCAAGATAGGGTGCGCTTGGCTAAGAAACTAACAACATTGTCATCCGGAAGTATAACAGAAAACTATGTCTAACCATGAGCTTTTATAGTCTGGTGAATACAGTTTAGTGAGAATTACTCATAGAAACATGGATGGCAAAAAACAATAACAAAGACCTTAGTGACGTCAACTTCGTTCTGTCTAACAACTAGACTATAGATAGAATGAAGATACGCCACTCAAGACTTTATTTTTTTTTTTTAATCCACGTTTATGAGTAATTCTCATTAAACTGTATTAACCAGACTATAAACGATCATGGTTACACATAATTGTGTGTGTTGCTCCGTTATATTTCCGGATGGCAATATTGTGAGTTTATTAGCCAAGCGCACGTTAGCTATAAACGTTCAAGGTTACACATATATTTGTGTGTTTGTACATTATATTATCCGACTGGCGGATGATATGAATTTTTAATTAAACGCATTGCATCAATAATATTATTATACAATGCATATTTCATGAGTTGACGGCTTAGTCTAGAGAAATGGCGTGTTGAATCTCATTGTTAGTTTCCGTGATCAAGGTGTAAATATGGCCTGGATCAGGCATGACTTTAAAGTGCAGCAGTCATAACAGTGTAAACTTTACGGAATTTTACGAAAGTGTCCCAAAGAATATAGAGCAAGATCCACTCAACGTGCTTAAAGCGCTTTACAAATGGTACCTGACCAACAGTAACGCCCAACTTGTAGACGGAGACATATATTACAATTTGTTCCGAGAGAGACAACGCTGTTGACGGCCAGGTACTAATTTTACACCTGAGTCAGCCAGACAGACAGACAGACTGATATGCAGATAGATAGACAGACAGACAGATATATAGTCAGACAGACTGACAGAATGACCGACACATAGAAAGAACGACAGACAGGTAAACAGACAGACAGACAGAAAGCCATAGTCAGAGAGATTTAAGCAAGGGGAAAACGCTAATCCACCCAATCACGCAATGCCACCACTTTTTATGGTAAGATGTCACATCGAGACTCGATATCATTCACGGCGTCTAAACTGCACTATAAATCTGACCGTTTAGTTTCCCGCTGTTCCGAGCGCCGACGTAA
>NW_027622041.1:0-2500 GCF_034508935.2 Berghia stephanieae | reverse complement strand
GGCAGTGGTGGGACTGATGATGATGCTGATGATGTTGATGATGCTGATGATGATGATGATGATGATAATGAGGATGATAAATGGATATCCACAGAGAAATAGAGCTGATATAATAATTACTGTGACCTCAGTTTGTTCATCTTCCTTTATCCGACTGCTTCTTCGAATTGAAAATTGAAAATCTCTTCTTAAATATATTGGACAGGCATAGAATAGCCTTTACAGGAACACACACATCGATTGCAAATGTCTCTGCAAAATTGCCAAGAATTACGGCTAATCTTGCCCTACATATTTTTGATTTATTGTTAACAAAGAAACAATATGAAAGGAGTGAAAATTCTAAAAACAACTCGCACAGTGAAGATAAACCATCCCTGTCCCTAGAATTAAAATACTCTGTTAACTCAGAGTTTGGCACAACACACGCTCTGCTTCGTAGTTCCTGCTATTGGAAAAATTTAGAATAGATGGTGAAATCTGCTACATTTTTGGTTTGTCGTGTAATTTTTCCCAGGGTGGACTTAGAAGGGAGATAAAGGTGACCACGTAAAGAAGAATATAGCACTCTTGACCTCGTGGACCACGAAAAAGCAAGAATTAAATCATCTGGAAAGTAAATCCGTTGATTTTTCTGAGCATTCAGGAGCTGAATCTGGCGTTCTATAAATTTCTGGATAGCCTTAAACTTCTCTAATGAGGATTCATTTTCTTCATCTGCAATGAAAAAAAAAGTAGAAGATAATGAAATAGACGATACATGATTGGAAACAATGAATTTTATTTTTAAAATGCATTTCAAAATTTTAATTTCGTGAATCTATAACGAATCAAAAACAACAGCAACACAACAAGGGTAATAGTTCTTCTTATTCATCATCATCATCATCATCATCATCATCATCATCATCATCATCATCATCATCATCATCATCATCATCATCATCATCATCATCATCATCATCATCAACATCATTATTATCATTATCATTATTGTTATTATTATTATTATTATTATTATTATTATTATTATTATTATTATTATTATTATTATGTTCACGTTGATAATAAAACTGACGCTAACGCATTTAAAAATTAAAATAGTAGGTTAACTCACCTTCTAGTTGGGAGTCCAGTGTGTAGAATCGAAGTATTTCTGTAAGTTCACTCCAACGCTTTAAGGTTCCATCTGAGAAAGTCTGGTGTTGGCTTTGTTTAATTCCAAATAAACCCTCATATTGAATTGACCTGATGCTGTGATCATCGTTCACCTCTTTAACTGTAAAGTAGATACTAAATGAGTGGACCATACCGATCCTAGCACGGCTATGAAGACTAAACTCAGAATCTGAAGACAGTCCAACAACACCATTAGAGGAAATCTCTTGAACAAAATAATCTTTAAAGTTTTTTCCCAACTCATTTTCTGTATTTTCAAGTAAATCTTTCTTAAGAAAAATTGATAACTCATCAATATCCTGAAGCCTGTCTCTAAATTCACTTGTCGAATTTAATGTCTGACGAGATGGTGCTGTTTTTCGCAAACAAGAAGGGGGTATTGTATTTAGCCATTTATTTGGAGGAATAGCAGGTGAAGGATACCTTGATTTCCGTCTCATAGGAGCATCATGATGCCAATGATTGGCACAGATACCCATATAGTCTGCAACATCACTCGAATCGATATTATTTGGCAGTGCACTAATCCATATTTGTCTCTCAATTGGATCCGAATGAAATTTATATATAGTTGTCTTTTCGCCATGTCTATAATTTGAAGTGCAATCAAAAACAACATTTTCGAGGCATTTTCGGTTATTATTGATAAAAAAATAATGATAAAATGTTTATTATTTGCTTAAAATGCATTGCCGAATCCATTGTACAGGGAAAATGAGCAATAAACAACGACAATTCACAACTACAACAAAACTTAATGGTCACTCCATGAAAATGAACAACAGAATAAGGGCGATTCACAACTACAAGTGGTCAATATGTACAAGCAAGACTGAATTCTTAAAAGTGTGACATATGGCACTACTTGACCTAGGTGATGCTAAGTGTGTGTATGTGTGTGTGTGTGTGTGTGTGTGTGTATGCGCGTGCGTTTTAGTCTTAAAACTCTAGATAGCTTTGGTATGCGTACGAGCGTGTTTGAGTAATGTAATTAATGCCATCTCATGCAGGTAACCGAGGTAACTCAACTCTCGCCCCTTCCCCCAGTTCAAAAAAACCATGGGCCTTCCAGATTTTTTTGGCCACGGTCGCTCGAACTGCACGTCTCTAGATTGCTATGGGTGATACCAATGGATGATTTCCGTGCCAATTAACCTCACGATCTTCGTGACGATGCAATTCTACCCAAAATGCAAAGAATTCTCGCAGACCTACTCTTTCCATCGGTCCAATTTTTATTTCAATATCTCCAGTACTTATTCCACAAGCCGTGATTCAAATTCGCCTATTTTTCTATAACATTTAAATAAAATTACTTGTA
>NW_027622040.1:0-14654 GCF_034508935.2 Berghia stephanieae | reverse complement strand
AGATAGGTGAAATTGTTTATTGTTTTTGAACAGCCGGGTTTAAATAACAACTCGATTAAAATAGGGGAAAATTTGATGATTGTCTTTGAACAGCCGGGTTTTTTAAATCACCGATTATAGATAAGGGGAAATTGATGATTGTTTTTTGAACAGCCGGGTTTTAGAAATCACTCCGTTTATAGAAAGAGTGAAATTGTTTGATTGTTTTTGAAAAAACCCCTTTGGTTAGAAAATAAACTCGAAAAAAGATAGAGTGAAATTGATGATTGTCTTTGAACACCCCGGTTAAAATCACTCCGATTAAAGATAGAGAAAAATTTGACGTCCCAGTATCTTTGTTTTTTTTTTTTACCAAACCCTTGTACTAATTAGACAAAAAACTTTACTTTTAACAAAGTTTTTGTGTTTGGTACTTTTAAAACCCCGGTTGGCGAATAATTGATTTTTAAAAACGCAAAGCAAGATATCAATAAATCTTTAAAAAGAAATGGAAAATTACCTTATTGGGGTTTAATGCTATAAGTGAAATAACCCACAACATCTCCCAAAATCAGGGGTTTTTTTTCACGCCCAGACAATGAAAAAAAGGGAAAAGTGTCTTCCCCCGGGGGTTTAAAAATTTTGAAAGCCTGTAAGGCCCAAAAAACTATGCGCCGAGCGATCCCCGAACCCAGGCCCCTTCCCGACCGAAAGCAGTGCCCATCCCACTAAAACCCACATAGCCGCACCAAACAAAACAAACCATTTCCCAAACCCACAACAAATGCCCCCCATGGGCGTCCCCCCTTGTGTCATGTCGCGATGCAATAGTATCAAAAAGTGAATTTTAAAAAATTTTAAAAAAAACAATTTTTCCCCTTTTTTAAAAAAAACAAATTTTAAAACCCCTTCAAATAAATTTTTTTAAATTTTTAAATAACTTCCATAAAAATTTTTTTAAATAAACAAAAAAAATATAACTAAAATTTAACAATAAATAAATAACAAAAATTAAAACTAAATTTAAATTAGGGTTGTAACTTTTTAAAATTTAAAATTTAAATTTACCCAAAAAAAATTCCCCCGGGGGGGGGGGGGGGGGGGGGGGGGGGGGGGGGGGGGAAAATTTTTTGGCCCAAGTGGGGGTAGGGGATTTTAATAAAATGAAAGATTTTTTTACAGTAAGGGCCTCCATCCAGTTTTTGTCCTCATTTGGGGGCCTTCAATCAAAGGCGCCCAAACCTTTCATCAAATTTAATTAGGAAAAAAATTTTTACAGCCCGAAATCACCCCGACAAAAAAACCCTTTGGAGCCGTTTGGGTAACGAGTGGAACTTAATCTTCCACCTTTTCCTCCTTATAAAAAAAAAAAAAATTTCCCTTTTTTATTCGTCCCTGGGGGAAATTTGTCTTTTGTGTCTTTTCCAAGGGAATAACCCAGGCTTTCAGCCGCAGTGGGGTGTCGCAAATAGAGTTGGGGCAAAGGCGACTTGCTCAAGGCCGCACAGGGGAAAAGCGCCGGATGATCAAACTCGGTTTTTTGGGGTTACGAACCCAAAACCGAACCCCCGAGCCCCCCCCCCCCCCCCCCCCCCTTAAACCCCCGTCATTAACCAAACGATTACTTCACATTTCCCTTTTCCCTTTTATTCCTTTCACAGAAAAGCCCCCGTTTCCATCACTTTTTATTAAAATTGCGAAAGAATTGGCAACGAACAATCAATACATTCATATTCAATTTCTTCATTCTCTCGTATTATGCCCACAACCATCATTATCGCAATTTAAACCTCACACGTCATCATCATTAAAACAAAAATATCAGCATCATCCAATTATCAAATCATCATCAAAAGAAAACTTTAAAACAGAGCTCTCGGCTTTTTAAATTTTCCACTAACATTCCCTCAAAGCTCTATACAAAGAAATCAAGCCAACTTTCCCTTTAACACAAATCATTTTAAACGATAAACAAAAAAATTGACAAAATAGACTTTGTTAAGGGGCCAAAGGTTTTGATTTTAAGGGCCTGAGTACGGTGGAAAAAATTGAGTAAACACCCTTTTTCTAATGTTTTTAAATTTTGGGAAACTCGGAGAGCAAAACTAAAACGAGGCACATACAGACGGGAAAGACAAACTACGAGACCATACAACTACATCAACTTTCATCACATAAATTTTTTCCCAAATAAATCATCATCAATCACCATTCCCAAACATCATTACCCTTATCACCACCATCCCAAAAAAAAACCCCCAAACCCCCAAACCAAAACCACCATCATCTTCATCCCCCAAAACACCACCATAAATTAAAAAAAAAATCACCACCCCATCACCACCATCATCACATCATAAACATCATAAACATCATAAATCAAAAACATCATCATAAACATCATCCCCATCATCATTATCAAAAACACCACCACCACCATCATAAACAACCTCTCATCATCATCATCATCACCCATCATCCCACTTCACCCTCAAAAACCGTCATCATCACTAAAATTCATCACCCCCACCAAAACAAAACCACCCACCCAAACCCTCCCACCATCATAAACCCCCAGCACCTTATCCCAAAACCCAAACGGAAAAACAAAAGGGCCATCACAAAAACCCACAAAAAAAAGGGCCCTTTCCAAAACACAAAACACACACAGACACTTTTTAACACAACTTTTTCTATATCAACACACCAGCTTTCCTCCTCGAATTAATGTTTTTTTTCCATTTTTGTCTTTTTTTTTTAAAACAAACTCCAACACACCATTCACCCAAAATTTTTAAAATTTATAATCAAATGTTTAAAATCGAACAAACTCAACTGCATTTTGGAATTAACGGCGACTGCGAAACCCCTCTTGTTGTTTTCCCCTTGCAAGCTATTGGTGCAGGGGCTTTTAAAGGTAAAATATTTCTAATTTTCCGCCAAAGCTTCCGAAATCGGGTTTGGCCGTACCCCCAGCCCTTTTTTTTATTGTTTCTCGCCAGCTATTTTTATGAGAAAAGTTCTCACAAAATTTTTTCATTCATCTGAATCAGTTTGCTTCCAAATCCAATAACAAAGAGCTGGGGGGGCGTAAAATTTGGGTTTTTCCAAAATATATTCAAAACAAAAAATGTAATAATACATAAAAGAGAAAAGTTTTAAAAAACCCAAAAAAAAATCACCCCCCCCCCCCCCGGAACTAAACTAACATTTGACTGTGTTTCCCGCCCACAAAAGGACCCCGGGCCGGGGCCAAAGGACAAAACCAAATAAATCTCTTTTCCAAAGGACTGAGGACAGAAAGAAATTGGGAAATTTAATTTTTAATTTATAGGGTGTTAAAGACAGGGGAAAAGTGTCCCCTGCCCAGAAAGGGAGGTAAAGGGGACCCCAAACCCGGGTTTTTTAAAAAAAAAATTATGTCCACTTGGCAAAAAAACCCTCACAACTTTGGGCCATCAAAAAATAATAATAAAACGCCCCAACACACAAAACGATGTGAAAACATTGAACTTTATAGATAGAAGGCCTTGGCCAAGGTTTTTCCACAACATTCCCTTTCCGGGAATTAAAACCGGCCCAAACCCCCCAAAAACCCTGGAAAACCAAAATTTAAAAGTCGGGTTAAATACAGTTTAGTGAGAACAACCAAAAACCGCGGATGGAAAAAAACAATAACAAAGGCCTGAGTGACGCCCATCTGCTACTATTTTAAGTCGGGGAAATAAATTTTAAAGGGAAAAACCTACTCATAAAACAGGGATGAAAAAAAAAAACAAAAAAAAAACAAAAACCCAAAGCCTGAGTAAAATTTTAACCTTCTTTCTATTTTATATAAACGGGGTGAAAAAGACCCCTTGGGGAAATTTGGATTTTTAAATAAAAGCATAGATACTTCTATAGAGGGTTAGCGCTGGCTAAAAAACCATAACATTGCCCCCGGAAGTATAAGGGAACCAACACCAAAATTTGGGGTAACCAGGGAACGTTTATAGTGGGGTTTTAAAACATTTAAAGTGACATTACTCCATAAACCGGATGGAAATAAAAACAAAAAACAAAGACCTGATTAAACGCAATTTTCGAATATTTTAAAACATTGTCTTCTTCTTTTTGAGGGGTCCATCGGGTTTAAAAGAAAACTGTGGGGGGTTGGGGGCCAAAAAAAAAAAAAGGTCACAACATTTCGTCTCCCGGGAAAATTTTTTCCCAACCCATCAAACTGAGTGCCCCCTTTAAAAGGGTTTTTATAGAAAAGTTCAAAAATTTACGTCACTCGGGTCTTTTTTTTACTTTTTTTTTGCCATCCGCGTTTATGAGTAATGCGCACTGAATTTAAATTAAACCCGACTAAAAACCCGTTCAAGAGTACACACATTTTGTGTGTTGGTCGGTTAAATTTCCCGTGGCAATTTTTATGAGCTTCTTAGCCTATCCTACATTTTAATAGAATGTTTGAAAAAACATAAAAGGATTTGGCAAAAACAACAAAAAAAAGAAGGGGGTGACGTAAAATTTTGTTCTATCTTTAATTTTGGTTCGTGTCAGCCCAATGATTTTAAAAAAGGCAAGACGTAAAAATTGACGTCCCCCGGGCTTTTTGTTTTATTATTTTTAGCCTGTTTGGGATAGGGGGATGTCCTTATTTAACTTTTTTTAAAACCCAACTAAACTTTAAAAGATTACACAAAGTTTGTGTGTTTGCGTTTTTTTAATTTAGGAGAAAAAGATATGACTTTGATAAATTTTAATTATTTTAAAGGGCGTTTAGGTAAAAAAACCACAACGTTCGGCCACCCCGGATATAAAAAACAACAAAAATAACGGTGTGAAACCCGGGGGAACGTTTTAGTCGATAAAATTAGGAAAACCTAATCCCCAAAAATGGCTGTCTTAAAGAAAAAAAAAGGATTTAATATAAATTTTCCCGTTTTTTTTCCATATTCTAAAAACAAATAAAATTTTCCCTCTTTTTTTTTTCCATCTATCCGGGTCATTTGAACCCAATGGGAAAATTAAATAAAGGAAAGCAAAAAAATAGAAATTGCAAAGGAATAAAATTTAAACCTTAAAAAATCGCAGACTTCATAAACAAAATTTAAACCCTTTTAAAGAGGAAAGAACAAATTTGCCGACAACCCAAGAAAAAAATAAAACCCAAAAAAAAACCAATAGATCGAACTCTGCAGCATAAAATCTGACTCGGAAACCAAAATCCATTACGATGAGATTTTACACCAGCAGCAACAGAAAGACGTCCCCGGGCGCCCCTTTTTTGGGTTTTTATGATGCCCATGCATTGTATTGATAATGACGTCACAAACCTTGGCCGGCCCCAGTGGGTGGATAAATGACAATAATTGAGTGGTTTCAATGTAAGAAAAACCCAAGAATTTAAAATTACAAAACTAATTACGAACTTACTTACTGACAAAATTTACCTACTTTCCTTAACGATTTACACCTTACTTTTGGAAAAAAACTCAAAAAAAAAATTTGGCCCAAAAAATCGCCCCTTAAAATTTAAACGACCCGATTTAAATTACCCATCAAAACCAAAAAAAAACCCCTAAAAAACCGAAAAATTCGAAAAGAGCCCATTTAAATCGATCGATATTAGAAGGACGAGTATTCGGGCCCAAAAATTTTTTAAAAATTCTAGTTTCCAGAGTCCCATTTTAAAATAGTTTTAAAAACCTTTTTTGCCCAATAAGCCCCTTATTTTTTTTCCTATAGAGCCTAATCAATAAAGAAAAATAAAAATTTGCAAGCTTAAATTTAAATTAGACGAAAAACAGATACTGGGGAAACGTTTGGGAAATTTCCCTTTTAATCAACAAAAAAGACGAAGAAACACAAGGACAAGGGGTTTTAATGTAAATGGGGGATTTAAGGGTTTGTTTTTCCATCCTTAGTGTTTCATTCATCGTGTTTTTTTTTGAAAAAGGGGGAAAAAAACCGAAACGTCCCCCAGTATCTGTCTTAGACTAAAAAAAGGGAAAGCTTAAAATTAAATTACAAAAAGGGTTTCCCAAAATTTAACGGGAAATTTGGGAGTAACGAGAATTAAGAATTTGGCCAGAACACCCCGCCCCAAATTATCGATTGATTTAAAAATTCCCCCATTTTTTGAGATTTTTTGTCAAGATTCGTGTAATTTTAAGCAATCGTATTTTTTCTTCGTCAAAGAAAAGGAAGGTTTTAGCTTAGCGATCTTTTTTTTTTTCCCCCAAATCTTAAAAACACAACTTTTTCATTATATCCCAAACCCATTAAATTTAACCAAACGAATTAATTAAACATCCCTTACCAAATTTCTGCCTTTAACTACTTTTTTGTCTCCCCGCCCGTTGGGGATTTAAAATTTTTATTAAAAACTCATTAATCGATAAAAGCTTCCCCCAAAAAATGCGCTAAATGATACGCCCAGCGTTTTATGAAGAGTGTTAATCCCAAAATAACGAGGGTTGGGGGGATCAAAACCTGGGTCTCAAATTTTCATGATCGGCCAGAGGTCGATCCCCCCCCAAAAATTAATTAAAAAAAGGTGCCTAATTTTCGTATGTAGAAAAAAAAAAACAAAAAAACTAAGGGCCTAAAAACCAATAACGGAGTAAAAGAAAAAGGGGAAATAAATGTGACTCATAATAAAGGGACCAACACAAAAAAAAAACCCCCGGTTCGCCCAAAAATACTCCCTTCATCATTCTCTTCCTTCCTATGTAAACCAAGATTTTTGATCCGCTGATCATGAAAATTGGGTTTCGGGAGGTTTGATCCGCCAAACCAAATTTTTTTCCATATTTATTTTAAAATTTAGTTTTTAAATTTTTGTTTTTGGCGGCAAAAGGGGGTTTCCTTGGGTTTGACACTCCCCTTCCGGATCAAAAGGGGCCCTGGGTTCGACCCCCCCCCCGGGGCCCCTTTTAAAAATTTTGGGAAAAAGGGCCCTTTTTTACCTTTTTTTCTAAAACGTACCAGGTGTAAAATGAGTACCGGCCGTAAACACTTTAAAATTTTTGTGGGAAAAAAATTTGGGCAATTTTTTCCTAACAGGCGTCATGTCTCTTTTTTAAAAAGTTAAATGTTGTTTTTTAGCCGGGGGCCCTTTGTAAAGCTCTTCGAGCATTTTTTATGGATAGGGGCCCCCAAATTTTAAAAAGCCAAGCCAATTTTTTTTTTTTGGGGTTTGTTTTTGAAAAAAAGGGGGAAAATTTTTAAATTTGCCCCTTTGGGGTGGATAAAATTAAATTGTGTTTTGTTGGGTGTGTTTTTGGGGGGTTTTTTTTTGGGGGTGTTTTTGTTGTTTATTTGGGGGGGGGGTTTATCCCCTTTCCGGGGTGTTTGTTTTTGTAATTTAAATTTTTTTCATTTTTTTTTTTTTTAGACTCCACAAAAAGCCTAAACCCTTTTTTAAATTTTTTGGGGGAAAACTGACGCGTTTCTTTGTTTTTCCCCCAACATTTATTTTTTTTTTTTTCCTTTTTTTTTGCTTTTTTTGCATTTTTTTTTTTTTTCCCCTTTTCGTTTTTTTTCCTTTCCCCCCTTCCCCCTTTTTCCCCCCCCTTCCCTTTTTTTTCCCCCCAAAAATTTTCCCTTACTTTTTTCCCTCCTTCCCTCCTCCTCCCCCCCTCCTCCCCTTTTCCCCCTCCCCCTGTTTCCCTTTTTTCTTCTTCTTCTTTTCTTCTTCTTCTTCTTCTTCCCTTTTTCCTTCTTTTTCTTTTTTCTTCTTCTTCTTCTTCTTTTTTTTCAAACAATTAAACCTACACAAAATACTACTCTACACAAATACACTACTACCAAAAAAATACTACTACACTACTACTACTACTTGTATTTCTACACTATTTTCTACAAATACTACTACACTAAAAATACTACTACTATTTTCCCTTTTTCTTTTTTAAAAAAAACACAACTTTTTACTCCCCAAAATTTTCTTTTTGATTTTTTTTAAAAAATTTTTAAAAATGAAAAAACCAAATTCCCAAAACCCCAAAAACCCCTCACCCCCCCCCAACCCCATAAATCACCCACCTAACTCAAAAACCCAAACCCCCAAAAAAGCATAAAAATTTAAATTTTAAAATGCTTCTACCCGATTGTGACTCCCCAACCTTTTTTCTTTGAAGGGTTTTGGGGGGGGTTTGGTTCCTTTTTTTCCCCCAAAAGGGTTTTATTTTTTTGGGAAATTTGGGGGAAATTTTTTTTGGGGTTGGGGAGCCGGGGGCGTTTTGGGGCCCCAAAAGGAAGTCCCCGGGGGGGGAAAGGGGGGGGCGAAATTTAAAAAAAAAGGCAAATCTTTTAAAAAGGGGGGGGAAAAAAAAACCCCCCTTTTTTTTAAAAACCAAAAAAAAATTTGTTTTTTTTTAAAAAAAAAAAAAGGGGGTTTTGTATTAAAAAAAATATTTTTTTTGAACTGGGGTTGGAGGGTTTGAAGTATTTTTTAAAATGAATATTACCCCCTTTAAAAAATGAAAAAATACACTATTTTAAAACAAAATTTTTTTTGGGGCCCCAAAAACCCCCCCCTTCAGCTTGCCGCAAAAAAAAATTTTAAATTTTAAATCAAAATCTTTTTGTTTTTGGGTTAAAAAGGGGGTTTTTGGGGCCAAAAATTCTGTGTTAGTTTTTTTTTTAATTTTTTGGGGGGTTTTTGTTTTTTTTTTTAAAAGGGTTTTTTTTCCCTTTTTGGGGTTTTTTTTTTTGGGTTTTTTTTTTTTTTTTTTGTTTTTTTTGGGGTTTTTTTTTTTTTTTTTTTTTTGGGGTTTTTTTTTTTTGGGTTTTTTTTTCGGGGGGTTTTTTTTTTTGGGGTTTTTTTTTAAATTTTGTTTTTTTGTTTTTTTTTTTTTTTTTTTTTTTTTTTTTTTTTTTTTTGTTTTTTTTTTTATCTTTTTTATTTTTTTTTTTGTTTTAAAAATTTGGGGCACCTTCTTTTAAAAACAAAAAAAAATTTTTTATTTGGATCTATCTCGAGAGATGCCAAACCCCAGCCCCCAGTGCAGGGGGGCCCAAAGGGGGGAAAAATCCTTTTCAAGGAAAAAAAACCAAAAAGGAAAGGGGATAGCGGGGCTCAGCCCCCGGGGGTCCCCCGGTTTTGGGAATGTTTTTTCTTTTAAAAACCCCCCCTCTCGCCCCCCCTTCAAAAAAAAGTGAAATCAACAAAAAAATTTTCATTTTTGGGGGGTTTTTATAATAACAATGGTCTTCCCCTTTTTGGGGGGGAAAAAAGGGCCCCTTCCCCCACGGGTGGACAATAAAAACGTTTTTGGGGGTTTTTATTGGTCCGGGGGGAAAAAAAAGTGTTTCCCCCCCCCTTGTCTTTGGGGGGGTTTGGGGCAGTTTTTTTGTTTTTTCCCCCCCCCGGGCGAGGGGGTGGGAGGTATATCAAGATTTCCCTTTAAAGGTTTTTGTTGGCCCCCGGTCAGGGGAAAAAAAATTTTTTTTTGGTCGCAGTGTTTGGGAGGGTTTTTTTTTAAAGGCCCCGGGGGGGTTTTTTAAAGGGGCCCCCGGGAGGGGGGGTAGCGATGGTGGTTGGGAAATTTTTGCTTTTTTTTTTAAAGGGGGTAAGTTCTAATCCAGGGGGTTTTTTTGGTTTTTTGGGCCCCCATGAAAAATGAAAAAAAAGGGGGAAAAAAAAAGAAGAAGAAGAAAAAAGAAGAAAAAAGAAGAAAAAGAAGAAGAAAAAGAAGAAAAAAAAAAGGAGGAGAAGAAGAAAAAAGAAGAAAAAAAAAAAAAAAGGGGAAAAAAAAAAGAAAAAGAAGAAGAAGAAGAAGAAGAAAAAAGAAGAAAAGAAAAAAAGAAAAAAAGAAGAAGGAAAAAAAAAAGAAGAAGAAAAGGAAAAAAGAAGAAGAAAACGAAGAAGAAGAAAAAAGAAAAGAAGAAAAGAAGAAGAAGGGGAAAAAAAAAAGAAAAGAAGAAAAAGAAAAAAGAAGAAAAAGAAGAAAAGGGGAAAAAGGGGAAAAAAGAAAAAAAAGAAGAAGAAAAAAGAAAAGAAGAAGAAAAGAGGGGGAGAAAAGGGAGGGGGGAGGAGGAGGAGCCGGGGAAAATGATAAAAGAAGGGGGGAAAAAAAAAGGGAAAAAGAGGAGGAGGAGGGGAAAAAAAGGGGGGAAGGGGGAAAATGGGTTTTGGGGGAGAGGGGGGAAAAAAGGTAGAGGGGGGTGGGGGGGGGGGGGGGGGAAGGGTTTTAAATAAAAACCCCCAAAACTTTAGGGCAAAGAACTCCACGAAAAAAAAACCAAATTTAAAAATTGGGGGGGAAAAAAAACCCCGGGGGCCAAAAAAAAGGGCATGAAACCCCCGGGGGGCCCCTTTCCCTATGTGGGTTTTAATTTTTAAGTCCCCAAACATGGGGATTGTGTATTTATGGTATGTGTTTTTTTAAAAAAAAACCCACCATTTCCCCCCCCCCTATATCAATCGTACAAAAAAAAAAAAGTTTAATTTCCCCCCGGGAAAAATTTTTGGGGAAGAAAAACACAACTTAAAAACTTCGAAAAACCCCGGGAAAATTTTCCAAAATTTAAAATTTTTTAAAATTTTAGACAAGGGTTTTTCCGGCTTGACAAAAAAACCCACTTTTTTACGCATTTTTCCCCCCCAAATTTAAAAAGCTATTGCCACTTCAGAAATTTTTTCGTCTCTTTAGATATAGGGGGTTGGGTAAAAAGCCCACAACATTTCCAAACCGGGAAAAAAAAAAAAGGGGGGAACCCCCCAAAACTCTATTTTTTGAGTCCCCCCAAAAAAAGTTAAATTTAAAAAATTTTTTTATAAAAAGGATTGGGAAAAAAAAAAAACAAAGACACGATCACGGGGGAATTTTTTTTTAAACTATAATCGCTGTTTCCCACAATTTTTTTTTAAAAGCATTACAAAAATTTTTTAAAAGGGGGAAAAATTTTTTTACGTCACTTCCCCCTTTTAAGGGGGGGAAAATAAAAAAAATACTGGGTTTTAAAATAACGGAACAATGGCGGGGGGGGCCCCCCGCCCCAAAATTCTCCCCCAACGAAAAAAAGGTGAATTTTTAAAGGGGAAGAAAAAAAATGTAAATCTGATTAGGGGGTTTTGGGTTTTTAAAAACTTTCGTTTCAGACATTTAAAAAAAATTCTAGCCAGCAAAAAAAAAATAAAAAGGGGACCGTTTTTTTTGTTTAAAACCCAAAACGGGGCCCTTTCTGGGCGGACGTGATATCAACTTTTAAAATCCTTTTAAAGGGTTTTTCACAGATTTTTTTTTCCTTTGGGGTTTTGTCCAAAAAAAAAACCCCTTTTTAAAAGAGAAGAGCTCGCGGGAAAACCCCTTTTTTTTTGGGGGGGTTTATCGTTTTCTACAAACAAAACTCCCCCAAAAACCCCCCCCAAGGGAATTAAATTCAAAAAAGAAAGGGGGGAGCAGGCACTTAGTTAAAAACAAAAAAAATAGGAATGAGTAAAAAGGCCAAAGAAAAATTTTAAAAAAAAAAAAATTTTTTTTTCGGGGCGGTGGGGGGGGTTTTAAAAACCCCGGGGGCCTTAATTTGGGGGGGCAACTCCGCCTGGGGGGTTTTAAGCGGGCCTACCGGGACTACCCAAACAAAACAAAAAAAAATTTTTTTAAAAACCCCAAACCCCCTTTCCCCATTTTCCCCCTCTCCCCCCTTTCTTGGGGATCGCCAAAATTTGTTCGCCACCATGGGGGAAAAAAATTTTTGGGGCCCCCCCTTAAGTTTAAAATTGCCAAAATTCTCATCACAAACAAAAAACCCAAAAAAACGATTGAGACATTAGAAAACCCCCGGGGGTTTTGGGGGAAATTTTTTTTAAACAAAAAGGGGGAGGGAAAAGGGACTTTTTTGGGGAACAACAAATTAAAAAAGTAAAAAAATCCCCCGAAGACAATAGAAAAAAAAAAATTTTTTTTTCGCGGCGGTGGGGGGGTTTTTAAACCCTGCAAACCCTTTTTGGTCCCAATTTTCCCCCTGGGGGTAAAAGCGTGGCTCCTACCGTGTGACTACCCCCCAACCCCAAAAAAATTTTTTTTTTAAAAAACCAAAAAACCCCTTTCCCCAGATCCCCCCCCCAAAACCCCTTTCCTTTTTGGGCCCGCCCCATTGGGTTGGGCCCCCCTCGCGAAGAAATTTTAAAACCCCCTTTAAAAATTTAAAAACGCCAAAATTCCCATCACAAACATATAACAAAAAAACCCTTTAGACTTTGGGAAAAAGGGGCCCCGGGGGAAAAAGGGGGGGAATTTTTAATTCAAAAAGTGAGTGGAGCAGGCACTTATTTTGGGGAACAAAAAGATATGAAGTAATAAAAATTCCAAAGAAGAAAAAAAAAGAAAAAAAAAAATTTTTTCGCGGCGGGGGTGGGGTTTTTAAAAACCCGCGACCTTTTTGGTAGGGGCAACTCCCCTGGCGGGGGGAAAAGCGGGTCTACCGTGTAAAAAAACCCCGAACACAAAAATATTTTTTTTTAAAACCCCAAAAAATTTCTAATCCCCCCTCCCCCCATTTTTGAGATCCCCCATTCGTTCCCCCACCTCGGGGAAGAAATTTTTTGCCCGAAAATTAAAAATTTAAAAACCAATATTCTAAAACACAAACAAAAAACCCTAAAAGTTTGAAACTTGAGAAACCCCCGGTTTTTAGGGGGGGAAATTTTAAAAAATTTAAAAAGGGAAAATGGAAAAAGGCACTTTTGTTGGAAAAAAAAATAGGGAAGGGGGGTAAAATTTTCCCAAACCCCCAAAAGAGAAAAAAAAAAATTTTTTTTTCCCGGGGGGCGGCCCCGGGGGGTTTTTTAACCGGGGACCTTTTGGGGGACACAACCCGCCTGGGGGGTGAGACCCCGGGGCCCCCAAAACCCTGTGAAAAAACCACAAACCCCCAAAAAAAAATTTTTTAAAAAACCCCCAAAATCATTTCTAGATCCCTCCTCACCCACTTCTTGAATGGGGCCGATTCTTCGCCACCATCGCAAAGGGGAATTTTTGGGGCCAGAAAATTAAAATTTTTAAAAGCCAATTTTTTCCCTCACAAACAAAAAAATAGAAACGATTGAACTTTTATATGCCCGGTGTAGGGGGTGAATTTTTAATTCAGAAAAGTGAGTGGAGCAGGCACTTTTTGTTGGTAACAAAAAGGGAATATAAAGGGGAGTAGAAAATTTGGCCAGAAGCCCCAATGAGAATAAAAATATTTTTTTTCCGCGGCGGTGGTGGGGTTTGAACCGCGACCTTTTTTGGTACACAACTCCGCCGGGCAGGTGAGAGCGTGGTTTTAAAACCGTTGAGCTATCCACGAAAACAAAAATTTTCCCGTTTCAAACCCAAAGTCATTTCTAGATCCCCCCCTCACACCACTTCTTGAGATCGCCAAATTTAAAACCCCAAAACCAAATAATTTCCCTTTGCCCATATTTTTTGAAAAAAATTTCACCCCATAACCAAAAAAACCCAAATTTGCTTTTTTTCCATTTTTTGGGTGAAACTTTTAATTAAGGGAAAATTATTCCCCAAGGGTGGGAACAACCTTCAAAAGGGGGAAAAAAAGGGAAAAAATTTGGGGGAAAAAAAATATTTTTTTTTCGGGTGCTAAGGTGGGGTTTTTAACCCCCACCAGGTTTTCGCCCAATGGTGGCGGGTTTTAAACCCCAACCCCCCCGGGGGAAAAAAAAATTTTTTTAAATGTCTTTTCCGGGGCCCCTTTTTCTACCATTTTCAACCCGGTTTTTAAACCAACAAAAATGCCTGCTCCACTCATTTTTTCTGAATTAAAAATTCACCCCCAAACCCCGGGAGCATACTCAATGTCCCCAATCTTTTTCTATGTTATATTTTTGTGATGAAAATTTTGGGGCTATTAAGTTTAACTGCGGGTCAAAATTACTTCGCGATGGGGGCGAACAAATCGGCGATCTCAAGAAGTGGGTGAGAGGGGGATTAGAAAGATTTTGGGGTTTGAAACGAATATTTTTGTGTTCTGGATAGCTCACACGGTAGACCCAGGGCTCTCACCTGCCGGGGGGTTTTTTGTGGGTACCCAAAAAGGGCGCGGGTTAAACCCAACCACCCCCGGGGGAAAAAAAAAATTTTTTTTTTCTCTATTGTCTTCGGGCATTTTTCTACTCACTTCATATCTTGTTTGTTACCAACAAATGCCTGCTCCACTCACTTTTCTGAATTAAAAATTCACCCCAACCCGGGGGCATACTAAAGTCTCAACTTTTTCTATGTTTTTTTTTTTGGATAAAATTTTGGGCTTTTAAAGCTTAACGCTGGCAAAATTACTTCGCGAGGGGGCGAACAAAAGGGAAACCAAAAAGTGGGTGAAGAGGGTTCTAAAATATTTTGGGGTTTTGGAAACGAATATTTTTGTTTTCGTGGATACTCAAGGGTAGAGCCACGCTCTCACCCCGGGCGGATTTTGCACCAAAAAGGCGCAGGAAAAAACCCCCCAACCACCCGCAAAAAAAAATTTTTTATTCTTTTTTTTCTTCGGGGCATTTTTCTACTCATTTCATATTTTGGGTTTTCCCAAACAAATGCCTGCTCCCTCATTTTTTCAAATTTAAAAAAATTTCCCCCATCCCCCGGGAGCATACTCAAGTTCAATTTTTTCTATGTTTTTTGTTTGTGAAAAAAATTTTGGCTTTTAATTTAACTCGGGAAAAATTTTACTTCGCATGG
>NW_027622039.1:0-7500 GCF_034508935.2 Berghia stephanieae | reverse complement strand
CCCTTTAGAAGAAGAGAAACCAGCTTCATCTCCCATCATCGCTTCATGAATGTCACAAGGATTTGGCGGGGTATTGCACCTATCACACGTAGCCATACAAAGACTACTCATGGTCGATCTCAATCCTGGGTCATTACAGTGACCAGCCATCACTCCACATCCAGTCTCGTAGTCCATACATAGGTCTTTTCCTTTTCCACAAAAGCCACATGATTTTGCACAGTTTGCCATCATTATCGCCATCTTAGTCATACATTTCCCGCTAAGCTTTAATTCCTGACAGTCTTGCCTCACGTCCATACACTCCATAGGAGGTTCTGATGTCGGTGGGGGAACCTTAATAGTTGGCGTCGGAGGAGTAGTCCTCCTTTTTGAACAAAGCACAAGCGGGTCTGATATACTTCCAGAATCACACCAGCACTGGCACGCCAGTTCGCCTTTGAATGGTTTATATAGCTGAAAGCCATCCCCGCATTCTTTCACGGGACAGCGCATAACTTTGGCACAGTCGTACATAACATTTGCCAATTTGATGTCCTTGAATGAGAACCCATCACGCTGGCCCATGACTGATTGGAATCTAGGGTCACGTGCTATCATAGCTCCAGGAAACACAGTATCACCATAGTGCATTATACTGGTATAGTCATAAGGAACGCTGTATGTATTAATCTCATCCGTATTATACTTCTTATAATTCGGCCTATATTTGGAAGGAATTTTACTGAATATGATATTAAGAAATGTATCTCTATCAGGTCTCATGTGCTCATGAAACCACCCAACGGCATGTCCAATTTCGTGAGCAATAATTCCTTTTGTCCTACATCCACTGGCTAACATTAAAGGTTGTGGTTCATTTTGCATACCTACAGCCGAAGCACACATATCGCCATCTGTAAATTTAATCCTCCTGGGCGCTTTATCTGACTCAATAAAATCTAAACATGTGTATTTTTCCCATTCGTCCAAAGCCTGTTTTATGATAGCTCTATCTGAGTTGGTGTCCAGACTCTCTGTAATTTCGTAGTATATTTTGCACTTAGGCCACCTAGTACTTAGGTTAGCGGCAGCTTTTCTTTTGTACCTATTTAACCTTCTTGTCTTGGGGTGATCTCGATGACTTTCGTGCTGCACATCATCTTTCATATAAAGCTTTTTGTACTGGTCCATTGATAGCAACATGTCAAGTTCATGTATGACCTTCATCATGCCGTCGGGCATGACATGAAACAGTTCAAACATTTCAAGTTTAGTGGCAGAGTCGAGAATATGTTTTTCTATTGAATAAGGAGTCACTGTCGTCGATAGCTGTAGAAGAGAAATGTTTGTAAAAGATAACATATCTACATAGATTGGATATTCAAACACATCAATAGATATTTCATTGGCCTTATTCACTCCAAGGTGTAATTCATGTTTGGGGTCTAACTAAAGCAAAAGGCTACAACAACCCGCAGTGTAACCCGAAAGTAAACTAGAGCGTCTAAGTTTCTACTTCAAATAACGAAACAGCAAGATTTGACACTGGAGCTGGAACAGAAAACCCTGGAATAAGTGAGAGGTCTTATCCCCCAAGTTATATCATAAATATTATCTTTACAATTTCTAATCTCAAGAACATCACTTTATCTAGCACTAAACATTGAAAACCCAACGAAATGAATAAGAATAAGAAAAGGAATTAGAAAAGAAAAATCACGATGTGACAAATGCAACCCACCACCACAAAACAGTTCAATGCCGGGGTGATATAAATGATAAAACTGAATTTATATTGAGACATTTGTTGGGCTTACTTGTTTTCCTGTAAACAATAGATACAGTCTATGTCAGTAAATCTTACATTACTGCTAATTTTCACTTTAAAATTAAAATCGCTTTTTTGATGTGTAATACATTCTAACATATATTTTGAGACTTTAGGGAGGAGTAATGAACTTGGCGCATTGCTCAAACCAGTCAGTTTAAGACACGACAAAATTGCTTTAAAATAATAATATATCTAATCCTTTGCAGACCAAATGATATTTATTAAGAGAGCAGTACAGTGATGCGGTTTGTGTCGCCTTGAGCCCCTAATCTTTGGCTGTTACTAACTGCTCTCGTGAAAGAGAGGTGGGTAGATCAGTTGCGTTATTATACTAAATCCTGTTTCAATTACAATTAAAGAAATTTACACCATTAAAAAGACATTGCATGAGAAGAAATATCCCCACCTACATCCATGTCTAAAAAAAGATAATAACTGTTATGTGACAATCTCAAAATATCGGCCTGCCTCTACTCGGGAGCCTCTCCAGTCAATGCAAGCTGATTTTTTTGTCATATTTTTTATTATTGTATTTTTTCTGTTTGCTTTATATTGGACTGTTTCATTTCCGATCTTTATTTTCACCATTGCTCGCTCCCTAATTTGTAATCATGAAATACTCAAAGAAATGAGATGATATATCCATGGAACCCCTTTAAAAGCTCATTGAGCATTTAGTGGATATTGCGCAGTATAAAATCTCAGAAATATAAAGTTGGAGCTTAGTGGAATACCAAGAATTGTATTTATTCTCTACCATAACGACGAGAAGTTAACCCAACGTTTAATATTTGTGCCAACTCTATTTATGAGGGAGGAAAAAATATAAATCCCTAAGAGCATAAAATATGATATCTTTGATGGTATTGTGCTGCTATGTCTTACAGTATGGCACTCGCCTTTGGATCGGGAGGTCCTGTGTTTGAGTCGCGCTCAAGACGGCGCATAGTTGAGTCCTTAGAAAAGGCTTTTTACTCACATTTTCTCGCCGTAGTAGTAGTAAAATGAGTGCCTGGTCGTTTATATGCGGTAAAAAAAATGCAATATCGCCTAACCAGCGTCATGTCCGTTCTACATGCTAACTGTTGCTGTTGGACAGGGACCCTTTTTAAAATGATTTGAGCAAGTTTCGTGGATATTGCACTATATAAATGTTCAGGGTTTGTTTCTTTTTACCGTTTGTGTTTACTGCGAATATTACCGGATCAATGCGATGGGTTATATTTGTTATTTTTAAGAACAGTTTCCCAAATTTTTCAAGTTAAACGCCCTTTATTGGCATCGACTACGCCACGACGTAATACCAGATAGAGACTTTGGATTGTAATACTTATGAATAGATGGAACGTAATTGACGTCATTCAGCTCTTTGTTATATACACAGCCATTTAGGTGATTGTCAGATTCATATAGATATAACCGGGATCTTTTATTTTTCAATATCCAATTGTCTAATGTGTTCCAAAACCAAAAAAAAAAAAAAAACAAAAAAAAACACAAAAAAAAAAACAACTACAATATTTTAATTTAATCATTAAGACATGACGTGACGCCGACGTAGCGCTTTAGCTTTTTCATCCTTAAAGTCACCAAGTATGAGTACATCTGAGTAAAGTGAAATAACATTGTGAAAATGAGCCCTTTCCCAATGGACTTTTTACCGAACACAGAGGGACTCGATTCCGGAACATACTTGTCAATATGTTACTAGGTCGCAAACGGGAAGAATTTTGGATCAGAAAATAAGTGAGAGATTTCATTCTCGAGGCAACTTGATTTTTGTTTACACATCTAGAGCTTAAAATGATCTCTCCTTAACCTTCATTGACTCATAGCAGGATACTTCCCAAAATTTACGTCCCAATAACTAACCATGATTATTATAAGAAAGTAAAAAGTCAGGTGTGGCCGAGAGTATTCCATACAAAATCAGACAGTTTATTTATTCTTTTAATTGCGCTGTTGAATAGATCCCAATGGCTCATTTCTTCAGCTGGTTGGTATATGTAGGTTTTTTAGATTTAACAAGGCTATGAATGATCAAAAATTACTCTCTTTCACATTATATGTTGAACAGGAAATCAAAATTGAATACTAGACATGCCAAAATTGTATTGTAAAACCGGAACCTACCCATGTAAACAAAATAAATAATGGGGATATAATATCCATCGTTAGCAATAAGCAGCAAGCAAAATCTTATGGTCACACAACTTTCCACAAAGATAATGACGATGCCAAGAATTTTACAAGTAAATCTAAATGAAATCACGTCGATGTTGTGATTTTTATGAAAGGTACTGTAACTTGAAATACCACAATCAGAATTATTTATATAGCAAAACGTTCAAACCCACTCCTGTCTGATACGAGTCCTGGTGACTCAACATCCTTGTGTGAAAACCACTTGAGAACTCATTACAGCGTCGTGAGCCAGTATGGTCGACATGAAAAATATCCACTCAAAGCGGATGAATACGTAGACTTAAAGTGCGTAACAAACAAGATACAATGTAGACGTCTAATGTTATACACGCAAATGCATAATAACAATCAAAACTGTGTATACTTGTTCAGACATAGACTAAGCCTAAATTATCCAAAAATAAATATTATGTAAATGGATAATGGCCGTCATAAAAACTAACAACATACGTTTATATCCCGTAACCACCATCTTTTTAATTTGGAAAGATGGTCTGTAATTCATCAAATGTTCAACGTGCCGAATTTAGACGTTTATAATTATTTTCACGTATTTGGCAATAATTTATTGTAACCACCAATGTGCTCATGTGGCAGATGCTATTTGGATATTTGGTCTTGTGGTATGACACTCGGCTTTCGGATCGGAAGGTTCCGGGTGTGAAGCATCGCTCAGCTTATAGTTGATTCCTTGGAAAAGGTCTTTAGTCTTTACTCATATTCTCTCACCGTGTTCAGGTCTAAAATGAGTACATGGCCGTTAAAAGCATTGCCTCTGTCGTAAAACATTGTAATATCGCTTTAACAGGCGTCATGTCTTGGTCTACATGGGTTGGCATACGTAAACAGAGAATGATACTTGTTCACATTGGTCATAGACCACCCGCCAAGACCTCCAGCAACAATACACTGCCACTATCAGTTGTTGGCATCGTCGCTATCGTCAGCATCACCACCACCATCATCGCTGACGTATTCATCGCTGTCGTCGTCCTTACCACCACCACCACCATCACCATCCTCGCAGTCGACGTCGCTATTGTCAGCATCACCACCACCATTATCATCGCGGTCATTGTCATTATCGTCAACACCACCACCACTATCGTTGCTGTCATCATCGATATCGTCACCACCATCATCACCACTGATGTCATTACCACCATCATCACCTCCAGTGTCACAACCACCTCTGCCATTATTGTTAGAGTCGTCACTATTACCACCATCATCCTTCGTGACGTCACCATCAGCTCATAATTCAGTAAACATAATGTATTTTCATTTTCAGTCAGTCCGAAATAAGTCCTTACAAATCAATGATTTAATTTGTGACTCTAATAGTGACATCGTTTTTATTACTGAAACGTGGCTAGAAGAGATCCTACGTGAATTAACGCATGTCAATTTTAACATCATTATCATCTACTGTGTCACATCCAAAGATATCAGAACGTGACGGCGGTATTTGTGCAATGTATAATAATCCTATTAAAATAAAATCGGAAAATATCAACACCTTCAAATCTTTCAAAGATCACAGCTTTTAACATTGTGTTTTTATATTTATACCACCCACCACCATCAATAGTTAACAAAAATAACACATGTAGGCTTTATGCTAGATATGGAAGACCATAATAGAATTATATATTTCTATTACCGATCGTATTATAATTTTAGGTGATTTTAATCTACATTTTTATTCAGCTGACCCATAAGCAAGGCGTATGAGGAATCTTTTAGCCAACCATAATCTTTTACAGAACGTCTCAATTTCCACCCATAATAAAGGCCATTTTGGGTTGAAACAAACACTACAATTTGCCCAATCTACAATTTAACCACGCATGATAAAATCATATCGACCACTTCATCATTATGTTCAACATAAGCAAATCGAAACCACCCAGAGTAAAGTCGCTTGTTACGTCCCGTAACATAGGATCGATTAAAACTAAGAATTCTCCACAGTGTAGAAACAGCTAGCGATTTTTGGATCACAAATTACAGCTGATACCTATAATGCCACACTGCGCAGAAATTCTCGACCATCATGCACCATCATTGCGAACAAGAAAGGTGAACAGACGTCAAACTGCTGCACGGACGACATGACGAACACAGTCATGGTTGCAAAAAGACGCTGTTCAGCTGCAGAATGGCGATGGCGAAAGTCCCAGACAAATAAAGATCGTCAACTATATAAAGATCAATTTACCACAGTCAAGGAGACCGTATCAAACGAACGAAAACTTACTTTGCGATAAAATTTTCACACGTGCTCTTTTTCATCCAGTTAAATTAATGAAGAATACAGTCGATAATAACCATTCATCAAAAGTTATCTCTGATGAAAACCTCCCAACCGCTTTTCCACGTATTTTTTCAGACAACGTGAAATTGTATGGAAATTCAGACTGTGTTAGACCCCCAAAACGTATCCCTAATTTCAATTTTTTTAATCTTGTATCATCTGATGAAGTGAAAGAAATTATCCTAGCCTCACCACCCAAATCTTGTCCCCTTGACATGATACCAACTAATCTTTTAATGAAATGTCTTGACTGTATTTTTAGAACCTATTACTGTAATCATAAATAAATAATTGCAGTCTGGGGCTGTACCAGATTGCTACAAAAAAGCAATCGTCACTCCTCTTAAAAAAAAAAGAATAATTTAGACCCTGAAAATCTGAAAAATTACCACCCTGTGTCTAATTTGCATTTTCTTTCTAAGATCCTGGAAAAAGTAGTACTAAAGCAGCAAAAGAATCATCTAGATTCAAATAATCTTATTGAACCTTTTTCAGTCAGCTTACCGTGAGCATTATAGCACTGAACCGGCTGTTTGAAGACGGTGAATGACTTGCTGATAGCAAGTGATAATTGTGATATATCTATCCTTACGCTGTTAGATCTTTCTGCGGCATTCGACATAATAGATCACTCAATCGTATGTTATTCTGATGTTGGCATCTCTGGTACTGCTATTTCGTGGTTTAAATCATACCTCACCAATTGGTCCCAGGCAGTGAGTGTAAATGGTAGTGCGGGGCGGTCCTTGGCAAGCTTAAGGACCACGGTCCTACGGTCCTTGGGAAATGAAGACCGCAAGGACCGGTCTCTAGGACCGGTCTCTAGACCGGTCCGTTCATTCTTGAACCGTTAAAGACCGCTACACGATGAAAACCGTGGCCTACAGGAGTAAAACACACGGAGTAGTCACACTCATTTCAAATTGTAACCTAATTAGAGAAGAGGGGTGATGCCTTCTTTATTTGCTCACCGTACTTCATTGTTACTTCGATAATTTAATAAAATTTGAAATTTATCCCCATTAACGGAGATAATGGCATCGCCCAAGGCGTTGATCGAGTTGTTCGTGGCGTTGATACACACACGCAACTCCTACCCCCCCCCCCCACACACACACATTAGAGGGCAGCGAGCATTGAAGAGTAAGAGAGAGAGACGTGAAGT
>NW_027622038.1:0-14693 GCF_034508935.2 Berghia stephanieae | reverse complement strand
GCGTGTGACGCGAGTACTCTACCAAATGCTTGTTTGATGTCGCTGAGCTTGCCTTAGCATTTCGTAAGCGCTCTATAACTCTTTTGTCTATAGGAAAGAGAAATAATTAAAGAATCTCCCTCTATGCTTGTGGTTGTGTCACTTTTGTGTGTGTTATCCACGGGTTGGAAGTAAGTCTTGACACGTAAATTGCTGTCTGATAGTATATGGGGGTGCAGATTGTTTCGCAGTGCACTGTGTATCGGAGTTTCTCGATCTTGAGCCCCGATTTAATGACCGTTCGTTTTTTCTTTTCCTTGGGCAAGATACTCTCGCCCTTCCGTGAACTGATCGTGCTCCGTATTTGATGGTTGCAGCGCGTATTTTTTAAATTTTAAATATTTCTTCCATTTCATGTGGTGATCGCGTGTGGAATTCTTTGGCATTTATGAACACTTTTGTTTTCCATTGGCGTGCTGTTGTCGACCCCCGTCGTTAGTTAGCAAGGCGGTTTCCGAAACGTAAACAATAATATTGTGTGTGCTACTGTCGTCGTCTTCGTCTTCAAGTGGATTGTGCGGGAGTTGTTTGTAACGAAGAATAAAAGGAGCGAGGGAGGAATAAAATCGGAATTCTTTTTATTTCCCCGCTTAACTGCTAAACTCTGGAAAAACACCTTTTTAAAAGTTTGATCAGAGACCTCGTCCTTCCAAATAATATATTCGATGGATCTAAATGCCCCCCCCCCCCCTCCTTCTTGGCAACAACTCTCAAACCTGGGACTCCGCGTGAGTTTTTGAGTTTGTTTATTATTTTTCCAAAATGTGGGTCTTATTAATCGATCTGTAGTTTTGAGCGGCGCGTTTTCTGGCCGAACATTTCAATACGCGTTTTTTCCAGGAAACGGCCGTTAACTGTTTAAGCACGGGCCAGCTGTTTTCTTGTCTGGCAAGCTTCGGGTTGTACGTTGTGACCCCTGGTATTTTCTCATCGCCGTCGCAATATTTCTCTTCTTCTTCCCCCCCCCCCCCCCCCCCCCCCCCCTACTTCTTTTGTTCCTAATCTCTCGGTTATTATCATTATTTTTATTTTTAACATGGTAAGGGGTCCCGGTGGGGGGGGGGGGGAGGTGTTGGCATTGTTGTCTTTGTGTGCTATTCAATTCCTTGATAGAGCCATCTCTAGTTATAAGTAACAAGACGTTAGGACATGGATCGAGTGAGACGTATAGTCTCTCTCTCTCTCTCTCTCTCTCTCTCTCTCTCTCTCTCTCTCTCTCTCTCTCTCTCTCTCTCTCCTATTGTCTTTCTATCTGTCCCGGGTGGGGATCTTGACCTCCCATAGCGGGCAGGGAGGTACATACTGTGTCTTCTATCCCCTTATATCTGTTTTCCAACATGCTTTCTGTCTTTGTCTCGGAATGAGATTACTTGGTTTTGTCCTGGCACTGGCCGGAATCCTAGCTGGGAGGGAAACAGTCAAATGCATAGTTATTGTTTTGGGAGATGATATTTTTTTCCTTGTAAATCATCTCTCTGTTGTGTATTATTATATTTGTTATTTTTAATGTATAATGTAAGCATTTGAGTGTGTTCCTCTTTGTTGGATTTTGTGCTTGTGTCTGGATGAGACTTGTAGGTGATTTCAAACTAAGTACATTGGTGGTATGCTCTTGGAATCTACATCTGATCCCTATTTGTTCTCAGTTCCCCTTTGTCTTACTTTTTCTTGAATGCTTTAATTGTAATTCTAGAACTTTTTACTATCCCATTTTCTTCCTTTTTACTGGCGCTGATATAACCTAAATGTGTTGCAAGCGCCGTAAAACCCTTAAAAACAAAATCAAAAACAATTTCTATCTGTCGCTTGCTCTCTAACTGCCTCTCTGTTGGAGTTCATTATGTATGGGACACTACAATCTCACAAACTTATCGTTTTATGCGACATATTGTATTGGGTTCAAAGGGTATATCGATAACTCGGCAGACGATATCATTGTTTTCATTGTTTTTTATCACTAATCGTCTTAATCTGTAAGAGAATAATCGATATTTACGTCTAAGAAAGATGACAACATTAACTTTAAACAAATGAGGAAATAATTAGAGGCGTCGTGACACACGCGTGGGTGGAGGAGGGGGATGATGATAATGCCTGTGTTGTTGATGTGTTAATTGATAATCAGTGTCATTTGACTTCAGTTAGTGCTTCTTTTAAATGGGTTGCTGGCCTTGTTTTCTTTTCTTGGTCGAATCGGATGGCTTTTAATATTCGAAGTTTTTTGTTTTTTTTTGTGCGTGTATGTGGTTTATAATTAGATTTTGTGATTTCTCTCTCTCTTTCTTTCTCTCTCTCTTTCTTTCTCTCTCTCTTTCTCTCTCTCTCTCTCTCTCTCTCTCTCTCTCTCTCTCTCTCACTTCCACTCTCCTTTCTTTTCTTCTTCTTCTTCTTCTTCTTCTTCTTCTTCTTCTTCTTCTTCTTCTTCTTCTTCTTCTTCTTCTTCTTCTTCTTCTTCTTCTTCTTCTTCTTCTTCTTCTTCTTCTTCTTCTTTTTTTTTTTTTTTCTTCTTCTTCTTATTCTTATTCTTCTTCAACTTCTACTTTTTCTTCTGATGATGATGAGGAGAAGGAGGAATAACAGCGAGTAAGGAAAACGGTCATACCTGATAATTATTTGATTTAGCCGTGTTTTTTTTACCAAAGAGATCAATTCTGCTATGTCAATTATGCTTCTATTTGACGACATATCGATGTCTCTGCTCGTGGGTAATTATTTTTAAATGTCATGGATATTTTTATTTTGACTGCGACAAGCCACCGTCTTTCCGCCTGGTTTCATCAATATGTATATATATGGTGATGCAGCCTATTTTTTTAAATTTATTTATTTATTTATTTATTATTATTATTATTATTATTATTATTATTATTATTATTATTATTATTATTATTATTATTATTATTATTATTATTATTATTATTATTGTTATTATTATTGTTATTATTTGTGGGACTCGGTTCTTGTGTGGCCTGTGGCCAAACGATAACTTGGTAGATCTCACTCTTCATTGCTGGTCGCTTGTTGTGTTTCTATGTGATTTGGTGAGAATAATATTCCTGTTTGTGGTCTTGTGACCGTATTGATCGGAAAAGGGTGAACGAAATTGACGTTCACTCAGCTCATTGTTGATTTTAGACAGCCGGTTTAAATATTAGTTCCCTCTTGATTGATATTAATCAGATTATAAACAATCAAGGTCAGATATAGATTTGTGAATTGGTGCGTCATATCCGTCTTGCAGATGTTGTATTTTACCTAAACTACGCATGCTATCTTTATATAGTGTAGTCACGCAACTAGAGCATCCAATATAATACTTGTAGATCCCACCAGCTTTATTACCATCTACAGTTATTATGTCGGTAGTGGTTTAAGTTAATAAGGTTTGGTATCTTATCCTTTATTTTTTAAAAGTTATTACCCCCTCTTTTCTGTTTTTATTTAACTGTAACGTGTTTAGTGTTCCAGTGTCCGTTCATTCCCGTTCATTTTTTTTCTTTTCTGCCTCTTTTACTTATTTTATTTTGTTAGTGCCTTACTCTTTTACGAGGTGTGTTTGTGTGTATGTGTGTGTGAGAGAGGGGGTTGCATTATAGTTTTTACGTCAATCGTATCATGGCCATTGTTTATCTTTCGAACCATTATAAAGGTTGATATAATTATTTATTCACTCAACAGTTCGTTATATTATATATTTACATATTTATTTATTCACACGCAAACAGGTGGTGAATTTCATTTCATTTTATAACATAGCATTCGTCATTTTTTTGGTTTGTTTTTATAATAGGTCTCTTAGTTGGCATTCGTTTTATTGTTTTATTTGTTGTTGTTGTTTGTTTTTATTAGTGGTTTAGTTCATTATTCATAGTAATCTTGTGTAATGCTGTTGTCATGTAGTTAGTTGTTGATTATAATATCATTGGAACCCCCTCCCCGATCATGTATGCATGAAGACGTGTATTGTAAATCTTGGAATTTTTAAGTACGAAGTTGCCATTTTTCATGTTATTATGTCCTACGTTTAGGAAATGAGCCCTTTGAATCTAAACAATAAACATTCTATTCATTGCTTGTTTGCATGCGCACTCCCATTTGTAAATGATGTGCCAAAATTGTCGATTTGTACAGCGTTCAACATGAAGATGCAGGCAATTGGGCGATGATTAAGATCGAATGATCCTGTCGGGCTAGGCTGCATTGAAAGCATGGGTAGCCTTGAGAAGCTGGCTGCTCTTGTTATTCTTTGGATGCCAATTTCGCTGTCTTCTGTTGAATGTCATTACAAACTTGATCTTTTTGTCACAGCAATATTTTAAATGTTTTCATATTGACACAGTTCCTCTGTTTTTGTTTGTTTGTTTTGTTGTTTTAAAAAAATATTTTTATCAAGTTAACTCATGATATTACAGAATCAGCATGACACGACGCGGACTGTCATTTTTTACTCATAACTTTTCTCATTGGTGATGGTTTATTGCTTGTAGTTTTTACGTACTATTAGTTAAGGCTCTGTGGTTTACGATTTTTTTTCTCTCTTGGGTTGCCGAGAATTTCCAAGGGGAGATTAAGCTAGATCATGTAGCTTCACAGCGATATGAATGGGCGATTCTTAGTTTAGAACAGCGATTATCTTGTTATAAGGGACCGATTTATGATATGTGTTGATTTCTGTATTATGGTAGACCTTCAATCTTCAATGGCTTGTATTTGCAAAAGCCGTATCAGACTTACATTTTGGTCGTAATTTCTGAGATACTAATTGTTAAAATTTAGATCACCACGTTGTCTGGTTTTAGAACAATTGTATTCTTTGTATTGAAGGTATATCTAAACTGGATGCTTTTTTTTTACTCCAGAATGTCTCATAATTTCATTTACGATGTTGAGTTAATTCTCACCTTTAGTCTTTTTGTTTTCTTCTCTTTCTCGTCCTTCCAGCCTGGCGGTGGATCTAGTTCCGACATGAGCCAGGGCCGGCGACCGCCGATGGGCGGGTCCCCTTACCCCCAGCCCGGAAGCCAGTACATGGGGGGCCAACAGATGGCAATGGGACCCGGCCCTCAGAGATTCATGATGCCAGGACAGGTGAGCAGGAATAAACCGTTATATTTTTTTTTGGTGATCTCTTTCGGGGGAATGAATATATTCAACCCTTTCCAGCAGGGTTCTCTTTTGGCTTCACACGATGATGATCTGAGAAGTCACTCTGCTTAAGTCTTCTATCTAGCCATATTCTCTATTTTCCTTTTCCAGGTCAGTGTTTGTCTTGATGGAAAGAGTTAGAGGGAGATATTTTTTTTCACTTGTAATTGTAACTCATCTCTCTGCTGTTTACTATTATTTTTTTGTTTTGAATATAGTAGGATGTTCCTCTTTCCATTTTCTCAAAATGTTTTTGATTGTAAATTTAGTATAAATTTTTAATTTATTTTTTACTTTTCCGTCTTCTTCCTTTTAACTGGCACTGGAATGTACCCTCAATAACAGAGTTCCCTTCTTTTCTTTTTTTTTTTTACCTTTACCTGACTGCAATGATACGTTTTCTCTAAGAGACTAGAGAGCTGTAACAATAATGTTACTTGGAGTCCGTCTTGAAAGCCATACTATCTATAGATAGTGTGCGCTTGGCAAAGAAGCTCACAAAATTGCCACCCGGAAGAATAACGGACCAACACACTAAGCTGTGTGTAACCTTGAACGTTCATAGTCCGGTTAATACAGTTTAGTGAGAATTACTCATAAACACGGATGGCTAAGAACAATAACAAAGACCTGAGTGACGTCATTTTCCCGATTTCGATCATTTTCGTATTATAACAGCTTTTCTTCATATCTAGGGAAAATGAAAACTATTTAAAAAGGCATTATTTAATAAAATACAACAACATGATGGCTGCGATCTTTATTACCTTTCCGTGTGCTCGAGGTCATTGGTCACATTGGAATAATGTATGCTCAAAGTGACCCACATGGTGAAAAGTGTTCACAGTTTGAGAAATATCCAACGTCACAATTGGTCATTTTGCTCGACGTGACTCATGGGTATGTATAGATAGAATGCGCTTGGCCAAGGAGTTCACAACATTGCCATCTGGAAGTATAACGGACCAACACACAAACTCTGTGTAACCACGAACGTTTATAGTCAGGTTAATACAGTTTAGTGAGAACAACTCACAAACGCGGATGGCAAAAACAATAAAAAGGCCTGAGTGACGTCATCTTCGAACTATCTATACAACTTTCATAAAAACAGCAGCGTGTTTACATTTATTGAGAAATATCCAATCGTTTGTACAGCAACAACTCATGTGATGGATCACTAGGTTGGACGAAAATATAGATAGTATTCACTTGGCTAAGAAGTTCACAACATTGCCATCCGGAAGTAAAACTGGCCAACACACAAAACTGTGTGTAACCTTGAAGGTTTATAGTCTTATTAATACAGTTTAGTGAGAATTACTCATAAACGTGGATGGCAAAAAACAATAACAAAGACATGAATGACGTCATATTCGAACTATCTATGAATATAGATGTCTCCCATTGTGTACTACTTTATCAATGGGTCAGATATCACATTTTATCCGACCTGTATTTCATTAGAGACAAAGAGGAGAGCGGTGTTACAGTTATAATGGAATTATTTGATCCGATAGAAAAGGACTCGAATTTACGATGCCTTTCGAATCAAAACACTCATCGGTAAAATTACTAATATATGATATTGTATAGATGGAGTGACAATGACGTCACTCGGCTCTTTGTTATTGGTTTTAGACAGCCATTTTAATGATAGTTCTCCCTGAATTCTGTCAATTGGATTCAATAGTCTGATGTCACGTCGCCCAGCAACGGCGGCCATCATGGTTCTAAACAAAGAAAATCGGTACTTTTTAATCTTCATGCTGGCTAGAACTTTTTATATGTTTTGTGATCAGAATATGTAAAGTCAAAACATGATCAGTTATATATCCCCCCCCCCCCCCCCCCTGGATACTCTTATGCTCGTCGGAGAAATATTTCATATCATAAGGGCGTCCGCCATTGTTCCGATTGTTTAGAGCCATTTACTAAGTTACCATGCGTCATTACGAGGGAAGTGACGTAACGACTGTTGAAGCGTATTCGCAGATAAACGTTTATGGTTACACATAGTTCTGTGTGTTGGTAACTTATATCATCTATAGCACCTTCTGCAAAGAAATTCAGGAATAAAAGTATAGGTAGAACGAAGTTGACGGCACTCGGGTTTTTGTTATGGTTTTTAGCCAGCCATTTTTACGAGTAGTTCTCTTTATTAATCACTCTATAAATGATCAAGGTTACATATTGTTTTTGTTTTTGTTTTTTTGTTTGTTTTTTTTTGTGTTGGTACGTTATTGTCGGCTCAGGAATCATTCGTTGTAAGCTTTTGAAATATCAAAACAAAACGTAGGCATAATCTATTATTAACGCACGGGAAAGGAATGCATGCTCTTATCCAAAGAAGAAGAAGAAAAAAAAAAAAAGGATTTTGTTGACACACTTGACACAATTCTGAGTGACAGGTGTCAAGTGTCAATCGGTACACAATTACAATTGGCCGATGCCGGTTGATTTAATCGGTTCGTTTCCACTACATTATTTTTGTTTTCATTATTTTTGTTTTGTTTGTTTGTTGTTTTTTTTCTTTCTTTCTGCTTTCGTGCTAATGAATGTGTTCCTTGAACGTTGAATTGGAGAATAATGGAGCATCTTCGTCCAGAAAATAAGCCCTGGTGTCACCACTGTCCTTTTGTTTTGATGAGACTAGACCTGCCTACGATTACGAAAATTTCTTAGAACTACGAATTTTGGGGTCCTATTTGACACTTGTATAAAGATTTTTAAGTCTAGAAAACGAAGTTTTGTTGCCAGTATATATAGTATAAAACGGATTTTAAAGAATTACTTTAATGTATTTAAACACATATTGATAATTTTTAAGGGTAGTTATAATGTCTACTATGTTATTTATTACCCCTGAAATCTACGAATTTTTTCCAATTCCAAATAGGCAGGTCTGTGAGACGTTTTGTTATCGGTGGAATTTCCAGCTCTTTGGGGTGGGGTCTTCTGATCTCCTATGGTGGACAGGAGGTCACTTGCTGTGCCTTCTAACCCCCTAGATCTCTTTTCCAAGTTGCTTTCTACCTTTGTACGGTTTTAGTTTTGGGAGATGATTTTTCTTTTCTCCTTATAATCATCTCTCTGTTGTGTACTGTAGTTATTGTAATATTTATATATTTATTTGTTATTGTTATTATTATTATTATTATTATTATTATTATTATTATTATTATTATTATTATTATTATTATTATTATTATTATTATTATTATTATTATTATTATTATTATCGTGTTTTGTAAGCATTTGAGTGTGTTCCTCTTGGTGAGATCCTGTGATTGGGAGTTCGTCCGCGCGACGACGAAACAGCCTGGGTTGACTTATTTGTAAACTGTCAATTCCCTCGTCGTCGAGGATACGACTAAGTGTTCGTCATAGTATTTAATGAAATGATGTGTGAGATCTTTAAGTATTATTAGTGGTTCTTCCGATCCTGTCAGTTGAGAGACAGTTGATTTTCACAAGGATAGGGTTTCTTGTTTTGTTTGGTTGGTTTCCCCCCCCCCCCCCCCCTCCCCCCTCCACCCTCTTCAATGCGTAGATTTGAGTATGTAATCGATTATTATTAATTTGACGCCTTCATCATTAATCTCGATTTCAGATGGCCAATCAAATGTACAACCAATCCCCGATGTATATGCCCCCGTCCCAACAGCAGCAGCCACAACAGCAACAACAGCAACATCCTGCACCATCGGTGTCCCCTGCAGGCGGGAGAGCCCTTACCCCCCAACTACAGCAAATGCAGAATATGATTACCAACTCTCCCAAACAGCCATCCCCCGCCCCCTCCATCTCCTCCGATCATGGATCAACACAAGTGAGTTACTTTTTTTTTTCTTATTTCTTTTCCAGACCTGCCTACATGATATTGGAAAATGTCGTAGTTTTCAGGGTGGAAATAATAGTGTAGGCACCATAACTTACTTCATAACATACCAATCTCTCCTTACCAGGTTGGATAATGCTTCAACTTGCTAAGTTAATGTGCTGTGTCCTCACTGTGGCACTCAAACTTCAATTTCAACAAGTTTTATTGAATTTAATGTCTTTATACAGCTCTGCAATTGAAGCCAAAAATTCGTAGAGCTACCAAGCTTTTCCTCTCGCTTATCTGTTCTTTCAAACAGCAAAAAACAAGAACAACAACATAAAATGATAATAAAAAAGAGGTTGAGGGTCGAAATTGCTCCGTACAGCCTATGTTATACAGTTGCCAATGAGCGCAGTATTACTGGCAAATCTTAAATTGTAAAACTGTTTTTTTTTAACTATTACGTAGGAGTAATGTGTTTTAAAAATGCCTTTTTGCTAAGATGATGCGGTCATTTAAATAATCGATCAAACAATGTGTGATAACTAGCCACCCATCTGGCGGTATAGAAACAATAACAACGGTCAGACTGGATGGAGTTCCTGACCTCCCATAGTGGGCAGGGAGGTACTTACAGTGTCTTCTATCCCCTTATATCTGTTTTCCAACTTGCTTTCTGTCTTTGACTTGGAATGAGATTACTTGGTTTTTTCCTGGCCCTGGTTGTATACCCTGGCTGAGAGGGAAACAGTCAAATGTATAGTCTTGGGAGACATTTTTTCCTTGTAAATCATCGCTCTTTTATGCATTGTATTGTGTTTGTGTTGTTTACTATATGTTTTGTAAACATTTGAGTGTATTCCTCTTAGTGGGGTCCTGTGCTTGTGTCTGGATGAGACTTTTAGGTGATCTCTAACGTACTTTAATAGTGTGATCTTTGAATCTACATCTGTTCCCCATTTGAACCAATTCCCCTTTGTCGTACCTTTTCTTGGGTGCTTTAATTGTAATTCTAGAACTTTTTACTTTCCCATTTTCTTCCTTTTTACTGGCGCTGATATGACCTTAATGTGTTGGGAGTGCCGGAAAACCCATTAAAAGAAAAACAAAAAAACAAACAACGGTCAGACAGAGGTCCGTTTCATTCACGTTATTGTTTTATAAACAACCAACTATGTTTCTCTGAGCAACAGTGTGTCACGAATTCCATGTTTTGATTGGTCAAAAAAAAGTCTACTGGTTAATTGGTTAACAGCAGGTAATTGTAGACTCGCGTGAGACTGAGACTGGGACTGGGACAAAAGGTCGTATCGAAGTGGATGCGACAAGTGGGTTATCTCACGATTACAACTTGATTGCAACCACTTTATTTTAAAAAAAAAACTCTCGATAAGATGTCGATTTGATATTGGAATGTACTTTGTTTCCAATGACATGGAGTTGTTTTTAGTACATATCTCTAGTCCTGTACTTTGTCCACCGTCACACACCCGATCGAGTTTGTCCACAGCACCTCACCGTACCTTGTAATCCACATAGATTTCAAATTGTATATTTGAACCTAGTCGTCATGCAATACTTTTGGAACCCTATAGGAATTTTTTTTTTTTTAATCTGAGAAAGTGTGTATCAAACAGTGCCAGAAAAAGCTATATAATACGAACTAGAAAAAAAATAATCCAGAGGCAGATTTTTTATTTTTTGGCATGTTTTTTTTTTCCATTTATTTTTCTTTCTTTCTTTATCCGCACTGTTTGATACGTACTTTTTCAGATTCTCATCTTGCCTGCTCCCCCTAATTTGTCCATTTGCAATACTTTTGGTGTGGCGCTCGCTCTCTCTCTCGCCACTCGTGATTATTTTTTTAAAAATCCGAATTAATTTCTGTCTGTCACATCTAGACACTGAAGGAAAGGAAAATATCAGTCGTCCACTTGGACTCTTTTTCTTTTTCTGATCCTGATTTTCCTTAGATCTGTAATTTATTGATGTTTGTTTCGTAAATTATTATTATTATTATTATTATTATTATTATTATTATTATTATTATTATTATTATTATTATTATTATTATTATTATCATTATCATTATTATTATTATTATTATTATTATTATTATTATTATTATTATTATTATTATTATTATTATTATTATTATTATTATTAATTTCCCCCACCTTTTTATTACAGTCACAATCTAGCAAGCCCGGAGAGGAAAGCTTAGAAATCAAATCGGTGAGTACAACTTTAAAAAAATTGGTGTTCGTTCAGTAGTGTGTACACATGAGACATGACCACGGCGCTACACACTGATTTTTTTTTTTTATGTGTCCTATTACCTGCATTCTCATTCTGGAGCTCGGACCATACGGATTCCCATGTACTATGTGGAGGCTTCTGAGATTGTCGTGTCCTCTTAATCTGCAGTCCTTTTCTCTCTGTCTGTCCTTGTCTTGCGGGGCAACGGCGTGGCTCAGTGGTACAGTACTGTTAAAAAGGTGAAATTCCTATTTTATGTCTCAAATTCCTATTTTTAGGCATTCGGATTCCACTTTTGGAATGTGAAGGGTTGGCAGGTCTGAGTACTCAGAAAAGAGCCGGTCGATGTGTTTGCGTCAAAGTTAGTAAATATTTGCCTCCCTGAATTTAAAGGATCCTTTTAATACTATTTCATTGACTACTCTTTCATTGAGAACAACAGTCTCAAATTGTTTCCTGTTTAAGATATCTTTGTCATAGGCCGCAGCTAATTTCAACGCGTTTTATTTGAATTGTAAAGTGTCTGAATTATTTTACGATGTGCTGATTTTTAGCCTGTATTAATTTTCTCTCTGTTAGCTTTAGGTCTTTAGTCTTTACATATTCCTCCATCCATCCAATCCCTTTTGTCCCGGATTTGCCCGTTTTAATTTTCACCTTTACGTTTATTATCCATTCAAGTCACGTTCCGACGCGGGCATACGATTGGCTTTGCCTTCGTCGTTCTGAGAGTCGAGAGACATGGGTCTGGTCTAGTGTGTAAGTTTTTCTGTGAACTTGCGTGGAGCGTACTTGTGTCTCCCTTCATAGTGTCTTTAACCAGTTAACTGCCGTACTTAAAAACAAAAACAAACAAAAGACAAAACAAAACAAACTTGAGCTTTTGTATAGCGCAATATCCTCCACAAAAGGTGCTCAAAGCGATTTACAAAGGGTCCCTGGCCAATAGGAACATTTAACATGGAAAAAAGCGCAACTCGGATTTAAACGAGATTGCCAATTTTCCGTATACTTACGGAATTCAATATGTTTTAAACCTTCAGTATATTTTCCAATCACATGATAGACGGGGAAAAAATATTAAGTACATCATGTTATTTCAATGGAGTTCAGCACTCAGAAAGTGGTCGGTCTACGTGTTTGCTTAAAAGTTCAGTAAATTTTTGCCTCCTGAATTGGCTTCCCTGTTTAGAAATTTGGCCAGAAACTCGTCCTCCAAATATAGATCGATTTAGATGACCCTCATCTGTTTTGGCATATTGCGAGTTGTTGCCAAGACGAGGGTCATTTAAATCGAAGGACGAGTTTTCTGGCCAAATTTTTAATTACGAGTTTTCCAGAGTGCTGCAGTTATCGGGTTAAGTTGTCCGAGTATTTGGAACAGAGAAGAGGGCTTTAGGTGACTCTCTCCTGTGTCAAGTGTACGTAATTATAGATCACTTTGTAAAAATGACATTATGGGACTAATTAATTGACAAAATAGATTCGATACAATTGGAAAACAAGCATAGTGTTAAGATGCGCAGAGAGAGAGAAAGAGAGGGGGGGGGGAGAAGAAGGGCTTGGATGTTCTTGAGAGAGAGAGAGAGAGAGAGAGAGAGAGAGAGAGAGAGAGAGAGAGAGAGAGAGAGAGAGAGAGAGAGAGAGAGAGAGAGAGAGAGAGAGAATGTGTGTGCTTGAGGATACAATATTGATTAAATTCAATTTTGAAAATTCGGTCAGTGATGGATGGAAATCATAACTGTCGCTTCACATTCCAGCTGACGGCGGCGATGACATCTTATGTGAATTCTCGAATTCTCGATTTGATATATATTTATTTATATTACGATAAACCTCGTATCTCAATTCGCGTCCACGACCTGGTGACGAATGCCTAATACAACGTGATAGCGTGTGCATAATCTTGTGTATTTCTTATCCCATCTTTCTCTTGGTGGCAATTTATACAAAGAAGACCTAGACTGTGTTGTAGACTATTATGGCCTCTTCGAGAAAAAATATTATGGCTTAAAGAAAAGAAAAAAAAGAAGCCAAAGGCATTCCGAGTAATGATGTTTCTTGCTTCCTGATCTGACATTCGCCTTCGTACTTGTAGGTTCCTGGTTCAAGCCCGGCTGTTGAGTCCTTGGAAAAGACTCCATACTCGCATTCTGTCACCATAATTTGACGAAGAGCGAAGTATTTTCAAATATTATGTATGGTCTTTACGAGAAAATATATTCTGACTTTTTAAATTTTTTTAATTTTTAATTTTAAAGCAAAGGGCATTCCTAGTAATACTGTTTGTTGCCTCGTGGTCTGACACACGCCTTCGTATCCGTAGGTTCCTGATTCGAGTCCAGCTGTTGAGTCCTTGGAAAAGACTATATGCTCGCTTTCTTGTAAGGTGTACCCTGTACGCATCTAACAGCGTTGTCTTTGTCGGGGGAAATTATAGAAATGGATATCGCGTCTCACAGGCGTCATGAAATCATCCTTGACGTCAAGTGTTTGTTTGCTTGATAAATTATAACAATGTGGAATGAAGGTAAGCTTCAATTTAATTACGAAAACAGATAGAATGGACGTTTCGGGTTTCCCCCTTTATGAACAAACAGGATGAATGAAATGCTACAGATGAATAAGATGTGGTAGTGACGTTGTTTGCTTGGCACCATTTGTATAGCTTTTCGAGACCATTTTAGTTGATATTGATTGCGCTGTGTAAGTTTTTTTCAACACACACACACACATAAACATATAAAATTCATTATTTGTAGTTTGTAGCATAACTCCGATTGTTCTCATTATCTCGTTTTCCATATTAATGATAATAGCTTGATTTTTTTCATCATCGTCATCATATTCATCATCATCATCGTCAACTAACAACGGCAGTATGAGTTTTTACTATCTTTCTTTCTTCTCAATCCAATTTAATTTAATAACTGGAATCGACGAGTAAACTCGCGTTCAATATTATTTTCTCAGCGTTCAACATAAAGAATAAATACGATAACGAACTCTCTTCTTCTTCTTGTTATCTTTCTATATTACGCTCTCCCTCGCGAGTTTCTCTCTCTCTTTGATACTCTTTCACACATACACACACGACATACCACTCACAAACATACACACACAGACACACACACAGATTACATACACACACGGAACACTATACTGTAATATTTGCCCTCATTTCGCCATAATTTATACCGAGTTGAGAGAATCTCCCCTCGCCCCAGCTGGTTTCCCCCGAACGTAATTACAGTCCGCCTAGAGACCACCCGTTTAAAACGACATATCCCTGTAATAAGCCGCTTCCCCCCTTTTAAAAATACATACATACCGGCCGGCTTTTCAGACCTCTTTCATTTCAATAACAATGGCTGTTTAAAGATAGGTCAGCAGTAGAGAGGTCAAACCCGACGGCCTTTTTTTT
>NW_027622037.1:0-10000 GCF_034508935.2 Berghia stephanieae | reverse complement strand
TTATTATTATTGTTATTATTATTATTATTATTATTATTATTATTATTATTATTATGATGATGATGATGATGATGATGATAAAAATAACAGTAATAATAATGATAATAACAACAACAACAACAACAACAACAGTAATAATAATAATAATAATAATAATAATAATAATAATAATAATAATAATAATAATAATGATGATAACAACAACAACAATAATAATAATAATAATAATAATAATAATAATAATAATAATAATAATAATAATAATAATAATAATAATAATAATAATAATAATAATAATAATAATAATAATAATAATAATAATAATAATAATAATAATAATAATAATATAATAACAAAGATTGTATTTAAACAGCAAAATCAATTTTCATAAAAAGAGCTAAAAATTACAGTTAATTTTCAATAAAAAATCTTATCTAATAAAAATGATGTCAAGTTTTTAAAAAAGTTAAGAAGTTGAATTTCCTGAAATTTAGAAAAGCAGTAGATTAAACAGTTAAGTGTTGTACTCTGAATTTACATATTTGGACAGAAAACTCGTCCCTCAAATATTGATCGATTTAAATGACCCTCTTCTTAGCAAAAACTCTCAAATCTGGAGCTATAAAATACCTCGCGGGGTCCCAGGTTTGAGAGTTTTTTTTTTCAAGAGGAGAGTCATTTAAATCGATGTATATCTGAAGAAGGGGGGGGGAGGGGTTGCACTGTGACCTGGATGACCCGGGTTCGAGCCCCACTTCAGGCACTTTCGTTTTTTTCCTTGAGCAAGATTATTAACCCCCAATGTGCTCACTTGGACAACATGGGTGATTCCTGTTGACATCAGACATCTTGTTTGATGAGTTATCTATATTCATTCGTGGAATGTCTAGGCGACAATATCTTATGATATCGTGGCGCAAAAGGCATAATTTAATTTTTAAATTTAATATCTGAAGAAAGAGTCTTCTGACCAAATTTGTGAATACGTGTCTTTCCGAGTCCGGCAGTTAACGGGTTAATTTCGTTGTCCAAGTATTTATAAAACAATCAAAAATAATCCGTACTTTTAAATTGGAAAATAAATAAAAAGATAAAAAAAACCCCAAACCAATAACTATAGCAAAAGCAAAAAGATAAACAAAACCCCAGATATAATCATATAAGAAAAAAAAAACCCCACAAATAATAAACTTTGCAAGATGCACCTTAAAGTTATTCAAAGAAAATGCATATTTTTTTTCTGTTAGTATTTTTTTGCTGGACAAGCCTTTCATATCCTATTCTTCATTTTGAATCGTTTAAAATAAATTTTAAAAAATGAAAATTGAGGTTTTATCTAGCGCAATATCCACTAAACGTGCTCAAAGCGCTTTACAAATGATAAATAAATTTTACAGGAAATAAGCTCGTGTAAACTCTGTGATGCAACACTTAACTTGCAGGACGAGACATGGAGCGTGATAGACGGTATTGCAATCTATTTTTTCGACTGTTAACGGCCAGATACTCATTATACACTTTAGTATGGTGAGAGAAGGTACAGAAAGAGCTTTTTCCGAGGACTCAACTATGCGGTGCTCAGATCGGGACTCGAAGGTAAGTGTCATAGCACTAGAGCACACAGCCCCAGAGGGAATGAGATTAGCGGTAGAGTAGCGTCCCTTGATTGGCCGTCAACTTACAGAGAGAACGTCAACATGGTCTTGCGCATGCGTCTCTCTCGTCCTCGCTTTCGGTGAAGTGTCTCAAGCCGCTGTCAACGGAAACGAGGACGAGAGACGCATGCACAAAACCTAAATGACGTTCTCTCTCTAATAACTTCTCCGCCGGTGAAGTTCAATCAAGGGACGCTACTCTTCCGCTAATCTCATTCCCTATTGACAAAATGCCTTTTAACTCTCTCCTTACCGGCCATTTTCCGAGTTTACCTCAAAACTTCACACCCAACCTATACAAAATTAAATTTATTTCACTCAAACACAATCCTGTTGGTTCCTGCTATACATATTCTTTTTCTGCTAAACGAGCTCTTCAACACAGTGTTAATTAATATACTTTAACTATAGCAAACATTTTTGTTCAAATATTATTATGATGTACAAAAGAAATCAGAATGAGAAAAATGTTGGCTGCATCGTAACGAATGTGACGATTTTTCTATGGGTGGGAAGGAGGGGGTTAAAAAATCTGAACATGATTATTTTTTAAACGTAAATCAACGATGTGATGAAGGAAAATGTCCCTTAATTTGTCAAGAATCGAATTCTGAAACCGGAGACTTCAATAAATCGCCTTAAGTTACAGAATCTTAATTCTTAATTTATTGATATTTGGTATAAACATTTCTCCTGTCAAAATGAAAAACAAAGAATCACAAAAAAAAAAAAAAAAAAAAAAATTAAAAAAAATAATAATTGGTAGATAAGAAATATTCCAGCCTTGTTGATCAGTTAAATAAGCATTTTAAATTAAAATATTCGTAAATTTTTTTTTTCAAAAGCAAAGAAACAAAATGTGACTCTTCGCCTCAAAAGGGTATTAAGTCGGGATGGTTAAGATGTTGAAAAATGAATTTATAGCCAGAAATATCAGACTTGTGTTGAGTTTGTATGTTTTATTGAGGAGAATGGATACCATATTTTGGGGTGCTAATGCCAACAATTTATATTTTTGACCAGTTTAAGATTAAATTCGGCTTTTAAGCATCTGGTTCGTTCCGACATAATACCGTTTTGAGACGGTGGGTCACAAATATTATATCCTCGACAATGCACTTGAGAACATTATTCATGCTCTGAGATCAACAATACTTTAAAAAATCAAAACAAATAGTTTCATAAGCACCAATAGCCACTGTAGAAAAACAAGAAAAAAAAAGAACGAAAAAACAACTATCCAAAAAATATCCCCACAACAACCCCTGACAAACAAAAAAAAAAAAAAAACAAAACAAAAAGAAAACAAAAAAAAAAAAAAAAAAAAAAATAAAACACAAAAAGAAGAAAAAAAAACCCAGCCCCTCCCCCACCAAAACAAATCAAAGAAAAAAAAGAAAGAAAAAAGCAACAACAAAAAAACAAAACAAAACAAACACCCCCCCCCCAAACAAACAAAAAAACCCAACAAAAACAAAAAAACAAACAAACAGACAAACAACAAAAACAACAAAAAATCGTTTTAAATATTGGGGTGAAATGTCAATTTGATGATATTGTATGGTAAATTCTAGATGACACCAACCACGAGTCAAGTCTACAAGACAAGAATATTACTACGTGCCATTCAAAAGATTTGGAGATACGAGGTTTTGTAAGGAATCGTAAGGAACTAGAATAAAAATAAATAAAATATAAAAAAATAAGATTCCCCTTATTTAAATCGTTAATTTGTCTTCAAAGTCTATTCAAAGGGAAGTCTAGAATAACCCTGGACGTCAGCCGTAGTGCATTGCCTGCAAAGTCAGCTCGGGCGAGGTGACTTGCTAAAGGCCTTACTGTGCGGCAGCAGCAGCCTCTTATGGTTCTCACACTACTATGTTATGACGATCGACCCAACCAGCAAAGTCGGTCCGCACTCGTGCACCGTCACTAAGCCAGATCGATAGATAGATAGATAGATAGAGAGAGAGAGATAGAGAGAGAGATATATAGATAGATAGATAGATAGATAGATAGATAGATAGATAGATAGAGAGAGAGAGAGAGAGAGAGAGAGAGAGAGAGAGAGAGAGAGAGAAGAAAGATAGATAGATAGATAGATCGATAGATAGATAGATAGATAGAGAGAGAGAGAGAGAGAGAGAGAGAGAGAGAGAGAGAGAGAGAGAGAGAGACAGACAGAGAGATAGAGAGAAAAGGGAAAGTAGATATTTATAGATAGATAAATAGGATAGGAGGGGAAAAGAGAAAGATGATTTTGGTGACAGTAAACGCAAGGGTGACCAATAATAAACGGTGAAACTCTAAATAAATGGGGAAAAAGTATAAAAATGAAATAGGTGAGGGGGAAATTATTCCTTGACACAAAAGAAAAACAATAGGACTGTATTAGGAACCCCTCAAATATCAGACCACCGAAAATATGGAATGACATAATCAGTCGGATGGGGAAAAGGTTTGAACTGAGATATTGCCAAGTTTAGTTAGAAGGTCATTAAAAAAATCAAAAATGAGTTCTTGTCATGAATGATGAAATCAACCCTTTTTGTACATCTCCGGGAAATATCAAAGCTTAATTTCACTTCTAAATATTCTTTTACAGCTAGTCAAATTGAAAAAGTATGAAATTTGAGAAAAGTTGCTGGATACCTTTCCCATACATCTGATCATAACTTCGTGAAAAATCACCCGATTTACTTCAAATAAAGTTTAAAATACTCTGGGGAGCATAATATTTCAGAAAATGCAAAAAAGGGAAGAAAAATGGAAATCAAAATTTTCACCTTTCGACTGATTATGTCATGCACTGACACATATATTCAATTCAATTCAAGTCACAGGTTTACTTTTAGACAAATGCCAATAAGCATACATTAACATAGAATTTCCAATATTTAATGAATCAAAGCAATTGAAAGTAAAGAAAAAGTACCAGTGCTAATAGGCTTCAACAGTCATGATGTCACTTCCCTCGTAATGACGTATAGTAACTTAGTAACTGGTTCTAAACTATCGGACAATGGCGGACGCACTTATGAAATATTTCTCCGACGCGCACAAAAGTGTATCTAGAGGAGAAAAACATAATTCTGATCATGTTTTGACTTTTATAATTCTGATCACATGACATATGTAAAGTTCTAGCCAGCATGAAGAATAAAAAGTACCGACTTTCTTTGTTTAGAACCAAACTGCTCGTTGCTGTGCGGACGTGACATCATGGCTGTTGAAGCCAATTGTTTCAACAATAACAAGTCAAATCTAACAAACCCAGCACGTTCCTGAGAAACTCACAATGAGCCACAATCAGAAATGCCACATTGCTTTTGCTAACAATGGAAAAGTCGTCATTTATAAAATGTCAAAATGCGATGAGTAAGAGTTTTGATGTAATGATATTTTATCTTTCCTAATAAGTTATATGGTTAAAATTGGTATATATATATATATATATATATATATATATATATATATATATATATATATAAATATATATATAATGTGATAATGCTTCTTTCGAATAAGTACATTTCAATAATCTTAGAAAAAATGCCAAATGCTAAATTGCCAAAACTAAATTTTCTATGCAAAATGGCTAAAAAAAATAGCCCCCCCCCCCCTTTACCAAAACATTAAGAAGCAAACTCATAAAATAAGACAAAAAACAAAAAGAAATCAAAACAAACTAAGACAAAAAAAAAAACAAAAAAACGCAAAGTTTGTGGAATAGCATTCAAAATGCCAAATTGGTAACCCGGGCCCCCAATCTGAGATGCTGGTCCTGTTTCTTTGGGAAAAAAATTAGATTCTATTGTGTAACTAAATCCGTGTAGCTATGTCCTATTGAGGCACTGTGGGGCGTGAAATTAAGAGAGGTGAGGAGAGGATTTGGGGGGATAGAAAGGGGGGGGGGGGGGTGGGGCGTTTTGGTAGGGTTAGGGGTAGGGGTGGAGGAAGGGCTTGTAAAACGTTCTAACAAGATTCAAACCAGGTTCCCGAAAGCTCCAAAAAAAAAAAATAAAAATATATATAACCTACCACAGGAACCAAACCAGAAACGCCCTGAAATTAAAATGATATATAATATTGTTTGATCAATTCATTTATTTATTAAAGTTTTGATATGGCACGATTTTAAAGAGAATATCAAAGTTACAATTTAGGGAGCAGGCACTGGTGTTAGTTCCGCTGTGAATTTCGCTTGCATCACAACCCCCCCCCCCCCCCCCCCCCCCCAAAAAAAAAAAAACAAAAAACAAAAACAAAAAAAAAACATTAAAAAACAACAACAAACAAAACAACACCCCACACCCCTGAAAAACTACCAAAAAATATCCCCAACAAAATAAACAAACAACAAAAAACAAAAACAACAACAACAAAAATAAAAAAACAAACAAACAAACAAAACAAAACAAGACAAAAACAAAACAACTCATCAATAAGTCAACACAAAAGCGAGTTCACAATGTCCAAAAGTAACGTGGAAAACAAATGGTGTATTGTTGTGCTGACGAAGGATTTGTACCCGAAACGTCCATTGTCTGTTTTGTTCCCATACATACGAAGCCTCTCCATTTTCACTCTTTAGTTAGTATTTTCACGATCACCGGCTTCAGGGAGCCCCTACCGTTGTCTAGTGTATCCATGCTAATTTATGGGTTAACAAATTACGATTTATACTTTTTTAAAAACAAATCAAATACGGCACATTCGTTTAAAAGTCTGTCCGTCTACTTAGACACCAAATAAGTATCGAAAGCTGTAACGCTCCATAGTTGTAAAAAAAGAAAAATTATATTCCAATTGTTTTCGCAGTTATTCAAAAAGCCACCAGGATATTTCGATCAAATTGCCAGTGACTTACCACTTGCCATCAGCTCACTCAAAATAATAAGGAATGAGATTAGCCGAAGAGTAGCGTCCCTTGATTGGACGTCACCCATAGTCTGTGACGTCACCGGCGGAAAAGTTATTAGAGAGAGGACGTCATGTTGGTTGTGTCGCTTTCGCGAGGACGAGAGACGCATGCGTTCTCTCTCTAATAACTTTTCCGCCGGTGACGTCAAAGACTATGGGTGACGTCCAATCATGGGACGCTACTCTTCCGCTTATCTCATTCCCTAGAGGCTATAACACGTCTTATAGTCGGGTTCTTTCTTTTAATTCTTTAAGCCTCTCCTCACCAGTCATTTTCCCCAAAACTTCACACCCAACTAACACAAAATAGATTTTATTACCATTCAAACATCATGGCAGTAAAATTCTTGCGATTCATAATTTCTTTAGCCAAACATGCTCTACAACACACTGACTGTTCATTTTCTTTAAATTTTATGATGTACAAAAGTAATTTGAATAGGAAAAAGGTTGGTTGTAGTTGTATCGTAACCTATATTTGGTAAGGAGAGGGTTCTGGGTGGGATTCCTGACCTCCCATAGTGAGCAGGGGGTACATACTGTGTCTTCTATCCCCTTATATATGTTTTCCAAAATGCTTTCTGCTTTTGTCTTGGAATGAAATAACTTGGTTTTGTCCTGGCGGAGTCCTAGCTGGGAGGGAAACAGTCAAATGCATAGTTATTGTTTTGGGAGATGACATTTTTTTCCTTGTAAATCATCTCTCTGTTCTGTATTATTATATTTGTTATTTTAAATGTATAATGTAAGTATTTGAGTGTATTCCTCTTTGCTGGATTTTGTGCTTATGTCCGGATGAGACATGTAGGTGATCACAAACTAATTACATTGGTGGTGTGCTCTTGGAATCTCTGTCTGATCCCTATTTGTCCCCAGTTCCCCTATGTCTTACTTTCTCTTGGGTGCTTTAATTATAATTCTAAAACTTCTTACTATCCCATTTTCTTCCTTTTTACTGGCGCTGATATAACCTAAATGTGTTGCAAGCGCCGTAAAACCCTTAAAAACAAAAACACGGAGAGGGTTAACTCACTCAACCCTAACACCGACTATATCCGTAATTTACCCGGGTTACTTTTACCCCACGCCTATTTATTACATTTTTTATGAGACAAATTATAGGCGAAGTATCAAAGGTACTGTTTTTAGATTTTACATGTTAATGGGAGTTGAATAAAACTATCTATGTGCATGCTCATTTTTAATACATTTTGAAAAGTAGCCAAAGTCACTAGGATTGAGTGAGTTAAGGCGAATCCGTGTTGGACAAAACATCCTCCCGAACAGTCCGGCGGATAACACAGAATATAAAAATAAAATTTAATCCAGATATACTTTTGACTACAATATTATATTATATATTATGTTAATAAATGTAGAAAAAATATTTGGTAGAAAAGAAACTGAGTACAATGCAGAGCTACAATCTGCTTCATGGAATTGGCTACATATTTTTTAGGGAATGAGATTAGCGGAAGAGTAGTGTCCCTTGATTGGAAGTCGCCTATAGTCTGTGACGTCTCCGGCGGAAAAGTTATTAGAGAGAGAACGTCATGTTGGTTGTGCGGCGGAGAGGACGAGAGACGCATGCGCACAACCAACATGACGTTCTCTCTCTAATAACTTTTCCGCCGGTGACGTCACAGACTATGGGTGACGTCCAATCAAGGGACACTACTCTTCCGCTAATCTCATTCCCTATAAGTAAAAAAAAAAAAGAAAAGGGATTTAAAGAAATGTAAAAGGAAGATAACTATGTGGCGTATTCTGACAAAATGCCAATTTACAATTTGACCAGAAAACAATTAGATACTTCAAAAATCGATGTTAAATAAAATTCAAAGATGGCCCCACGAATGTAAAAAAAAAGTCTCAAACTTGAGACTTCAGAGTTGAAAATTAACGGCGAAGACTTTTTTCTTTGACAAGTTATGGGTCAATCTTAATCTATCGATATTCAAAGTAAAACATTTTGGCCAAAAATTTAGACGAAAACTTTTAGCTAGTGCATGGTCGTATTTGTTTTTATGATTAGCAATACTCTTCAACAGTCGTAACGTCACTTCCTTCCTAATGACGCATGGTAACTTAGTAACACTGGCTCTAAACTATCGGAACAATGGCGGACGCCCGTATGAAATATTTCTCCGGCGAGCATAAAGGGTATCCAGAGGAAAAAAACGCCATAAATTTGATCATGTTTTGACTTTTACACATTCTGATCACAAGGCATATGAAAAGTTCTCGCCAGCATGAAAAATAAAAAGTAATGATTTTCTTTGTTTAGAACCAAGATGGCCGCCGTTGCCGGGCGGTTGAAATCAGACTATTGAATCGTATTTTCCCCCAAGGAGATGATAAAACAGTTCTATAACGGTAGTGATAAAACTAATTTATTTTGTAGACAATAATAAATGATAAGTAAAGATTAATCTTTCACATCCGTCTGTGTCTGACTGACGAATTCTGGGAGACTATGACTAAGTCGTCAACGAATTGACTCTTTGCCAAATCTACACTCAAATGTGGTTGTTTCTAATCATTTTTAGGGTCCAAATTTTGCTATTACATGAGGCATGTAACCAATAGTCTCAGACCGGTATTATATTAAGGTTATTTAGATCATGAAAATTGAATCTATAAAAAAAAATAGCAGACGTATTGAGTTTCATTGAGGAAAAATGATAATATAATCTCTTAACCTTCTTCATACCAACTACAGGAAAATCGTCACATTTGTTACGATACAATAGGATTCAATATAGTCTGATGTCACGCCCGCCCAGCAACCAGTAGCTTGGTTCTAAACAAAGAACATCGGTATTTTTTATTCTTAATGCTGGCTAGAACCTTTTCACTTGTATTTGATCAGAATGTATAAGAGTCAAAACATGATCAGACTAATAATGTTTTTCTCCTCTGGATACACTTTTATGCACGTCGGAGAAGTATTTCATAAGGATAGTTTAGAACCAGTTACTAAGTTACAATGCGTCATTACGAGGGACTAATCCAGATTTGTTTTGTACATCACAGAATTTAAAGAATGATCTTTGTTTGATTTATAAGAACTTAATGTTGAATTGTAGATCTTGTTTGCAAACAAAACAATGTTAGAAATGAGTTTATAAAATCAAATTATCTGCCGTATTGACATGTCGTTTAGGGAACATACTAGAAATGGAGAGAAAAAAAATAAAGTGAGTAGATGTGACTCATATATAAGGGAACAACACAAAACAAACAACGTTTCGGCCCTTGGCCTTCGTCAGGAGACAGAAAACACAAACACAAATATGTAAATTTACAAAATATCACATTTCGTCAAATGTGGAAACAATGTTAATGTGAGGAAAGGGCGTCGAGTGTGGATGCAAGAAGAGGCTAGAGATAAGGAGAGAGAGAGAGGAGAGAGAGAGGGG
>NW_027622036.1:0-5000 GCF_034508935.2 Berghia stephanieae | reverse complement strand
GTAAACGTTAACGAAGATATTTACGTGACAACTTACTTGGCGCTACACCGTGGCCTTCGTAAAATTATGGCCTGGCACTGACAAAAAAAAAACGTCAAAATGCCAGTCTTTTGCCACAAAAGAAGTCAAATCGTAAGTTGAATTCAATAGTTGAACGAAAACTCATTAATGACGTCAAACTGCCAGTCCTTTTGAATTTCAGTATCAGGCTATAAGTCTACGGCTACACAAACCTAAATAATGATGTTAAAATATAAGTCCTAGTTCGTCCACACCGTAGCCATCGTTATATTATAGCCTGATACTGAAATCCAAATGGACTGGATGTTTGACGTCATTATTTGGTTTTTGCATCTCTTAGTGAGTTGTCGTTAGTAGAGCTCATGGAAACAAGTTATTTCATTGGTTAAACTATTGAATACAACTCACGATTTGTTTTCTTTTGTGGCAAAAGACTGGCATTTTGACGTCATTTTTGGGTCAGTATCAGGCATAACTTTACGAAGGCCACGGTGTAGCGCCAAGTAAGTTGTCGCGTAAATATCTTCGTTAACGTTTACGTGACACTAAGCTTTGTCTTTTGACGTAATTTTACGAATATGACGTCACTCATGAGGTCTTTGTTAATGGGTTTTTTTTTTTGTTTGTTTTTTTTTTTTTGCCAACGGCGATTATGAGTAATTCTCACTAGACGTTACACAAACCTTAAAAAATGACGTCAAACTGCAAGTCCTAGAGGGTTCTAGTGTTAACGATGGCTACGGCCTGACTCTGGCCAAAACATTAAGTCAAAAGACAAGTCTTTGGCCACAAATGATTATAAATCGTGAGTTATATTCAAAAGTAACCAGTGGGATCACTTGTTTTCCTTGAGCAGCGCCAATGACAACTCACTAGGTGCTGTACAAACCTAAAAATGACGGCAAAATAGAAGCCCTGGTGGGTCCCAGTGTAAGGCTTTATGTTTGTGTTTTTAAGATTTTTACAACACATTAAGGTCATGTCAGAGCCAGTAAAAGGGAAGAAAATAGGATAGTAAAGAGTTCTAGAATTACAATCAAAGCACCCAGGAAAAGGTAAGGCAAAGGGGAATTTGTTCAAATAGGAGATAGATGTAAATTCCTAGAGCACACAATCAAAGTACTTAGTTTGAGATCAGCTACAAATCTCATCCACACAAGCACAGGTCCCAACTAAGAGGGATACACTCAAATATTCAAAAATCATATACAATATGTAAGCAAAACAGTACACTGCATAACAGGGAGAAAATTTACAAAGAAAAAAATATCATCTCCCAAAACTTTAACTATACATTTGATTGTTTCCCTCCCAGCTAGGGTATCCAGCCAGGGCCAGGACAAAACCAAGTAATCTAATTCCAAGGAAAAGACAGAAAGCATGTTGGAAAACAGACATAGGGGGATAGAAGACATAGTATGTACCTCCCTGCACACTATGTGCGGCTATGTGGTCTAGTGGTATGACACTCGCTTTCGGATTGGAAGGTCCTGGGTTCGAGCCTCGCTCGGCGCATAGTTGAGTCCTTGGAAAAGACTCTTTACTCACATTCTCTCACCGTACTCAGGTGTAAAATGAGTACCTGGCCGTTAACAGCGTTGTCTTTGTCCGAGAAATTGTAATATCGCCTAACAGGCGTCATGTCTCGTCCTACATGTTAAATGTTGCTGTTGACCAGGGACCCCTTGTAAAACGGATTGAGCACGTTAAGTGGATATTGCCCTATATAAATGCTCAATTTTTTTATGGGAGGCCAGGAGCCCCGCCCTGGTGTAAGGCTTGAAGTTAACTCACTCATTCCCAAGAGTTTTTTGCTACTTCTAAAAATTGGAAAAAAAATGTACTCAAAATGATCATGTACATAGAATGTCTTATTCAACAGCCATTAACATGTACACACTAAAAACATTAGCTTTGATACTACGCCTACACGTTGTCTCATAAAAATAAATAGTCATGGGGTAAAAGTAACCCGGGTAAATGACGAATATAGTCGGTGTTAGGGTTGAGTGAGTTCACGAATGCTACGCCCGATCACTGTTACGATACAATCATCTGCACATTATGACGTCATTAAAAACAATGGTAAGTGCATGGAACGTTTCGGGCTTAAATCCCTTTTTCATCAGCTAATAACAAATAAAGAAAGAAATAAAGAAACATACGTACATACAGTAGTGTATTAATTTTAATGTCACGGCGCTTAAATGATAACAGTCCCGTGCGTGTCCTGTTTTAATAATAATAATATAATAATAATAATAATAATAATAATAATAATAATAATAATAATAATAATAATAATAATAATAATAATAATAATAATAATAATAATAATAATAATAATAATAATAATAATAATAATAATAATAATATAATAATAATAAATAATAATAATAATAATAATAATAATAATAATAATAATAATAATAATAATAATAATAATAATAATAATAATAATAATAATAATAATAATAATAATAATAATAATAATAATAATAATAATAATAATAATAATAATAATAATAATAATAATAATAAATAATAATAATAAATAATAAATAATAATAATAATAATAATAATAATAATAATAATAATAATAATAATAATAATAATAATAATAATAATAATAATAATAATATAGCGCCTTGCGTCCAACCCTACAATATTTTTTTTTTAAATGAGCTTTTATGTAGCGCAATATCCACTAAATGTGCTCAAAGATTTTACAAGAGGTCCCTTGGCGAAAAGCAACATTTAACATGTAGGACGGGACATGACTCCTGTTAGGCGATAATACCATTTTTCGGACAGAGACAACACTGTTAACGGCCAGGTACTCATTTTACACCTGAGTACGGTGAGAGAATGTGAGTAAAGAGCCTTTTCTAAGGACTCAACTATATGCGCCGAGCAAGAGGCTCGAACCCTGGGCCTTCCGATCCGAAAGCGTGTGTCATATACCACTAGACCACATAGCCGCACAGATTTGATGTTTGCATTGAAAAGGAGCCGCGCCTAGAGCTGCTTGTATAATATGGACTGGACGCATTATAAATGTATACGAATATATATTATCATTAGCATGGTTAAAAAATCGACATTTATTTTTAAAGAAGCTAATGGGAAGAAAGAAAAATATGGACACTTACTGATGTCTTGTATTTTACGATGAAATAAAAATCAACCCCTGAGATTCTTACAGAAGTAATTGAAGAGATAGTAACTGTTATTTGTCAACCTGTAATAGTAACCAGGGTTGCCAGATGGCAAGCGTTCCACGTGGATAATTTCGACTGCAAAAAGGAGCCAAATAGAACCTCAAGTGGCCAAACAATTCTAACACTTCGACCGTAGCCATCGTTAATATATATAGCCTGACACCTGAACACTCTATGACTGGCAGTTTGATGTCATTTTTTTAAGTTTTGTCTAGCGTCTAGTGAGTTGTCGTTAGAAGAGCTCAAGAAAACAAGTGATTTCATTGGTTGAACTATTGAATAAAACTCACGATTTGTTTTCTTTTGTGGCAAAAGACTGGCATGTTGACGTCAGTTTTTTGTTCAGTGTCAGGCTAGAACTTTACGAAGGCTACGCTTTGACCCCTTTGGAAACTCACCGGTTTTGATAAACACGATATCATTTAGATTTTTAAAAATTGTTATTGAAAAACTGAAATGTTTTTCCAAAATAAATAAATGAAATAGATAATAGAAGCAGGATTCTCTGTGGGGAAATTTTTTGACTAATTTGGCAACGCAAATGGCAATCTGGTAATCCAGATAATGACAGAGGCGTTACCGTCAAAGGGCAAGAGGTCAAGGTACGATCTTTATCAGTAGACTTGATAAAGGACTAGAATTTTTTTTTGTACAAAGTTATCACTTCAAGAGTACTACGAGTATTTTTTTGAAGATCTGATAACCTCATTCTTAATCGGTTTACTGTTGTAAATTAAAAAAAAATCCCTTTATTCGTCCCAATGGGGAAATTTGTCTTTAGGGTCTATTCCAAGGAAAGACTGGAATAACCAAGGCGTCAGCCGCATTGTCGTACCGCAAAGTGACCTTGGGCGCGATGACTTGCTCAAGGACATACAGTTCGGTGGGTGATCGAACTCCGTATCCCACGGGTACAAAGCAAAGATCGTGCTGATGAGCACGCCCCCCCCCCAAAGAGAATACTATTAAAACCTAGAGCATTTATTTAGCGCAATACCCACTAAGTTTGCTCAAAGCGCTATACCCTAGCTAACAGCAACACTTAACATGTAGGACGTCGCATAACGCCTGTTTGGCGATATTATACGTTTTTACAGAGACAACGCTGTTAACGTGATCCTTAATTGCGGAGACAATGCTTGGTCTAGACATTTCGATCATTGTCACACATTATGTAGAAGTAGTAGTAGTATGTTGTAGTAGTAGTATAGTAGTAGTAGTAGTAGTTAGTAGTAGTAGTAGTATTAGAGTAGTAGTAGTAGTAGTAGTAGTAGTAGTAGTAGTAGTAGTGTAGTTAGTAGTAGTAGTAGTAGTAGTAGTAGTAGTAGTAGTAGTAGTAGTGAGTAGTTAGTAGTTAGTAGTAGTAGTAGTAAGTAGTAGTAGTAGTTAGTAGTAGTAGTAGTATTGGTAGTTAGTAGTATATAGTAGTAGTAGTGTATAGTATGTAGTAGTAGTAGTAGTAGTATAGTAGTAGTAGTTAGTTAGTAGTAGTAGTAGTAGAGTAGTATAGTAGTAGTAGTAGTAGTAGTAGTAGTAGTAGTAGTATAGTAGTAGTAGTAGTATAGTAGTAGTAGTAGTAGTAGTAGTAGTAGTAGTAGTAGTAGTAGTAGTAGTAGTAGTAGTAGTAGTAGTAGTAGTAGTAGTGTAGTAGTAGTAGTAGTAGTAGTAGTAGTAGTAGTAGTAGTAGTAGTAGTAGTAGTAGTAGTAGTAGTAGTAGTTAGTAGTAGAATAAGAGTAGTAGTAGTAGTATAGTAAAT
>NW_027622035.1:7500-35524 GCF_034508935.2 Berghia stephanieae | reverse complement strand
AAACGTGTTTGTTAATAACTGTATATATAAACTTCAGCCACTCTTTTGTCAATATAACATTTGAGACAATTTCCCTGAGTTGACTTTTTGGTCATATTTATTCCATCTATTTTGTTCTGGTGACTTTGCCATCAGCAATAAAACTCCCGGAATAGTAGTCCTTCAGAGCCATTCGACCCATGGAACCGGAGTCTATCCCGGTTTATATAGCGTGAAACAACAAAAGCAATTGCTTGTCATCCTTTGGATAGGACGCTAGTCTATTGCAAAGTACATTCCGGCAAATCTAACACACTCAGCTACCCATTCACTGCTGGGTGGACAGGAGGGTCAGAAAAAAAAATCTCGACTGCACCCAGGATCGATCTTCTCGGTCCCTTTGCATGTGAAGCGAGTTCTCTATCTATCAACTGAGCTATCGGGACTTTTATCAGTTTCCAACTCACGTCTTTGGACAAATTCTCTTTCATGATAATGTTAAATCCAAGGCCATTGAAGAGCTGGTGGAGCCCAACTTTATCCCATTCGCTTCCTTCTCGTCTTCGAAGATGAGTTGTAGGAAAGTTATCATTGACAATGATCAATGCGTTTCCTCTCCGTTTGTGATACATTGGATAAACAAGGGGCTGAAATAATGGGTAAAAATATATATATAATTTCAAACGTGGAAGAATTGTTCAAGAGATTTTGTCTTCGTAAAATGGAGAAAGCTTTTATATAGGGCAATATCCACTAAACGTGCTCAAAGCGCTTTACAAGGGGTCCATGGCCAACAGTAACACTTAAAATGTAGTACGAGATATATTAAAATTTTTTTGCACAGAGACAATGCTGTTATTGGCCAGGTGTTACACCTGAGTATGGTAAGAGAATGTGAGTGAAGAACCTTTTCCAAGGACTCAACTGTGCGCCAAGCGAAGGCTTGAACCTAGGCCCTTCTGATCTGAAAGCAAGTGTCATACCACAAGACCACATAGCCAAACTGTGCATTGAGCATGCTTAGTGGATTTTGTACTATACAAATGATCAAGCTTAAGAAAGGGGAAATAACTCAAGAACTCTCATGGAGATTCTGATATCTCGATGGGTGGCGCATTTGCCTCATAAGCTGTTTGTTTGTTTTTACGGGTTTTACGGCGCTTGCAACACAATAAGGTCATATCAGCGCCAGTAAAAAGGATGAAAATGGGATAGTAAAAAGTTCTAGAATTAAAATTAAAGTACACACAAAAAAAAAGGAAGACAAAGTTGGATTAGCTCAAATAGGGAACAGATGTAGATTTCAAGAGCACAATATCAGTGTACTTAGTTACTTAGTTTGAGATCCAGGCACAAGCACAGGTCCATGCTAAGAGGAACACACTCAAATGTTTACAATGTAAAACAAAAATAATACAATGCATAACAGAGAGATGATTTACAATGAAAATAAATATCATCTCCCATAACTATAACTATACATTTGACTGTTTCCCTCCCAGCCAAGAACTCCGACCAGGGTCAGGACAAAATCAAGTAATCTCATTCCAAGACAGAAAGCAAATTGAAAAACAGATACAGGGGGATAGAAGACACAACAATTATGTCTCACAAGGCTATGTGGTTTTGTGGTATGACATCGCGCTTTTGGATCGGAAGGTCCTGGGTTCGAGCCTCGCTCGGTGCAGAGTTGAGTCTTTGGAAAAGGCTCTTTACTCACATTCTCTCACCATACTCAAGTGTAAAATGAGTACCTGGCCGTTAACAGCGTTCTCTCTGTACAAAAAAATTGTAATATTGCCTAACAGGCATCATGCCATGTCCTACATGTTACGTGTTGCTGTTGGCCAGAGACTCTTTGTAAAGCGATTTGAGAATGTTTAGTGGATATTGCGCTATATAAAAGCTCAAGTTTACAAGCCATAGGACCAGTATTGATTCTTGATGTAGAATGTCAGTCTTTTCCAAGGACTCAACTATTATGTCCGAGTGCAAGACGAACCCTGGATCTTCTGGTCCGAAGACAAGAGTCATACCACTAGACCAAGTCAAGCGACATTTGTTTCATCCAAAAGATCTTAAATGTGTCAGGTATTTTTTCCAGCATCCCAAAGATCTTAAATGTGTCAGGTATTTTTAACAGCATCCCAAAGATCTTAAATGTGTCAGGTATTTTTAACAGCATCCAAAAGATCTTAAATGTGTCAGGTATTTTTTCCAGCATCCCAAAGATCTTAAATGTGTCAGGTATTTTTAACAGCATCCCAAAGATCTTAAATGTGTCAGGTATTTTTAACAGCATCCAAAAGATCTTAAATATGTCAGGTATTTGTAACAGCATCCCAAAGATCTTAAATGTGTCAGGTATTTTTAACAGCATCCCAAAGATCTTAAATGTGTCAGGTATTTTTAACAGCATCCCAAAGATCTTAAATGTGTCAGGTATTTTTAACAGCATCCCAAAGATCTTAAATGTGTCAGGTATTTTTAACAGCATCCCAAAGATCTTAAAAAATGTGTCAGGTATTTTTCCAGTATCCCAAAGATCTTAAATGTGTCAGGTATTTTTAACAGCATCCCAAAGATCTTAAATGTGTCAGGTATTTTTAACAGCATCCCAAAGATCTTAAATGTGTCAGGTATTTTTCCAGTATCCCAAAGATCTATAAAAACTTCACCTGATTCAAATGTGTTTGGTATTTTTCCAGCATCCCAGGATTAGAATCCTTGTCAACAGTCCTCACTGACAACCGTTTGGTTCTGACTCGTTCAATGTGTTCCTTTGTGGGCCACTCGTCTAAACAGGAAAATATAAACGTAAAAACGGATAAATTCACACTTCATCATGCATATTGCTGCAAACAAGAAGGGTTCAAAAGTACGAAGACTTACAATAATGATAATAATAATAATAATAATAATAATAATAATAATAATAATAATAATAATAATAATAATAATAATAATAATAATAATTTTTTTAAAAATAATTTTAAAAAATAAATACTAATAATAATAAAATAGCATTAAAAATAATAACACCACACTACTACTACTACTTCTACTACTACTTCTTCTACTACTACTACTACTACTACTACTACTACTACTACTACTACTACTACTACTACTACTACTACTACTACTACTACTACTACTACTACTACTACTACTACTACTACTACTACTGGGTACTACTACAAATACTTATAACAACAACAAGAACAACAACAACAAAGGAACAATAGGAGAAGACGAGGGAGAGAAAATACACGAAAAACCAACCTGGAAGTGACTGTTCTTTATTAGTAAAACCCACAGCATGGCCGGTTGCCCTGGATATGGAATGGGGGGCCTTGTCCGGCCGTAAAATGTCTGCTGCCGCAAGCAACCTGTTGCGCTTGCAAGCCTCGTACAGTCCTCCAAACGCTCTGGCCCCACGGTTGACTATTAGGTCCAGCAGATACGATGCTTTATGTCTTGGGGTATCTTTATACTGAGATGAGAATTTTGATTCTATACTTACAGAATTTTTCTAAAATTCTATATCATTTTTAAAAAATAAAGATAATAATGATAATAATAACAGCAAAATAATAATAATAATAACAACAACAATAATAATAAAAATGATGATGAAAATAATAATAATAATAATAATAATAATAATAATAATAATGTTAATAATAGTTATTATTACTATAATCATTATCAGTATTATTATAATTATTATATTTATTATTATTAATATTATTATTATTATTATTATTATTATTATTATTATTATTATTATTATTATTATTATTATCATTATCATTATTATCAGTAGTATTATTATTATCATTATTATTATTATTATTATTATTATTATCATTATTATTATTAATATTATTATTATTACTATAATAATTATCAGTATTACTATAATCATTATCAGTAATATTATTATTATTATTATTATTATTATTATTATTATTATTATTATTATTATTATTATTATTATTATTATTATTATCTAATGATAAGAGACAAATCTAACTGCAAAAACAAATAACTTATGCCATTCATAACAGTTGCATAAGTAAGCAATGGATTAAGAATGATCTGTCTTCCCATTCGTCTCATCGAACAAACAATCCATTTGGGGGTGACAGCCTTGATCAAACCAAGGAATTTACCCAATGGAAACCGTACGGTGCTCTTATTGGCTAACCAACCAGCGGCCTCGATGAGAAAAAATATCCGCCATTTTGATGTTGGCTGGGAATCGCGTTACTATAGTAAACAAGCGCTGATCGGCCGTTCATGAAAACAAGTTGCTGCTCGCTCGTTTGACTCAAAATTATTCAAAACGATCTCTCTAAAATGATATAAATGTGACTTCTTAAGGTTTTCTTCACGGTCAAAACCACACAACATTCTATTAATGATTACGTCCGAGGCAAAAAGGAATATTGACAGGTCGACCGAGAGTTGAACTCGTGAGACGACAAACATCAATGCGAAGTGTAGCGAGAGTCAAGCTATTGTTTGTCTTGTCCAATTCTATATAGAGAAAAGGATAAATAGTATAGATAGAATGCGCTTGGCCAAGGAGTTCACAACATTGCCATCCGGAAGTATAACGGACCAACACACAAACTCTGTGTAACCATGAACTTTTATAGTCTGGTGAATACAGTTTAGTGAGAACAACTCACAAACGCGGATGGCAAAAACAATAACAAAGGCCTGAGTGACGTCATCTGCATACTATCTATAGCCTCGTGTGTGAGTGGTTGCGTGTCATAGTCTTGTTTTTAAATTGTTTCTGTTGTTTATGTGTGTAGTGATGACTCTCTCACACTCAATTTCAATGCCGAAAGAGGAATTCCGCACACAAGAAAGGGGAATTGGGGTGGTATTTGGCATACATATTGTATAGTATCTAGTTCTAAATAGATAACTGATTAGAATTATATTATGATATATAAACACAATGCCAAATACAATTCCGAAGTTTCCTTATTTCAAATGAAGTAAAGCTCCGAAACCTAATGGTAGTGATTGTAGTACTGAGTGTTAGTGAGGTGATGTGGTGTTGGTGGTGGTTGTAGTTATAGTAGTAATAGTGATGATGATGTGGTGGTGGTGATGATTGTAGTTGTAGTAGTAGTGGTAGTGATGATGATGTGGTGGTGGTTGTAGTAGTAGTGGTAATGGTAATGATATGGTGGTGGTGGTTGTAGTAGTAGTGGTCGTGATGATGATGTGGTGGTGGTGTTTGTAGTAGTAGTGGTAATGATGCGGCTATGTGGTCTAGTAGTATGACACTCGCTTCCGGATCGGAAGGTCCTGGGTTCGAGCCTCGCGCTCGGCGCATAGTTGAGTCCTTGGAAAAGGTTCTTTACTCACATTCTCTCACCGTACTCAGGTGTAAAATGAGTACCTGGCCGTTAACAGAGTTGTCTTTGTCCGAAAAATTGTAATATCGCCTAACAGGCGTCATGTCCCGTCCTACATGTTAAATGTCGACCAGGGACCCCTTGTAAAGCGCTTTGAGCACATTTAGTAGATATTGCACTATATAAAGCTCAATTAAAAAAAAAAAATATTTCAATGATGATGATATGGTGGTGGTGGTTGCAGTAGTAGTAGTGGTAATGATGATAATGTGGTGGTGGTTGTAGTTGTAGTAGTAGTGGTAGTGATGATGATGTGGTTGTGGTGTGTTGTAGTAGTATTGTAATGGTGATGATATGGTGGTAGTGGTGGTTGCAGTAGTAGTGGTAGTGATGACGATGTGGTTGTGGTGGTTGTAGTAGTAGTGGTAATGGTAATGATATGGTGGTAGTGGTGGTTGTAGTAGTAGTGGTAATGGTAATGATATGGTGGTGGTTGTAGTTGTAGTGGTCGTGATGACGATGTGGTTGTGGTGGTTGTAGTAGTAGTGGTAGTGATGCTATTGGGGTGGTGGTTGTAGTAGTTGAGGTAGTGATGTGGTGGTGGTTGTAGTAGTAGTGGTGGTGGTGGTTGTGGTAGTAGTGGTAATGATGATGATATGGTGGTGGTGGTTGCAGTAGTAGTGGTAGTGATGACGATGTGGTTGTGGTGATTGTAGTAGTGGTAGTGATGATGATGTGCTGGTGGTGGTGTAGTAGTAGTGGTAGTGATAATGATGTGGGGCTGGTGGTTGTAGTAGTAGTATTAGTGATGATATTGTGGTGGTGGTTGTAGTAGTAGATGATGTGGTGGGTGGAAAACACATTACAGGTTATTATAATACATGATTACACACATTCTCTAACTTCATTTTTTGACAGCTTCGTTGTGCCATAAATATACGCAACAGTTCTGAAACATTTTATTGTGGATTTTGATATTGTTTGTTGTTTTTCTTGTGCCGTTATGTTGACATAGATACCGAATGAATGGTAATTACTACATTCTCAGCCAACAACAAAATGGCGCTGAATGCTTTCATTGGTGGACACTTTTTAGGCTTCGTACGTATTCTCATTCGTTTAATTCTATGGATCAAACAAAGCTATCACTCATTGCCCATCACACAAAATGTATTAAAATGAGCATGTTCATAAATAGTTTTATTCAACTACCATTAACATGCAAAAACTAAAAACATTAGCTTTGATAACCGCCTATAATTTGTCTCAGAAAAATGTAATAAATAGGAATGTTGTAAAAGTAACCAGGGGTAAACTACGGATATAGTCGGTGTTAGGGTTGAGTGAGTTAAGCATTGTAATCACAAGTTATCTGGACTGGGTGTGATAAAAAAATGTCTGACTCGTACCAAACAACATAGCACAAGTCTGAAAATACCATTAAGAAAAATTAATAAATCAAGAAATGTGCATCTCAAAAAGACTTTCCCTAATAAAAAAAAAAGAAAAGCAACGAGCCAAGTTATCCTCAAAACAGCGTTCTCTCTCAAGTAATGAACAGATTTCCTCACCTCACACCTTCATCGTAATATTTTCATTGTGCAGCTATGTGGTCTAGTGGTATGACACTCGCTTTCGGATCAGAAAGTCCTGGGTTCGAGCCTCGCGCTCGGCGCATGGTTGAGTTCTTGGAAAAGGCTCTTTACTCATTCTCTCACCGTACACAGGTGTAAAATGAGTACCTGGCCGTTTACAGCGGTGTCTTTGTCTGAAAAAAATTGTAATATCACCTAATAGGCGGCATGTCCCGTCCTTCATGTTAAATGTTGCTGTTGACCAGGGACCCCTTGTAAAGCATTTTGAGCACATTTAGTGGATATTGCCTATATAAGGCTCAAATTTTTTTTTTTTAAAGCTCAAATATTTTGTAAGAGAACATTTTTTAAAGAAATAAATTCATTCAAGATTGGAGGAAAATTTTGTGATCTAAAACAAAAACAAACAAAAATATTTTTTTTAATTCAAATGTTTTGAAGACAAGGAATTAGGTTTTTTTTATAAGGCTGCACTACTCATGTAAATTTGTCGGCTATATGGTCAAGTGGTATGACACTCGCTTTCGGATCAGAAGGTCCTGTGTTCAAGCCTCGCTAGATGCATAGTCCTTGGAAAAGACTCTTTACTCGCATTTCTCTCACCATACCTGGTAATTCACAGCGTTGTCTCTGTCGAAAAAATTGGATTATCGCCTAACAACAGGCGTCACGTCTCCTTCCTTTTGTTATGTGTTGCTGTTGGTCAGGAAACCTTTGTAAAGCGCTTTGAGCACTTTTAGTGGATATTGTGCTACATAAAAGTTCAATTTTTAATTTTTAAATTTGCTAGTGATAAAGAATACTTACAATAACATTATCTCTCATTGCATCAGTGATAATCTTCTTTTCATACAAAACGTCGCAGACATTTCCAACACTGTCCCGTAAGCCAGCAATAAGTTTTGTGTAATTGGACCTGATAAGTTCTTGATGTCTTTCTTCCATTTCATCACATCATCAATTTAATGAAAGCATGTTTAACATATCTTGTTCTGCTGTTGTGAGAAAAATATTGAGATGAACAAATTACAAAAGTAAAAGTTAATAAATATAATATGAGATTATCCCCAGACACCTGTCTGGGGATAACGAAAATTCGTTATTCCCAGACACATATTTGAAACTCCCTCTTTTAAACAATTATCCACATTCCAGAATATGGAATGTTTCCAAATGTACATGATAGAAATAAGGAAAGTTAATAAAAATATCTTGACTGCAACACGTTAAAACACAACAATAAATACGTTCCCCCAATCATATAAATTCAATATAATCATCAGTCGAAGGTGTTGTGTATATGAATCATGGAATTGTGAAGGCTGTTTTGAGTTAATTAAGTATCTAATATCAAAGACTATTTAAGTTGATAAAGTAAGAATAATAAATAACTTGCAACCGAAAACGGAAAATTACTGGGATCACGTTTGCCAGATTATTTTTCGGTCTCTTGCCAAATCAACGCTCAAAAGAGAAAAAAAATGCCAAATGCAACAACAAAATTCCAAATGTCAAAAAGTTCGGAAATTGTCGGGTATCGAGGCAAGCCTATGCCCTTATATCAAAACAAGAAAAGTGTACGTCAGAATGGCAGAATATGTTTGAGATTTTACGGGGCAGGGTGGGAAGTGAGAACAAAAACTCGAGGTGAGTGCCCTATTTTGGCCAAGAAACTCATCATTGCCATCCGGAAATATAACGGACCAACACGCAAACTAATGTAATCTTGAACATTTATAGTCTGGTTAATACAGTTTAGTGAGAATTACTCATAAACATGGAAGGCAAAAAAACAATAACAAAGGCATGAGTGCTGATTCAATTAACACATTCAAGAACAGACTGGATAGCTATTGGAAAAACCAAGAAATCTACTATGATTACAAGGCTAGCATCACATTCTGTCTTCACGGTAATCGGCAACCGGAAGAAACAAAGATGACACCTGAGTCCAGCGAAGAGGATCTTTGAGAACCTGTGCTGGAAATCATCTCTAAGTATCTCTAAGTATGAGTGACGTCATCTTCGTTCCATCTATACAGAACTCTGTATCTAGTGAACACAAGACAACATCTCAAGAGGGCCATACACCGTTGAGATTTTTACCCGTGACGATCTGGGGGCAGGCATGGGTAAAGCAAATCGTAGCGAAATCCCCACGTGTATGGCTAAATAACTGGGGGACAAGAATGAGGACTGTTGGTGGCTCGCTGGTCAAAATCACAATAAAATGAATGCAGTCAAGAGCACAAGTCTGTATACAAACAAATAAAAACAAGTATATATATATATATATATATATATATATAATATATATATATATTATATATATATATATATATATATATATATATATAATATATATATATATATATATATATATATATATCCCTAGGTTGTTTGTTTAAAAATGCTGCCAAGATGTCCTGTCCAACAACTACCCTTACTTAATAACATTTATTCCCCCCCCCCCCCCCCTCACCCCTCATCAAATCTTTTGGTGCGCTTAAATACAAATAGGCCTATAACGTTTTTTATTTTTGGGTCAAATTGTCATTCAGGTAGATAGAGAAATATACAAATTATGGTGAATAGAAGTACTAATGCCATGCAATTTGGTCACGAAATATTTAATAATATTACTTGGAGGAGTAGAATAAACGAATTCTTTCATTTCTTTGTATTTATTATTATTATTTGTTATACACACTTGTTCAGGTCTTTATTTTACACCGGTGCCTGCTGCCTAGTTTCTTATTTGATATTTTCAAAAATAAAAACGGAGCAACTCAAATATCTACGTTCTCGTCCTCTTGTGTTTAATGTATGTGTTGTTTGATGCAAGCAAAGGGTCACAGCGTAAAAACGCGTACCCTTGTTAAGTATATAGGTATTAAAATTGTCCCAACTATCGGGAGCATCTGTGGTGTAATGGTAGCACGTCTGACCGGTAATCAGAAGGTCTGAGGTTCGATCACCAGTCGAGGTAGACTAATTTTTTGGGATGGGTTTATTTTACTTGTCTTTTCTTTCTTGCTTTGTCTGGCACCTTTCATACACACTTGTTCAGATCTTTATCTATAACGGTGCCTGCTCCCTAGTTTCTTAATACGCTTCAACAGTCGTGACGTCACTTCCCTCGTAATGACGCGTAGTAACTTAGTAACTGGCTCTAAACTATCGGAACAATGGCGGACACCCTTATGAAATATTTCTCCGACCAGCATAAAAGCGTATCCAGAGGGGAAAAAAAACCCCATTACAAATCTGATCATGTTTTGACTTTTACACATTCTGATCACAAAACATATGAAAAGTTCTAGCCAGCATGAAGAATAAAAAGTGCCGATTTTCTTTGTTTAGAACCAAGATGGCCGCCGTTGCTGGGCGACATGTTATCAGACTATTGAATCCAGTGACTTAACAAGTAAGCAGACCTGCCTATTATGACGAAAATTTCGAAGAATAAAGACTTTTTTATTCAATTCTGAGAACTTTAAAAAGATTTTTAATTAAATAAAACCTCTTGAAAACGAATTTCCGGTGCCAGAGCAGCTAGCCTATAAAGGAGTTAATAGCATAATTTTCACTTATCATTGTCAGGTTGATGACTTTTAAAGACAGTTATAATGTCTACTGTGGTATTGTTATTGTTATTACCCATGAAAACTACGAATGTTTCATATTTCAAGCGGGCAGGTCTGCTAGTAGGCCAAGGAAGGTGAAATTTAATGCTGGTACAAAAATAAGTCTATAACTAATTTTAATAAACTGTTTTTTTAAAATTGTCGATGACTTTTTTATTCTTTTTTTTTTTTTTAATGGAAAAAAAAAGATTACTTTTAATGAAAAAAATACAGACACAGTTGGAAAATGCCAGAGAGAGAGAGGGGAGAGAGAGAGGGGGGGGGGGGGGGGGGGGGAGTGAGTGAGAGGAGAGAGAGAGAGAGAGAGAGAGAGAGAGAGAGAGAGAGAGAGAGAGAGAGGGAGTGAGAGGGGGGAGTGAGAGAGAGAGAGAGAGGTGAGACGTGTATCATGAAAATTAAGCTGTATTTAGTTTGTATATTATAAGACATGACTATTTGTTACACCGAGTGAAATGTATGAAATGGACATTGAAGATTTATTTTTATAATTAAAAAAATTGCCAAACCATTATTCCCGTGCTAGTCGACTTGAAAAAATGCCAAACTGGCAATTCTGAATCTGGGGGGAGAAACGAAAGTAGAAGCAAAAGCAGGAAATAGGTCCTTTTAGGAAATAAAGATAAACACGTAATGGGATGGGCGCTAGTTGAGATTACTGACTATTCCGAGTCGTAAACGCTCCTCCAAGTCGTTACTTAATCCCACTTTGCTGATAAACTGATAAGAAGATATATTTTATATATATATATATATATATATATATATATATATATATATATATATATATATATATATATATATATATATATATATATTATATATATATTATTAAATATATTGATAAGTTTTAAAAAAATGTTTTTTGTTGGTGAATGTCCTGTAGTGCTGGTACTCATTTTTACTCATTATATATATATATATATAATATATATAATATATATATATATATATATATATATATATATATATATATATATATATATATATATATATATCATCATCATCATCTAGTCAGCTGATCCTGCGTAGGACGTTGCTTCCCGAACTTTCTTGCGAAACAGATTACGGTTTTCCGCCAGTCTACTTGCTTGAGTTGCTGTCATTCCCAGCCATTCACATATATATCTTGTTCCCAGCTTCTTGTTGGTCTACCTCTTCCTCTCTTGCCGTCTACCCTTGTCTGCAGAATGTGCTTTTCTAATGATTCGTGGCGAGTCGTGTGGCCAAAATAGTTCAGTTTCAATTTCTTTACGGTTTGAAGAAGAATTGGTGATATATAATATGGATGGACGGTGGAGATTGGCTTGAATCACGTAGAACGCTCGCCAGTTGTTTTGGAGCGCGTATAAATTATTATTAACATAACATAACATATATAGGGCAAAATAGGATAAAATCCATTGAATGTCCTTAATATTAATAGTAATGCTATAAATCTATTGATTAAAGATTACAATAATGATACACGTGGTAAAGATAGATTTCAACTTAAATGTACTCATGTATATGTGATGTACAAACACATATCTTTAACCCTGACATGGAAAGTACACACACACCGCGCGCGCGCGCGCACGCATATAGAAGATAACCATAATAAGGTAATAATGCATAATATATACATACACGATTGAAAGCCATGTCAACAGCAGTGCAAACAGTATTATTCCTCATATATAAATCTCCCATCATATAATTCCCTGTCTACTAACACCTTGAAATAATCCATAGATTTTGCATTCTTTGTTTCAAATTTCAAATTGTTCAATTTCTGGACAATACGAATACCGAACCAGTTTTGTCTTATGGCTGTTTTGCATCTAGTGACAAAAATCTTAAACTTGTCTTGCCCCCTCCAGTAAAAGTAATATTAGAATATGAAAAAAAAAACAATCAGAAAAGTCTATCCTATCCAGACCATGAGCCATTCTATAAACCTGAATTAAATTCTCAGGAAGTCTTCTATATTTCAAACTTATTCTCACCGCATTTGGTTTATTCCTCCTACAATGCTGTTTCCTCCATCCGCTGGTATATAGATGGATTCTTCAGGGAGGTGCGCCCATTTAAAGTCAGATATACTCTACATAAATCGTCACTCAAAAACATACATAAATGACACTCTGCCGAATATATCTGGAACCAAAAAGAAAGCAATATACAACCTCATATTACATGGAAAACTGTCTCAAGGCACAGTCATACTCAACATCGATCAAATTATGCAATCTGAGAAATTTTACATTATCACCCAACCAAACATGGCTACACTGAACAAACGAAATGAACTCACACCTGCATGCAAACATAGAAACATCACAAGAAGTACGAAACAACACATAATTTTAAATAATAGTAACAACAATAACGATTTCACTCCCCGAAGATTGGCCAAAGTAAAAGGCATGAAACAAACCTTCTACCGGTGACGTCACAGACTATGGGTGACGTCCAATCAAGGGACGCTACTCTTCCGCTAATCCCATTCCCTATTGTAGACATGTACCCTGAAGAATTGTGAAAATCGCATGTCATTTGTTATGTACGTAACACCAGAGAGCGTAGATTATTCTACACTCGCTGGTAACACTATGCAGCGGCTACGGTATGACTGGTGATTTTTTTTATTTTTACTGTCTGAGACTGAAAATAATGCACACACGATTTAACTCACTCAACCCTAACACTGACTATATCCGTTGTTTATCCTAGTTACTTTTACCCCATGCCTATGTATTACATTTTTCTGAGACAAATTATAGGCGTAGATAGTATCAAAGCTAATGTTTTAGTTTTTACATGTTAATGGTACTTGAATAAAAAAAAATCTATGCACATGCTCACTTTTAATAATACATTTTTTTTTTCCAATTTAAAAAAGTAGCAAAAATTTCTAGGAGTTAAACTAGGGTAAACCGGACTTGTCGACAGTGCTCCATATTATATGCGAGACCGGAGTAATTCTAGGGTATAGTATTGTTTATCACACACTTGACCGCCATGTTTCAAATATAATGTCCATAAACCATGGTATAAATTATAATACTTTCTGTCTATTGAGAAATTAACACCACTGCATGTTTGTCAATAAGTACTGTTTATCGATTAATATTGATTTATTTCAGTCAACAACATGCCGATATTGCCCATTCGTTGTGGGATTTATTAATAGCCCAAATTATTCCCAACGCAAGCTTTTCCGGTGGAATTTCCTTCGTTTGTCGGACGTCGGAGAGGAGTGGGGGACCGGTTGCAATTGCATTTTTCCAACGAACAAGGTGATTTCTCACCGTATTCTATGAAACTAATTATGAGTGTTCGCAGCACATAATATCTAATTAATGGAAGGTTAAAATTTCCTAATATGACCATTGTTTTGGTTCTTGAAGAATTGATAAAGGTAGTGCAAAGCAGTCCTAGGCTTAGGCTTAGGCCTTAGGCCTTAGGCTAGGGTTTTTATTTTTAGTTTTAGGGTTAGCTCGAGATCGGGAGATTTTTTTCCTATTAAGGTTAGTTACAGGGTGTTCGTTTTTAATGTTAGGGATAGTTAAAGGTACTAGATTTTATTTTTACAGTGCTATTGGAATCGAAGTGATTATTCGACCGTAAGGTCCGATCCGATGCTATTACTGTTTTTATACATTTGAGTTTGAGCGATGAGTTAACTGAAACGACCTAAAGAGAGCTACAAAATAAAGGAAGCATTCTTTATTGTTTGCTGTTTCTGATTTTAGAGAGAGAGAGAGAGAGACTGAGAGAAAGAAAAAAAAAAAAAAAGAGAGAGAGAGAGAGAGTTGCTTTTGTGTATGCATATATTATGTATGGGTTTGTGTATGCGTTCAAGTTTAGTACATTCTGCTCGTTACTTCTACCAGTATTTATATAGCCACTACTACTATAACCATCACCACCACATCATCATTACCACTACTACTATAACCATCACCACCACATCATTACCACTACTACTATACACCACCACCACCACATCATTACCACTACTACTATACACCATCACCACCACATCATTACCACTACTACTATACACCACCACCACCACATCATTACCACTACTACTATACACCACCACCACCACATCATTACCACTACTACTATAACCATCACCACCACATCAATACCACTACTACTATACACCACCACCACCACATCATTACCACTACTACTATAACCATCACCACCACATCATTACCACTACTACTATACACCACCACCACCACATCATTACCACTACTACTATACACCACCACCACCACATCATTACCACTACTACTATACACCACCACCACCACATCATTACCACTACTACTATAACCACCACCACCACATCATTACCACTACTACTACAACCACCACCACCACCACATCATTACCACTACTACTATAACCACCACCACCACATCATTACCACTACTACTATAACCACCACCACCACATCATTACCACTACTACTAAACCACCACCACCACATCATTACCACTACTACTACAACCACCACCACCACCACATCATTACCACTACTACTACAACCACCACCACCACATCATTACCACTACTACTACAACCACCACCACCACATCATTACCACTACTACTACAACCACCACCACCACATCATTACCACTACAACCATCACCACCACCACATCATTACCACTACTACTACAAACCACAACACCACCACACATCATTACCATACTACACACTACACCACCACCACATCATTACCACTACACTACAACCACCACCACCACATCATTACCACTACTACTACAACCACACCACCCACATCATTACCACTACTACAACCACACCACCACCAATCATTACCACTACTACCAACACCACCACCACCACATCATTACCACTACTCCACACACACTCACAACCAAACCCCCCACCATCATTACCACTACTACTACAACCACCACCACCATCATTACCACTACTACTACAACCACACCACCACACATCATTACCACTACTACTACAACCCCACCACCACATCATCATTACCACTACTACTACAACCACCCCCCACATCATCATTACCACTACTACACTACAACCACCACCACCACACATCATTACCCACTACTACAACCACCACCACCACATCATCATTACCACTACTACTACAACCACACCACCACATCATCATTACCACTACTACAACCACCACCACCACCACATTATCATGCCACTACTACTACAACCACCACCACCACCACATCATCATTACCACTACTACTGCAACCGCCACCACCACATCATTATTACCACTACTACTACTACAACCACCACCACATCATAATCACTACCACTGCTACTACAACCACCACCACCACATCATCATCACTACCACTACTACTACAACCACCACCACCTCATCATCACTACCACTAGTACTACAATCTCTACCATTAGGTTTTGGCGCTTTACTTCATTTGAAATAATGAAACTTTGGTATTGTATTTGGCAGTGTGTTTGTGTATCATAATATAAGTCTAGTCAGTTATCTATTTAGAACAATACAATATGTGCACACAATGCCAAATACCATTCCAATTCCTTTTTCTTGTGTGCGGAAATTCCTACGAGTGGTGTCTGAAACTCCTGTGAGCCAAATTTAAAGTTGGCGTCTCAGCTACCACTACTTCTATAAGCACCACCACCTCATCATCATCCCTACCACTACTACTACTACTACTACAAGCAGCAGCAGCAGCACCACCACATCATCATCCCTACCACTACTACTACAAGCACCACCATCACATCATCATCTCTACCACTACTACTACTACAAGCACCACCACCACCACCACCACATCATCATCCCTACTACTACAATCACCACCACCACATCATCATCCCTACCACTACTACTACAAGCACCACCACATCATCATCATCCCTACCACTACTACGACAAGCACCACTACTACAATAAACACCACCACCACATCATCATCCCTACCACCACTACTACTACAAGCACCACTAACTACTACAAGCACCATCACCATCACATCATCCCTACCACTACTACTACAAGCACCACCACATCATCATCATCCCTACCACTACTACTACAAGCACCACTACTACAATAAACACCACCACATCATCATCCCTACCACTACTACTACAAGCACCACCACATCATCATTCCTACCACTACTTCTACAAGCACCACCACCACATCATCATCCTTCCAACCACTACTACTACAAGCACCACCACAACCACCACCACATCATCCCTACCACTACTACTACAAGCACCACCACATCATCATCATCCCTACCACTGCTACTACAAGCACCACCACCACCACATCATCATCCTTACCACTACTACTACAAGCACCACCACCACATCATCATCCTTACCACTACTACTACAAGCACCACCACCACTACCACCACATCATCATCCCTACCACTACTACTACAAGCACCACCACCACATCATCATCCCTACCACTGCTACTACAAGCACCACCACTACCACCACATTATCATCCCTACCACTTCTACTACAACCACCACCACCACCACATCATCATTCCTACCATTAATTACATTGATAGTGAATTTTTCTTCTTTTACCTTTATGCATGCAAAGATGGAAGTGTAAATGAATAACTGGCTGGAGACAGGGTTGTTTCTGTCAGCTTGGGACCCTTTGTACCCTTGTGGTATGACACTCGCTTTCAGATCGAAAGGTTCTGGGTTCGAGCCTCGCTTGGTGCATAGTTGAGTCATTGAAAAAGACTCTTTACTCGCATTCTCTCACTGGTGTAAAATGAGTACCTGGCCATCAAAAGCATTGTCTCTGTTTTTGTGTGTCAAGGTGTCAAGACGTCTTTCTATCTGCTGTGGTGTTATCGTGCATATTATCCTATATTTCTCAAGTAATTGTTGTTGTCTTGGATTGAAATTTATATTGGTCTGTTCGTTTCATTTCCCTTTATCTTTTGGACTATATTCCGGACTGTTTGAGTGTTTTGTGTTTTCATGATTTCCAATTGAAACTGTGAAGGTAGTACAAAATTCTTCAACTTCTGCCATTATTTCACCATTCGAGACATTAAATCATCTCATTATTGTATTATTATTATTATTATTATTATTCAATATCACCGTAACCGTCATCGTCGCTGTTCACCTGTAAACCCTGGTTGTTTTGATGATCTGGATTGTGATTGTTGTGTAAACATTCCGTGTCACTGTTTGTTTTGTCACCCTGTGACAAGAATCGTGAACTGTTTTCTCCCAACCGTAACCCCCCCAACCTTCTCTCTCTCTTCAACGTACATATTTGATAAGTAGCCAAACCATGTCTACCCCAGCTTCCAATGCAAAGAGATTAAGAGGGGGTAGCGACGATCTACCGAGTGTTACTGACGAGATGTGTGAGTTGAGAAGGGAATTCATAGAATTGAGGAATGTAATTGATGGAGTTAAAGACACCGTTAGCTCGGTTTTAGCGGTGTTGGGACAACTCAGTACCATTAAAGATCAAATGGACAGGATATTAGAAAATATGAAAGGACAAGAGGAGAGGTTAGACAGGATAGAGGAGGAGGTAAAGATGCAACGAAGTGAGGCGAGAATTGTCAAGGAAGATGTGGGGGTGTTGAGAAGGCGAGGGCGATTGAGAGTGAGGCGAGAAGCAGGAGGAACAACTTGGTGTTTCACGGTGTCGAGGAGAGGGAGGGAGAGAATTGTTTTGAACTGGTGGCGGAGTTGGTGCGGAAGTGCAAAGTGGAAGGAAGGGTGGTGATAAAAAGAGCGCACAGGATGGGTAGAAGAACGAGTGACAAAAGAAGGCCTGTCATTGCCAAATTCCTTGACTTCAATGACAGGCAACGAGTCAAGCTGGGGAGAAAGCATCTGCCTCCTGGACTTGGAGTAAGTGAAGACTTTCCGTCTGAGATCCGGAGGCAAGACGCAATTGATGGCGGATTTGAGGCAGCAAGAAGCCGAAGAGACGCCGGATAGCATACCCAGCAGGCTGATTGTGGACGGCAGGGAAGTGCGGACAGTGAGACCGACGACACAACAGATCGACATGGGAAGATGCGCCGCGGAGCACCTTTCAAATGTAACCTTGTGTTTTAATATCAATGGAGTTTGGAAATGAAGAAAGAATGTCCGAATTGTTGAAAGTATTTATAAATTTGATGTATTTTGTTAAGTGAGACGAATGAGAGAAGTAATTTCATGTTAGATGGCTACTGTGAACCGTTCTGCAAACATCCGTATAAGAAAATTCAGGGCAAACGGATTTCGGGTGGGTTAGTTGTTATTTCAGGAAGCGTTTGAGAAAAGGTGTGTCAGTTGTAGATTGGAGTATGAAGATGGTATGTGTTTTAAATTAGATAAGGAACATTTTGGATGGAATGAAAGTGTATATTTATTATTTATCTACATGAGGCCGTATGGATCAACGCGTAGCGATTTTGACGATAATGTAAGTTGTTTTGATGAACTGTTAAATCAATTGACAAAAGTGACCGATCAGGGAGGGATTATAGTAGCAGGAGACATGAATGCAAGGACGGCGGAGAGAGAGAGGATTGTTTGACTGTTGACATTAGAGAGAACCAGACAGAAGAGCTTTCGGTAGAGAATGTTTTATGTGAAAGAGATTTCTTATGTAATGACATGACAGTTAGACGTTTTAATAAGGACAAAAAAGTAAATGACTATGGACTGAAATTACTCCAATTATGTTACACATGTGACCTTGCAATATTAAATGGGAGAACAGGGGAGGATAAAATGAAGGGATGCACAACGTTTGGCAATAAAAAAGGGGAGAGTACAATCGACTATGTTATTTGCAATAAGCGGGTTATAGGAAATGTGTGTGGTTTTAACGTCCATGAAACAAATGAAATGTCAGATCATAAGATAATATCGTTTACTTTGAAATTAAATAATAGTGAGCATAGACGGGAGGTAAGTGACGGTTTAGATGGGGTTTTGTTGACAAAGTGGAAAGAGGATAAGAAGGAGAATTACGTTACATTATTAAATACAGAAGTGTGTCATAATAAGGTGAGAAATCTAATATATTTGATACAAACTAACACAGATCCAGAGGTATTAGAGGGTAATATAGTCGAGTTAACAGATATTATAACAGAAGCAGGGATAGATCATGTAGTTAGGATAGAGGGGAGAGGGGATAAACAAAGGAAAGGGAGAAGAAAGAAAGCACCATGGTATAACGAAGCTTGTCAGATCCAACACAAAGTATTCACTGAACGAGCACATAAGTTTATAGAGACGGGGCAGGGGAAAACAGGACATTGATGTGTAAGGAAAGGAATAAATACAGGAAGGTATGTAGGATTAACAAAAGAAATTACAGTCGCAAAAAAGCGCAACATTTATTGGATTTAAGTAAGCATGAACCCCAGAACTTTTGGAAGGAAATAAAAAGAAATTCAGTACCACGAAGAGAGCTGCCAGATATAAACTTCTACGACCATTTTAAAACTTTAGCAAATAAAGAATCAGGGGTTGGGGAGATGGGTAGGGCGGAGATTGCAGAGGTAGAAAAGGATGTGGGAAGGAATATTATAGATATAGACATTTTAGATAAGCCAATCGAGATGGGGGAACTACACAAAGCAATTAAGGCTCTTAAACGCGGCAAAGCTACTGGAGTGGATAATATGTTAAATGAATTTATTATTAATGCAACTTCAGAAATCAAATTACTGATTTTATCAATTTTCAATAAGATACTAAAATTGGAATATTTCCCCTTGATATGGAGTCAGGGTAGAATTGTGCCGATTTTTTAAAATGGAGATGAAAGAGATGTGAACAATTATAGAGGGATAACAATAATGAGTTGTATAGGAAAACTGTTTACAAGAGTGATGAATGAAAGACTAAATGTATGGGTGGAGGGAGAGAATGTGTTAAACGAGGTTCATTATGGATTTAGAAAGGGAAGGAGCACAGCAGATTGCCATTTTATTCTACATGGAATTATCGAGATATTGCTATCTAAAGGGAAGAAGCTACATTGTGCGTTTATCGACTATGAAAAAGCATATGACCTTATTGACAGATCCGCATTATTTACAAAATTGATCAAATCCGGTGTGAGCTCAAAATTTGTCAAGCTATTTAGAAACATGTATTCAAAGGTTGAGCTGGCCACAGGAGGTAAAGGTCAACAACAATTTTTTAAATCAAACAGCGAATTATTACAGGGTGAAAGCACTTTGCCACTTTTGTTTTCGCTGTTTGTTAATGATCTTGAAAGTAAATTAAGTGAAGATTCCATAGGATTACAAATACAGGATATTACAATTAAATTGCTCATGTTTGCAGACGATATGGCAATAATCAGTGAAACAAAGGAGGGTTTGCAGAACGGTTTAGACTCTTTACAAGAATATTGCATGCAATGGGGAATAAAGGTAAATATCAGTAAAACAAAAATTGTAGTATTTAGAAAGGGAGGGAAAACTGGGCAACAAGACAAATGGTCATATCAGGGTAAAAGTATTGAAGTAATCTCGTCATTCAAGTATCTAGGCTGTCATTTTAGCGCATCAGGATCTCTTACAAAATGTACACAAGAAGTAACAAACTCAGCCAGAAGAGCACTATTTTCACTTAGAAAGTATTTTAACACTAACACAGAAATTTTACCTCAGATGCAAATGAAACTGTTCAATAGTACCATCTTACCAATACTGAATTATGGGGCAGAAATATGGGGTTTAAGAAGAGCTGATCCAATTGAAAGATTTCACCTCGGTTTTCTTAAATCCATTCTATGTGTTAAGCACAGCACACCAAACTGTTTTGTTTATGGGGAATTGGGGGTGTATCCTTTGCATATTGAAAGAAAAATGAAAGTTATTAAGTATTGGTTGAAACTTATTCGCCCAGGAAGTAATGATTGCTCATTCACTCATGCAGTATACAAAGAACTTGTGCAATTGAATATTAATGAACCAAACACAACAACTTGGGTAAGCCTGGTGAAGCAGTTGCTGGATAGGAGCGGAATGGGCCATTATTGGGTTAAACAAAATGTGAAAAATGAAAATTACTTTCTGGCGGTTTTAAAACAACGCTTGGATGACATGTTTCTACAAGAGTGGCACGCTGAGATGTCGATGACGACGTCTGGACGGCTGTATAAACACATTAAAGACACCTTTGAGTTAGAACCATATATGAAATTGTGTAATAAATCTTACAGAGTTGCCATCTCAAAAATCAGATTGAGTTCTCATTTGTTTTATATAGAAAGGGGTAGATGGGGCACAAGAAAAGTAGATAGAAATGATCGTAAATGTCCTACTTGTGACGTAATAGAAGACGAATACCATTGTCTAATTGAATGTTCGAGGTATACGGAGAGAGAAGAAATTGCCTGCCGGAAAAACTGAAAAATAGACCAAGTATGTTTGAATTTATCAAATTTTTGAAATGCAGAGACAGTAGACAGCAAGGTGATTTAGGTAGACTTTGTTTTAAGGTACAGATCGAACACAAGAAATATTTACAAGTATAATTGTGGTTTCCACGGCAAGGAAAACTTATTAAAATTGATGATAGAGGGAATAATGCGATTGTTTGTTTGTTTTCATTTGTTTTTGTCTGTTTAGTAACTGCAGTTCTGATACTAAGATGTGGTATATTATACAAAATATGACATGTTATATATATGTATGTATATATATGTATATATATATATATATATATATATATATATATATATATATATATATATATATATATATATATATATATATATATATATATATAGACATTTGAAATGTGGTTAAGATAGTTTGACTTCTACAACGTTGTTATCGAGCGTTGCTCTCATCAGGAAGTGGAAGTGAAAGTAGATTGTTGTGTTTTCGTATTTTTATAGATTCGTGTTTATGGAGGTTCGTAATTACATAAAAGGTGTTTGTTTCTATGATAACAACGTTGTGGAGGTCAAACTATCTTGATTATATTTCAAATGTTTATAAATAGCTCCTTTTATACTAAAGTTGAGCACTATTATTTCATGGTTTTTGTTTTATAATTTATATATATATATATATATATATATATATATATATATATATATATATATATATATATATATATATATATATATATATATATATATATATATATATGTGTGTGTGTGTGAGTGTGTATTTGTGTTAGAAAGGGGGGGGGGGGGGGGGGGGGGGGGGGGGGGGGGGGGGGGGGGGGGGGGGGGGGGAAATTGGGCATTGATATTAAAATATTGTATTATAGTTTACCATGATAAAGATTAGTTGCGATTGCACAATTGGCTTATTGTTATTATTATTATTATTATTATTATTATTATTATTATTATTATTATTATTATTATTATTATTATTATTATTATTGTTGCTGTTGTTGTTGTTGTTGTTGTTGTTGTTATTATCAGCATTGATATCATAACCAGTGTATATAACCATATATATATATATATATATATATATATATATATATATATATATATATATATTTTTTTTTTTTTTTTTTTCTTTCTTGATTCTTCTGTTTTGATATGATTTGTAAAAGAAGTGTTGTATTTCACGTGTAAGGACCCTTTGCTTGTATCTTTGACTTCTAAGCGATTTCAATCTAAGTACACCGAGGGGTGCTCTTGGTGCCCTATCCGCACCATTTACCTTTGTCTTATTTATCCTCGGGTGCCTTTGAGAAAAGTATACTTTTAGACTACCTTATACATTTTCTGTTCTTTCAATGCGTCACAAACGCCGTAAAATTCTTAAAAACACAGAAACCGACCCTTGACATGGAATAATTGAAGTACGCAAACTTGTTCGCTCTAGACTATATCAGTACGGAAAATTACTTAAATGTTTGTGATATTCTAAAAGATTCAATTATTTGTCTTGGGGAATTAATTCTGTAATTCTATCAAACAATACGTAAAACTAATATGTCTGTAACTTCTAGGCAATGTTCGCAAAATCCGATTCTTCTAGAACTTTAATCAACGATAGAAATGTGTTAAATAAGTGGTGGGCTATTGATTATGTTGGAATTTCCCCGAAGATAAAGATCACCCAGACCAAAGCATTTTGGAGCACCTAGTATTACTAAAAGTCAATAAATTTATTATCCAAAACAGAATTACCATGATATAATCCCTATCTTCTTAATTGTCAACGAATGGGATATAAACGTGGTCCTCATTTACAAATACAATACTAGATATTATTGCTGCGGCGCTTCTGTTGTTTTTACAATTATTATTATTAATTATTATTATTATTATTATTATTATTATTATTATTATTATTATTATTATTATTATTATTATTATTATTATTATTATTATTGTAAGTATTGGTGGTATTACAATGTTGTATTTTTATGATTATTTATGGTATCATTTTATGCTTTGGTTTCATTTACCTTTTTTCCTCACTTTCATGTCTGTTGTCATCAAATTGTATGGATTATTGATTAAAATAAAAGTTATTTTTGTTTGTCTTATTTTGACTATGGAACTGATACTTATCATGGCAGACCTGCCTACTTGAAATAGGAAAATGTAATAAGTAGTTTTCAGGGTAAATAACATCGTAGACATTTTAACTACCCTTAAAAACCACCAGTTTGTCCTTATAATGCGTGGGGAAAAATATTAACTCTATGTGATAGCTCTGGCACCAGAACTTCGTTTTCAAGAAATGACATTTAATTAAAAACCCTTATTATATCCAGCCCGGGATTTAGCCGTAGTACTACGGGAATTTTCGTGGTAGTGAGGATGTCTGTTGTGATGGGTATCAATATTTTATTATTATTATTATTATTATTATTATTATTATTATTATTATTATTATTATTATTTATTATTATTATTATTTTTTTATTTATTTATTTTTTTTAAATGAAAAAAAACTGATTGGAAATGTAAAAGTGATGGTGATAGTGATAGTGGTAGTGATAATGGTAATGGTGGTGGTGGTAACGGTGATGATTGGGGTGTAGGATGATGGTAATATTATTCTTGTTATTATTATTGATATTGTTGTTGTTGTTGTTGTTGTTGTTGTTGTTGTTGTTGTTGTTGTTGTTCTTCTTCTTCTTCTTCTTCTTCTTCTTCTTCTTCTTCTTCTTCTTCTTCTTCTTCTTCTTCTTCTTCTTCTTCTTCTTCTTCTTCTTCTTCTTCTTCTTCTTCTTCTTATTATTATTATTATTATTATTATTATTACTATTATTATTATTATTATTATTATCATTAGTATTATTATTATTATTGAACGTATTGATGTTATTACGATTGTTGTATTTTTGTGTGGTGTATCAGTTTATTTTTTGGTTCCATTTACCTTTTTTTTCCACTTTCATGTATGTTGGCATCAAATTGTTGATTTATTGGCGAAAGCCTAAGATTGAATAAAAAAAAAAAAAAATCTGTTGGAAACTTGTAATATCGCCTAACAGGCGTCATGTCTCATTCTACATGTTTCGTGTTGCTGTGTCAGGGACCCTTTGTAAAGCACTTTGAGCACATTTAGTGGATATTGCGCCATTTAAGAGCTCTGGTTTTTAAAAGCTTTATATAAAATCTTAATTATTTGATTTTCTAAGTTTGTCCCAACTCTTTGTTTCACTTAAAAGGTTCCAATGTCAAGTTTGATTAACCATCAAATGAATAGGGTTTTGTTTTTGTTTTTTTCACAGTAAGCTGACAATATATTTGTTGATAAAGATGGATGAAAAACATAAGGAGCTTATCCGTGGGAGAACCAGAGACCTCACCGATGCTTTGAGTAAAGGCATTGAAAAAGTCTGCGACTATTTGAGTGAAAAGGAGATAATTACGACTTCTATGAAAGACAATACTTTGGTACGCAATTTACCTTTAAAGTAAGAAACCTGGGTGGGGTGGGGTTCCTACCTCCCATAGTGGGCAGGGAGGGGGGGGGGGGGGTATTGATGCATCTTCTATCCCCCTATATCTGTTTTCCAACTTGCATTCTGTGTTTGTCTTGGAATGAGATTTTGGTTTTGTTCTGGCTGGGAGGGAAACAGTCAAATGCATAGTTCTTGTTTTGGGAGATGATATTTTTTTCCTTGTAAATCATCTCTCTGTTATGTATTATAATATTTGTTATAATTTATAATGTGAGCATTTGAGTGTATTCCTCTTAGTGGGGGCCGTGCTTGTGTCCAGATGAAACTTATTGGTGATCTCAAAAAGTACATTGATGGTATGCTCTTGGAATCTACATCTGATCCCTATTTGTTCCCAGTTCCCCTTTGTCTTACTTTTTCTTGGATGCTTTAATTGTAATTCTAGAACTTTTTACTATCCCATTTTCTTCCTTTTTACTGGCGCTGATATAACCTAAATGTGTTGCAAGCGCCGTAAAACCCTTAAAAACAAACAAAACAAAGTAAGAAACAGGACATGAATAGCATTATTCGGTGGCACAGCGGTATGGTGAGGGTCCTGATAGCTCTGTTGGCAGAGCACTCGCTTCACACACAATGGGACCTTACCACTTACTGAGCATTCGTGAAAAAAGAATCTTTGTCTATTTTTAAACTTTCGCTTAACACTGCAATGAATCAGCGCTATTTTCAGATGAAACTCCCAAGGGGCCATTAACTCTCCCTGCGTGAGGTCATTGGAGGTTAACTGGTATCCTGGGTGGGGTTCCTGACCTCCCATAGTGGGCAGGGGGTACATACTGTGTCTTCTATCCACTTATATCTGTTTTCCAACTTGCTTTCTGTCTTTGTCTTGGAATGAGATTACTTGGTTTTGTCCTGGTCCTGGCCAGATGCCCTGGCTGAGAGGGAAACAGTCGAATGTATAGTTTGTTTTGGGAGATGATATTTTTTTCATTGTAAATCATCTCTCTGTTATGCACGATATTATGCTTTCTTTATATTATATATTATGATTTGTAAAACATTTGAGTGTGTTCCTCTTAGCGGGGACCTGTGCTTGTGTCTGGATGAGACTTTTAGTGATCTCAAACTAAGTACTTTGATAGAGTGCTTTTGGAATCTACACCTGTTTCTTATTTGAACCAATTCCCCTTTGTCTTCCCTTTTTTTGGATGCTTTGATTGTAATTCTAGAACTTTTTACTATCCCATTTTCTTCCTTTTAACTGGTGCTGATATGACCTTAATGTGTTGCAAGCGCCGTAAAACCCTTAAAAGCATAAAAAAAGCATTAACTGGTATCAGGGAGTGCCGTGTCCAATGGGGGCAATTATGGATATTTATGGTCTTATGATATGTCAGTAAAGCGGGAAAAACAATTACAGCCTCTTTCACTTTATTATTTTATTTCTAAACTTCAGTGCAAATTTGATTTGCCATTTTTAGGTTAATAGTAAATAGTTTTCTTTAAATATCACAAACTGTGGATCTAATTTTAAGTGCTTGTAAATTATGATGCAATTAAATAAAAAATTCGTTTATTTTGGGTTTTTTTTCTCTCTTCTTTTTTTTTTTTAACCTCAGGAGTGAGAAACATCCAATGTTTGTCATCACTTTGCCAGTTTAGTTATATATACATACACACTAAACATAGGCATGGGGATATTGACCTTAATAATAATAATAATAATAATAATAATAAATGGCATTTATATAGCGCTTTACCCCGTTGTCACATGCTCTAAGCGCTTTACAGTGATATAAAACAAAACATATTACAGTGAGACAAGTGTGAAGGAAACGTGATACGAATTCAATTTAACAACAACAAAATATGAAAATAATATTGCAACATTATGACGTAAAAAGATAAAACTTTAGGCGAGATTTGAACGTTGTCAACGAATCCGAGCATCTCACGTGTGATGGGAGAGCGTTCCAAAAATGGGGGCCGAAAATTGAAAAGACTGTTCACCTATTTTACGCAATGGCTTAGGTTTGACAAGGATTGATCGGTCATTGCTTGACTTCAAGTTTCTATTGGGGACATATATGTTTAGAAGGTCTTTAATATAGGAGGGACTGTTCGTGCTCAGGGATTTGTAGACAACAGTACAAATCTTATAGGCAACTCTTTTTTCCACAGGAAGCCAATGTCACTCACGGAGAAGAAGAGTTGCTGACGGGTATTTTTTGTTATTGCGTACAATGAGCCTGGCTGCGTTATTTTGAGCAACCTGAAGTTTGCTAATGTTGTCTTTAGCTAAATTCGCCCAAAGGAAGTTACAATAGTCCAATTTAGATAAAACCAGGGAATTAATTAAAAGTTCTGTTATATGCTTCGGTATTAAATTACGAATTTTGCTTATTTTTTTTCATTTCTATGTACATAGATTGTATGGTGTTATTCACATGGCTTGTCATGGAAAGATCTTTATCAA
>NW_027622035.1:0-2500 GCF_034508935.2 Berghia stephanieae | reverse complement strand
ATATAGCTCAACAAACACTAAACATACTCAAAGCGCTTTACAAAGGGTCCCTGACCAACAGCAAACATGTAACATGTAGAATGAGACATGATGCCTGTTAGGTGATATTACAATTTTTTCCATCATAGACAATGTTGTTTACTGCCAGGTACTCATTTACACATGAGTATGGTGAGAGAATGTGAGTATAGAGGCTTTTCAAGGACTCGACTAGAGCGAGGCTCGAACGCAGGACTATCTGATTCGCAAGAGAGTGTCATACCACAATCCCGTATAGCCGTATATTCTTGGGCATTTTCGTTCATTGTACACATTTTGTTGAGGATCTGACACATACCCATAGATGTATTTCTATTATTTAATGTAAATATTGATGCTCAAAGCTCGAAGAAATAAATAACAATGTGAAATTGAATGTAAGCTTCAATTTAATTACGAAAACAGATAGAATGTACGTTTCAGGTTTCCCCTTTGTCAACAAACAGGATGAATAAACACTACAGATGAATGAGATGATGTGGTAGTGGCGTTGACGTTTCAGGTTTCCCCTTCATCTGTGGTGTGTCTGAAGGACTACTTTTTAAATTTGACTTCATGTTTAATTCACTTTCAGAAGACAACCTACCCAATGCATCACCGATCCAGAGGGAATGCTTTGGTCATCAACATTAAAAACTTTAACGACTCTAGTAAGAAACAAGAGCTTGCAGTGAATGGGACGTGAAAGGTGTGGACCAGCTTTTTACAGGGTTGGGATTTCATGTTAAGATTGAGGATAACGGAAACTTGTCTGAGCACGTGAGTAAAAAAAAAAAAATTTTAAATTGAGCTTTTATTTAGTTTCAATATCCTCTAAACGTGCTCAAAGCGCTTTACAAGAGGTTCCTGGCCAACAGCAACGCTTAACATGTAGAAGATGACACGACGCCTGTTAGGCGGTTAGTACAATTTTTTTGGGACTGAGACAACGTTAACGGCTTAGTTCTCATTTTACACCTGAGTATGTGAGAGAAGATGAGTAAAGAGCCTTTTCCAAGGACTCAACTATGCGCTGAGCAGGGCTCGAACCCATGGCCTTCCAATCCAGAAGCGAGTGCCATACCACATGACTACAATGCACAAGAGTAGATGTAGATTTTTTTAAAAAAAAAAAAAGTAGCCCTTCATAACCGTTAGGCACACAGAGCCAGAGCTTTTCCTGGTTTCAATAGTATGACACGGACAATAGCCATTGTATGCTACTCTCCAGTCAATGGCCATCCCTTTGCTTGTAGTAGTAGTAGTAGTAGCGTATGGCTACACCTCCAAATGTATTTCGTCAACCCAGCTTCTAAAGTCTTCTTCCACCCGAAGGATGGTTTTGTAGCTACCTTCAAGTTTAGTGACTGGACAGTGGAGGACGATCTCTGGTCTCTGGGCTGCCTGACATTTCTGGCAGGTATCACTGTTTCCAAGTTTCCATCTGCACATATTTGATGCAGTTCTGCCATGTCCAGTTAAGAGGCTGTTTGAGGAAATCCAGTATTTCCTGGCGTTATTGAATGCAGGCACTCTTTTGGTTGGATCTTTAATGATGTTTCCTCCTTTTGGTGTTTCCCTGTTCCACATTTCTCTCCAGTTTTCCTCCACACTGAAGTCTACCATTTTTGTTAGGTGGAAAGGTCTTCTCGATTTAAGTCTGGTTGTTGAAGGTGCCCCTTTACGATTGATTTTATGGGGGTGTTGTCTGTGGCTTCGTCAATTCTTGCATGCATCCTTTGATTAGCCCTTTGCTTGTGAATCGAGTGCTCTACCAACTGAGCTATCGGGACCCCCCAGATGTAAATTCGCTTATTTATAATGTTTCTACTGTTTTGTTTTTTTTGTTATTTGCTGAAGAAGGGCTTTGAATCTGAATATTCCGTATTTGGTATTTTGTTCTTTTTCGAAGTTGTTATATTCACAGAGCTGCCAACCTACCGCAAAAAATGCGGAATTGTACCCATTTTCAGTGATTTTGTACGCTTGTACGCATTTCCCCCAAGATTGTACCCATTTTCAGTATTGAGAAACCTTGGTGACCAAGTGGATATTCATCTATTTTTGGACCAATTATGATCTTCATGCTGGTTGGATTATAGTCTTGAGAACATCATTGTTGCTGCAATTGAGCTTGTGCGGTGTGACTTTATGTAAGGATACCATCCTCTTACTTTCACAATGGTTAGTTTCCGTCGATTTCAGGATTGTACCCATTTTATGAAATCTCCCCCATTTTGAGGTCCCATTGTAGGCTACACATTCTCATCAGATGGGGTTGGCAGCTCTGTACTCAGTATTTGTTCATTACTTTCCTCTGTCCACGGATTCTAGTGTCTCAGCATTCACTATGAATCAAATGTTAATTCGCTTTGATTATACATGATAATTACAGGATTGAGCAAAGTATGCTTAATTCAGAAAGTCTGAAGTTGTAGTAACAATAATGATAATCGTCCCAATCTACTGAATTCTGGATTTT
>NW_027622034.1:0-14670 GCF_034508935.2 Berghia stephanieae | reverse complement strand
AAGTGAAAATTTTGTTTGTTTGTGTTGTTTTCCCTTTGGGGTGTAGGGACACATAAATTTTTTTTTTTTTGTTTGGGAAAATGTGTCTTGTTTTTTGGGGTTTTTTGGGGTTCCTTGGTGTATGACACATAAATTCTATATTCTTGTTTTGTTTGGGAAAAATGTGTCAATTGTTTGTTTGTGTATGTGTTCCTTGGTGTATGACACATAAATCTTATTCTTTTTTTGCTTGGAAATGGGGTCCTTTGGGTTTGTTTGTGTATGTTTTCCCTTTGGTGTAGGGCCCACAAAAATTTATATTCTTGTTTTGCTTGGAAATGTGTAAAATTGTTTGTTTGTGAAATTTTTTCCCCTTGGGTTTGTATGAACAAAAAATCTATATTCTTTTTTTTCTTGGAAATGTGTCAATTGTTTTTTGTGTTGTGTTCCTTGGTGTATGACACATTTCTATATTCTTTTTTTGTTTTGAGATCATTTTTAATTTATTGCTTGTTTGTTTTCCTTGGTTTTGAAAAAAATTATATTCCTTTTTTGTTTTTGTTTCGTTGTTTGTTTTTTGGGGGTTTTGTGGGGTGGTTTGTTTTTTCCCCTTGGTGTATGAAAAATAAATTATTTTTATATTTTAGGGCCCCCTTTTGTGAATTTGCTTTGAGCACATTTGTGGATATTGCGTTTAAAAAAAAGTCAATAAAGCTCAATCCCTGTTAAGCGACACGTTACGAATTTTTTAAATACGTTGTTCAAATAAAAAGACGACGGAGAATTTTAAAACCTAGAGCTTTTATATAGCGCAAAAATCCACTAAACGTGCTCAAAGAGCTTTAAAAGGGGGGTCCTGGACAAAGGGCAACATTTTAGATGTAGGGGGGGACATGACGCCTGTTAGGGATTTTAAAAATTTTTTTATCGGCCAGAGACACGGTGCTACCGGCCAGGTAAAAAATTTTACCCTGAGTACGGTGAGAGCAAATGTTAAAAGACCCTTTTCCGGGGGCTAAAATATGCTCGAACCCAGGACCTTCTGGTCCAAAAGCGAGTGTCAAAACCACTCCCCCAAACATGGGGGGCACAACTTTTAAAACGAAGACATTCTCAAGTTGCGTTAAGAAGTTCAGAATTTGTCATTAAAAAAAAAAAAATAACTGTTAACTCAACCCCAAAAGTTGCCGTTTTCGGGAAAAAAAAAAACATATTTAAAAATTTGGCCAAAAAACTCGCCCTTCAAATTTTATAAATAATATTTTTCCCTTTTTTCCCTTTTTTTTACTGGCGCTGAAAAAACCCCCTGAATGTGTTGCACCCCTTTAAAAAAAACCCTTTAAAAACCCTAAAACATAGTTTTGGGGCCATCCCTTTTATCAACCAAACTCGTCAAGCCGCACGGTTTTTCAAAGTATGCCCCAAATTTATTTCATGTTGATTATGCTAAGCGCGGGAAAAGCTTTTAAATGGACAAAAATTTTTTACTGGTGCTTTCATTTTTGTTGTTGTTGTTTTGTTGGCGGGAAAAAGGGTTTTGGTCCGAAAATTTCCCCTGTTTTGGTATTTTGTTTTTTTTTCCCTTTTCTTCTTCATTTTTTTTTCTTTTTTTTTTTTTACCTGTTTGCTCATTTTTTTTATACTTTTTACAGTCCCCAGTTCAAGCTGCCGTGCTAGCACATTTACTTTTGAGTGTTAGTTTCAAGGTTATATTTATGACTTCTTCAGCAAGTTCTTTTAAACGCTTATCTATTTTAAACCACAGTATCGGTCACAGCAGCAAGCAAAAAATAAAAATGATGCCCTTTACTCGATTATATATCCCTTCAAGACTGCGATCTTCCCCCGCTAGTCAAGGCAGTCATCGGACAGTGTGGAAACGATTTCAGTGTGGAGGAGTAATCGCTTCATTCACGGGACATGAATGGCGGCAAATTCAATAATATAAGATAACTTTGGTACCTGGTCTGAAGTATCGACAGTTGAGGTTTTGGTTTTCTTTGCTTATCAGGTCTCCTCTTAGTCGGATGGACCTGTGCTAGAGTCTGGATGGAGCCTTTTAGGTTATCTCAAACACTAAGTACTTTGCTGGTGTGCTCTAGGATCTACATCCCTGTGGTTTATTTGATCACAATTCCATTTTCTTAACTTTTTTGGGTGCTTTACTTGTAAGTCTGACCTTTTTACTATCCCATTTTCTTTCTTTTTACTGGCGCTGATATGACCTACAGTGTTATGCCAAGCTCAGTAACACCCTTCAAAATTATATACTATGCGTTTCTAAATGAAGGCTGCGGTGTACCATCGCTACTTGAGATACACTGTCAACATAATTTATAATTTTCATTTTTGTCTGACCGTTGAAAGCAAAAACTGAAAAATTGCGCTTTTAGTATAGCCGCAATTTCCACTATTCCGTGTCAAAGCGCATTCCCAAGGGGTCCCTGACCAAAAGCAAAATGGCAACATGTACAATAGGAGACATTGCCATGCCGTCTGGCTAGGCGATCGATAATACAATTTGTTTCCGTCAGAGACACGCTGTTTAACGGGCAGGTACTCATTTTACCCTGAGTACGGTGAGAAGAGACCTTGTTGAGTGAAGAGCCTTTTTCACAAAAGGACTCGACTATGCGGCCGAGCGAGCGGAGCCGAGCTCGAACCCAGGGACACTCCGACCGAAAGCGGGCGCCATGCATTACACACGACCACATCCTAGCCGCACAAGAAGAAACTTCGATAACCAGTGCGACTGATTGGACAAACAGTTAATTAGAATTATTCTCCAATTTTCTCAAGCGTCATCCCATTAGCCAAAGCCGATTTTCTAGATCCAGTGCCGTCAGTGTATTAAGGCAGACTGGGACGTCACCCAAGTTGTGTTTTATCGTTCCAGTTTATAGACAAAGCTGAATTGGCACGAACTCCCTATTTTTCGATAACTGTAATGTATTTATGTATTTAGGGCATGGCGGAGCAAAAGAGGCGTGGAAGACCACACAAGGATGGCCAACAGGATATACAGGAATCGGCTCAAACAACGGCGTGACCGGAATGTGGCAGATGGGCCAAGACAGAGACTTCTTCGAAGGACTGTGAGGGAGCTACGTCCAACGTGATATGCCAGAGAGAGAGCAGATGAGAGAGAGAGAGAGAGAGAGAGAGAGAGATGAGAGGAGAAGAGAGAGAGAGAGAGAGAGATTATGATAATTCCTACATTTAATGCGGATATGTGGTCCCTGGTCAACAGCGGGACATTTATATGTAGGAGGGACCAGGACTGACGCCTGTTAGGCGTTTCAAATTTTTTGGGGAAAAGACAACTCTGTAAAACGGTAGGTATTCAATTTAACCGAGTACGTGAGAGAATGTGAGTAAAGAGCTTTTTCCAAGGACTACAACTATGCGCCTAGTGAGAGCCTCGAACCAGGACCTTCCGGTCCGATAGCAATTGTCATGCTACTAGACCACATAGCCCACATTTAGAGACAAAATGTAGAACGAAAGATATAAATTTACGTTTCAGTACCCTCTGCAATTAAAGCAACAAATAAACGTATGTACGTACAATTTTTGAAACATTTGAAACATAATCACACGCCAGAATGCCTGGAAACACAAAAACTTCAATCCCAGAATTAATCAAACCACTTGAGCGCGATCACGCGTGAATTATCACTTGAATAATTAACGCCACAATAAAAGTCTTCGGTTAAATCTCAAAGAATACCAACTGCATTTGGACCGTGTACTCACTAAGTGTGTTTTGTGTTAAAACAACACAACTGGCTGAGCACGGTTGCTTTTATAAGTTAAACTATGATCTTATCGACGTTACATGTGGCACGTCTAGGTGAATTGTTTTCCTTATTACGGCACCAGTGGCAGACACATTGACGAGAAACTATGTGGAAACGTGTAAAAAGCATGAATATAAAATTAATAAACATCAATATTGGAGAAGTTTTAGTACCACGTATAGATAGAATGCGCTTGGTCAAGGAGTTCAAACATTGCCATCCGGAAGTATAAACGGACCAACACACAAACTTCTGTCGTAACCTGAACTTTTTTCGTCTGGTTATACTGTTTGTGAGAACAACTCACAGACGGGATGGCAAAAACAATAACAAAGGCCTGAGTGACGTCATTTCTTGGCATACAATCTATAGTTTAAATATGATCTTATCGCCTTTACGAGTGGCACGACTTGGTGACTTGTTTTCATTATACGGACAAAAAAAATTGCGTTTGTGTAGTAGTATGCAGATGACGTCCTCAGGCCTTTGTTTGTTTTTGCTCTCCGCGTTTGTGAGTTTGTTCTCACTAAACTGTATTAATACCAGACAATAGATAGAATTGCGCATGGCCTAAGGAGTTCACCACATTGCCTTCCGGAAGTATAACGGACCAACTCACAAACTCTGGTGTACCATGAACCTTTTAGAGTCTGGTTAATACAGTTTAGTGAGAAACAACTCAAAACGCGGAATGGCAAAACAATAACAAAGGCCTGAGTGGGGACGTCATCTGGCACTACTATCTATAAAAAGTTCAGGGTTAACAGAGTTTGTGTGTTGGTCGTTATACTACCGGTGCCAAGGCATTCTATCTATAAAAATCAAAAACACATCAATATTGACAAATCTTTAAAAACAGTATAGCTCCTAACCATTGCATCCGGAAGTTACGGACCAACACACAAACTATGAGTAACCATGAACTTTATAGTTGGTATACCAGTTTAGTGAGAACTACTCATAAAATTTGGATGGCAAAAAGATAACAAAGACCTTTGTGGCGTCACTCATACTTCTATAGCTCGTATGCGACTTGCCAAAGAGTTACAAAACATTGCCATCCTGACGTTATAACGGACCATACACAAAATCTGTGTACTTGAACGTTTACATTTGGTTAATACGTTTAGTGAGAATTATTCATAATGTGGATGGCAAAAGCAATACCAAAGACCCTACGCTAGCTGACGTCATCTTCATACTATCTATAGATAAATCGAGTTGACGTCACTCAGGTTCTTTTTATGGTTTTTTTTCCCATTCACATTTACGGTACTACGCTTCAACAGTCATGAGTCACTTCCCTCGTAATGACGCATGGTAACTTAATAACTGTCTCTAAATTATCGGAACATGGCGGAGCCTTATGAAATTTTTTTTTGTTCTTTCCTTCTCCAACGAGTATAAAAGTGCATCGCAGGAGAAAAACATTATAAACTTTAATCATGTTTTCGACCTTTTTACTACATTCGATCACATGACATATGAAAAGTATCGCCAGCATGAAGAATAAAAAAAGTACCGATGTTCTTTGTTTAGAAACCACGACGGCGGCCGTAGCTGGGACGATACCTCAGACTATTGAATTCCAATAGACAGGTAGATAACACGCTCTCGGACATGTCATAATGTAAACAATGGCAGTGATTGGTGGACACGCAAACTACAATGTTTTACTACCGATGGTTTGTGCTTAGTAAAAATTACTCACTGCCTTTACCGCGTGATCAATAGAACAACACTGAAAAACTATGTGTAAATTAAACGTTTCTAATTGATCACAAAACTCGTGTGATAACTAATCAACCCATTTGGGGTATGAAAACAACAACTATGAATCAGATAAGGTCGATTCCATTCACGTTACTGTTTATAAACAACAACTATGTTTGTCCCGAGCACGTGTGAGGGTGTGTCACAATTCCATGTACTGATTGGTCATAAATCTACTGCGTTAATTACTCTATAAACGTGGATGGCAAAATAAAAAACAAAAAGAAAAGAAAACAAACCAAAAAAAAAAAACCCCAAAAACCCAACCCCCCCCCCCCCAAAAAAAAAAAAACAAAACCAAACAAAAGACAAAACCAAAAACAAACAAACAAACAAACAAACAACAAACAAACAAACAAACAAACAAACGCACAAACAAACAACAAACAAACAACACAATAACACCAAAACAATAACAATGACTCGAGTAACGTCACCTTCGATCTATCTCTTTTTGGTTATTTATTTATTTATTTTTTTTTAAATATAATTTTTTTTTGAACCTCAGGAATGAGTTACACCACTGTTTGTCATTGCTTTGCCAATTTAGAATTGGATTCAGTAGTATGATGGTCCCGTCGTCCAGCAACGGCGCCATCATGGTTTAAACAAAGAACACATTTGTACTTTTATTTCTTCATGCTGGCTAGAACTTTTCATATGCCTTGTGATCAGAATGTGGAAAAGTCAAAACGTGATCGATTTATAATGTTTTTTTTTCCCATTGGATCCGCTTTATGCTCGCTCGGAGACAAATTTTCATAAGGGCGTCAGCCATTGTTCCGATAGTTTAGAAGCCAGAGTTACTAAGTTACCATGCGTCTATTAGGAAGGAAGTGACGTTTCGCTGTTGAAGGTATTATACGTCTTTTAACTGGTATAGGTAGATAGTCTGCGCTTGGCTAAGACGATTCATAACATTGCCATCCGAAGGTCTAACGGCCCAATCACAAAAATGTGTGTATCCATGAACGTTTATAGTCAGGTTATACAGTTTAGTGGAATTACTCACAATGCGGTGGCAAAATACAATACGAAGGCTTGAGGGACGTCATCTTCGTTCTATCTATGATAGCAGGAAGTTGACGTCCACTGGGCTTTCTTATTGTTTTTTGCCATCGCGGTTATGGTAATGCTACTGAACTGTATAACCAGACTATAAACGTTCATGGATGACACACGTTTTGTGTACATTGGTGTTATACTTCGAATGGCAATGTTAAGAGCTTTCTTAGGCAAGCGCATACTATCTATAGTCAAAACTGGTCAAAAATTATGAAACGATGGGTAATTTAGCCAAGCGCTTACTCTCTCGAGACAGAACGACGTTGAGTACCTCAGGCCGTTGTTTATGTTTTGGCATCCATGTTTGTGACTAATTCTCACTTAATCTGTATTAAGAGGGATATAGATAAGGACTGCGCTTGGCCAAGGAGGAATTTCTCACCAAGTGCCATCCGGAAGTATAATGGACCAAAAACACACCAAACTCTGTGTAACCCATGAAAACTGTTATCGTTGGTAATACAGTTTCGTGCGAACAATCACAAACGCGGATGCAAAAAACATAATAAGGCCTGAGTGACGTTCATATGCTACTATTCTATAGATAGAACGAAGTCGACGGTCATCCGCCTTGGTTATTGTTTTTGCCATCCGGTTTATGAGAATTCCCACTAAACTGTATTAACAGACTAAAAAACGATCAAGTTTAACACACAGTTTTGTGTTATACTGCGGTATGGGCCAATGTTGGTGAACTTCTTAGCCGTGCATATATCTATTAGATAGTTCGGAAGTTGAGTCACTCAGGTCGACCTATCTCTATTTTATTGATTTTAGCTTAAGTTGTAAAAATTCCCCAGTTGCTGAACAGACTGTCAACAATAGATACATAAAATAAATAAAATGAAAAATTCCACGGTTGATTCTAATAAATAGCAATGACAATTTCCTAATTGAAATCCATCCTATTTGTTGATCGAGGTGGTTGGCTGAAGGCCTTATTAAACCTACAATATATATATATATTTCTATATATATATATATATATATCATATATATATATATATATATATATATATAATATAATCTATATATAGATAGTTCGAAGCTGACGTCACTCCGGTCTTTGTCATTGTTTTTGCCATCCTCGTTTAGAGTAATTCTCACTAAACTGTATTAACCTGACTCTAAAACGTTCATGAATCCACACAGTTTTGTGTGTCCGTTCCGTTATTCTTCCGGATGGCAATGTATGAGCTTCTTAGCCAAGCGGCATTACTCTCTATAGATATATAACAATAGTATGCGGCTGGGCTACGAAGCTCATAACATTGCCATTCGGAAGTATAACGGACCTGACACACAAAACTGTGTGTATCATGAACGTTTATAGTCAGGTTAATACAGTTTAGTGCGAATTACTCATAAAACGAGGATGGCAAAAAAACAATAACAAAGACCTGGTGACGTCATCTTAGACCTATCTATCTATATTTATATATATTAATATATATATATTATATTTATATATATAAATATATATATATATATATATATATATATATAGTAGGTTAATAACGGCCTTCAAGCAACCACCTCGATTCAACAATGGGAAGGATTTTCCTTAGGAACTTCCTTGGCTATTTATAGAATCAACCCGTGGATTTTTTTCATTTATTTATTTTATGTAATCTATTTTTGAAATTCAGCTCGCAACTTGGGGATATTTTTACAAATTGAAGTATAATCAATAAAAATAGTGATAGTTGACCTGAAGTGACGTCAACTTCGAAATATTCTATAGATAGTATGCACTTGGCTAAGAGTTCCCACCTTGCCATCCGGATAGTATAACACAAAATGTGTGTAAACTTGATGTTTTTAGTCTGGTTACTACAGTTTAGTGGGCTTACTCATAAACGCGGATGGCAAAACAATAACAAAGGCTGACAGTGCGTCGACTATCGTTTCTATCTATGATAGTATGCAGAAGACGTCACTCCGGCTTTATTTTGTTTTTGCCATCCGCGTTAGTGAGTTGATCTCACGGAAACTGTATTTACCCCAGACTATAATAGTTCCTGGTTACACAGAGTTTGTGTGTTTGGTCCATTATACTTCCGGATGGCAAATGTTGTGAACTCCTTGGCCAAGCGCATTCTATCTATAGTTGCTTAATACGATTAGTGAGAATGAGTCACAACCATGGATGGCCAAAAACAAAAACAACCGGCTGCGGTTACTTCAAATTCGTTCTGTGCTCGAGATAGTATGGCTTGGTAAATACCATCGTTTCATAATTTTGACAGATTGACTATTAGATGTATGCGCTTGGCTAAGAAGTTCCTAACCTTGCCCTCCGGAAAGTATAACGGACCAATAACAAAACTGTGTGTATCATGAACGTTTATTAGTCTGGTTAATACAGTTCCGTGAGCATATCACCCACCCCCCCCCCCCCCCCCCACCGGGGAATGGAAAAAAACATAAGAAAGCCCGAGTGACGTCACACTTCAGTCTATCTATAGATAGACGAAGATGAGTCATCCAGCCTTTGATATTGTATTTTGCCATCGCATTTGTGAGTAATATCACTAAACTGTATTAACTGACTATAAACGTTCATGGAAACACACAGTTTTGTCATGTCTTGGTCGTTATACTTCCGGCTGGCAATGTTATGAACTTCTTGTAGCCACGGGATACTATCTTACTAAACCTATTTAAAAGACGGAGCTAATACTCTTCAACAGTCGTAACGTCATTCCTTCCTAATGACGCATGGTAAAAACTTAGTAACCTGGTCTAAAATATCGGAACAATGGCGGGAACGCCCTTATGAAAATATTTCTCGACGAGCATAAAAGGGTATCCAGATGGGAAAAATACAATATAAATCTGTTCACGTTTTGACTTTTCCACATTCTGTATCACAAGGTTATGGAAAAAGTTCTAGCCAGCATGAAGAATAAAAGTACAAATTTTCTTGTTTCGACCCAAGATGGCCGCCGTTGCTGGACGACGTGGACATCAGCCTACTATGAATCCAATTCTAAATTGCAAATCAATGACACACATTGGGTGATCTCATTCTGAGGTTTACAAAAAAAACATATATTTAAAAAAAATAAATAAAATAAATATAATAAAAAGCTAGATCGAAGAATTGACGTTTTCGGAGTCATTGTCTATTGTTTTGTGGTTTTGTTTTGTTTGTTTGTTTGTCTTGTTTGTGTTTGTATTTTGTTTGTTTGTTTGTTTGTTTGTTTGTTTGTTTGTTGGTTTTTTGGGTTTTGTTTTGTTTTGTTTTGTTTTTTTTTTTTTTGGGGGGGGGGGGGTTGGGGGTTTTTGGGGGTTTTTTTTTTTGGTTTGTTTTCTTTCTTTTTTTTTTTTTTTGCCATCCCGTATGGTAATTAACGTAGATTTATGACCCAATCAGTAATGGGACTTTGTGAACCACCCTACACGTGTCGGACAAACATCGTTGGTTGTTTTAAACATGTAAGGGAATGGAATCGACCTCTATCGATCATTGTTGTGTTTTCATACCGCCAAATGGGTGATTAGTTATCACACGATTTTATTTGATCAGATTATAAACGTTTAAATTACACAATAGTTTTCTGTGTTGGTTCTATTGATCACGGGTATAAAGCAGTGGTATTTTACTTAAGCAAGACATAGGTAGTAAAACTTGTGTAGTTTCTGTGTCCACCAATCACTGCCATTGTTTTACATTATGCCGATTGTCGAGAGGCGTGGTTATTACTGTCTTTGGATTCAATAGGTCTGATGTCTCGTCGCAGCAACGGCCGCCGTCGTGGTTCTAAACAGAGAAAATCGGTACTTTTTATTCTTCATGCTGGCTCGAACTTTTCATATGTCATGTGATCGGACTGTTTAAAAGTCAAAACATGATTATATTTATAATGGTTTTTCTCTGCGGATGCACTTTTTACTCGTTGAGAGAAGAATTTCATAAGGGCGTCCGCCACTATTGTTCCGATAAATTTAGAGGACAGGTATTAAGTTACCATGCGTCCTGACGAGGAAGTGACGTTCATGATGTGTGATGCGTATTACGTATAAATGTGACTGGGAAAATAAACTCAAAACAATAACCAGACCTGGAGTGACGTCATCTTCGATTTATCTATAGATAGTATGAAGTTGACGGTTCATCAGGTTTTTGGTTTGATTTTGCCCTCCACAATTATGATAAATTTCACTAAACGTTATTCACCAGAATGGAAAACGTTCAAGGTTACCACTGGTTTTGTGTATTGGTCGTTATACTTCAGGATGGCCATGTTGTGAACTCTTTGCCAATCGCATACTATCATAGATAGTATGAAGTGACGTCACAACGTGTCATTTGTATATTCTATCTGCCTCCAATTTTATGAGTAGTTTCACTAAACTCGGTATGAACCAGACTATAAAAGTTCTGGATTACTCTAGTTTGTGTGTGGTCCGTTTAACGTCGGATGGCAATGTTCTGAGCTATACTGTGTTTTGTAAAGATTTGTCAATATTGATGTGTTTTGATTTTATATGATAGTATGGTTGGCCATCGGAGTATAACGGACAAACACACAAACTCTGTGTAACCATGACCTTTCTAGATAGTATTGCAGATGACGTCACTAGGCCTTTGTTATTGTTTTTGCCATCCGCGTTTGTGAGTTTGTTCACACTAAACTGTATTAACCCAGACTCTAAAGGTTCATGTTTACACCGAGTTTGTGTGTTGGTCATCCGTTATACTCCGGATGCAATGCTTGTGAACCTCCTTGGCAAGCGCTTTCTATCTATAGTCTGGTTAATACTGTTTAGTGAGAACCAACTCACAAAGCGGGATAGCAAAAAAACAATAACAAGGCCTGAGTGACGTCATTCTGACTATCTACACAAACGCTATTTTTTTTTGTCCGTATAGATGAAAAAATCACCAAGTCGTGCACGTCGTAAAGTCGATAAGATATATTTTTCACTTATAGATAGTATGCAGATGCCGTCACTCAGGCCTTTGTTTTTGTTTTTGCCATCCGCGTCTGTGAGTTGTTCTCACTAAAATGTATTAACCAGACTCTAAAAGTTCATGGTTACACAGAGTTTGTGTGTTGGTCCGTTTTATACTTCCGGAGGCAATGTTGTGAACTCCTTGACCAAGCGCATTCTATCTTATACTGTGTCTAAAACTTCGCCCAATATTGATGTGTTTTAATTTTATCTTCCATGCTTTTTTACACGTTTCCAATAGTTTCTCGTCCAATTTTTCTTTGCCATGGTGTTTGCTTAATGAATGAAAACAAATTCACCTAGACGTGCCACATGGTTAATAGTCGACTAAGATCATATTTTAACTTATAAAATCAAAACCGTGCTCATCAGTGTGTTGTTTTTAACACAATAACACACTTAGTGAGTACACGGTCCAAATGCATTTGGAATTGCTTTGTTTTTTTAAAACGAAGATTTTTTTTGTGGCGTTTTTTTTTTCAAGTTGGATAATTCAGCGCGTGATCGCGCGGGGGGTTTGTTTAATTCGGGGTTTGAAGTTTTTGTTTTTTCCGGGCATTCGGGGCGGTGGTATTTCAAAGTTTAAAAAATTTTCCTTAAAAACGTTTTTTGTTGCTTTAATTGCAGGGGTATAAACTAAATTTTTTTATTCGTTCTACTTTTTGCCAAAATGGGGGCAAGTGGTCTGAGCATGCCCAAATTCCCCCCCCGGGAAAAGGCCGGGTTTTCAGGCTCCACTGGGCCCTAGTTGAGCCTTTGGGGGAAAAAGGCTTTTTACTCACATTCTCTCACCGTACTGGGGTTTTAAAATTTTAAAATCCTACCGTTACAATTTCCCCCTTTGCCCCAAAAAAAATTGTAAAATGGGCCAACAGGGGTCATGTCGTCCCCCCTACATATTAAATGCGCTGTTGACGGGGGCCACAATCCCATTAATTGAGGAATTATAAAAAATCTCTCTCTTTTCCCCCTCTCTCTCTCCCCTCTCTCTCTCCTCCTCTCTCTCTTTCTCTCTCTCTCTCTGGAAAAACACTTACGTAGCCCCCCCACAGTCCTTCGGAAGAATTTCCTGTTTTTGGCCCCATCTCCAATTCCGTCACGCCTTTTTTGACCCAAATTCCTGTTTTCCCGTTGCCATCTTCTTTGGGGGCTTCCCCCCCCCTTTTGCCCCCGCCATCCCCCCTAAATACATAAAAATTACAGTTATCAAAAAAAAGGGAAAATTTCCAATCACTTGCTAAAAACGGGAAAAAAAAAAAATTTGGTTTGTGACGTCTGTCTGGCCTTAATACACGGGGCGTCACTGATCTAGAAATGGGGTTTTTGGGAAAAGGGAACCCCTTTAGAAATTGGAAATAAAAATTTTAATGATTTTGTCCAATCACGCTCTGTTATCTAATTCTTCTTGGGGCGGCTAGGGTGTGGTCTTTTGGGATGCATGGGCCCCCCCTTTTTTGGGCGGAGTTCCCCCGGGTTGAGCCTCGCCGCCGCTCCCGGGGAAAAGTTTATCCTTTTGGGAAAAAAGGGGGTTCACCACGTCCTTTTTCACCGACTCAGGGTAAAATGATACCGGGCCCTTAACGCGTTGTCTTGACGGAAAAAATTGTATTATCGTCGCCACAACCTTTGGCAAATTTTCATTTTTCATGTTTCCCTGTTTTCTGTTGGTCCCGGGGGGCCCTTTTGGGGGGCCCTTTTTTCCGTTTTGTGGAAATTGGCTATATAAAAAACCAATTTTTTTTCCCCCTTTTTGCTTTCAACGGGCTACAAAAATAAAATTTAATTTTTTTTGACAAGTGTACTCAAAGCATGGACCCGCAAAAATCATTTAGAAATCCCAATAAATTTTTTAAGGGGTTTTTCTGGCTTGGGAACACATTTTCAATAAACGCCCTAAAAAAGAAAAAAAAAGGGGATAGAAAAAAATTTTTAGACTTAAAATTTAAAGCACCCAAGAAAATTAAATAAAGGGGGAAATTTATCAAAAAAGACACAGAGAAATTTCCCAAAAACCCCCCAAAAGGGGGGTTTTGTTTGAGAAAACCTAAAACTTCCAACACAAGCAAGGTCCCACAAAAGGGGGTACTGAAAAAAAAAAACCAAAAAACCCCACGTCGATACTTCGACCGGGGGACCAAAAAAAAATTTTTTATATTATTTAATTTGCCCCATTCAGTCCCCAAAAAAAAACGATAACTCTCCACACGAAATTTGTTCCATACTGATTCGATTACGCCTTGAAATAGCGGTGGAAGATCCATCCTTTAAAAGGGGAAAAATTTTTAAACCCAGTAAAAGGGGGGCATTTGGCTTTTTGCTGTGGGGCCGTCTGGGTTTTTTTAAAAGGGTAACCCTTTAAAAAAATTGCGAGAAAGGTCATAAAAAACCCCTTGGGGAAACCCAACACTAAAAATTTAAAAGTTTCTAGCACGGAGTTGAAAGCGGGGACTGAAAAAAATTTTAAAACAAAAAAAGCTTTAAAAGCGTAAAAAAAAAAAAAAGAAAAAAAAAAAGAAGAAAAAGAAAAGGGAAAAAAAAAAAAAATACCAAAACCCCCAACTTTCGGACTCAAACCCTTTTTCACCAACAACAAAAACAACAAAAAAAAATGAAACACCAGTAAATTTTTTCCCCCTTTCACTTTTCCACGCTTACTATTTTAACAGAAAAAAATAGGGGGTACTTGAAAAACCCCGGGGGCTAGGGCGAGTCGGTTGATAAAATGTAGGCCAAGACAGTTTTTTTTTTTAAAGGGGTTTTTTTAAGGGGGTTTCAAACTTAGGATATCACGCCCTTTTAAAAAGGGAAAAAAAAGGGAAAGTATTATTTAAATAATTTTAAGACGGGGTTTTTTTGGGCCAAATTTTTAAAATAGTTTTTTTTTTCGAAAAGGAGACTTTTGGTGTTTTTTTAAAAAGTTATTTTTTTTTAATGACAAATTTGATCTTCTTAACGTCAAATTTAGAATGTCTTCTTTTAAAAATTTTGCCGGGCCCTGTGGCCCAGTGGATACACTCGCTTTTGGGGGGAAGGGGCCCGGGTTCGACTTTGTTGAGCCCTTTAAAAAGGCCTTTTAACATTTGCTCTCACC
>NW_027622033.1:0-14676 GCF_034508935.2 Berghia stephanieae | reverse complement strand
TCCGAGGGGAGAGACGTGCGCGGAAACCCGTGGGGGCCCCGGGCCGAGCGGCCTCGCTCGGCTGACGCCCCTTCGCGGGGCGCGTTGGCTGCGCGGGGGACAACCGACGCGACCTCCGACTCACGCTGTCTCAGAACTGTCACGGACAGGGGGAATCCGACTGTCTAATTAAAACAGAGCGTCTCGACAGCCTGAAAAGGTGTTTACGGGACGTGATTTCTGCCCAGTGCTCAGAATGTCAAAGTGAAGAGATTCGCATAAGCGCGGGTAAACGGCGGGAGTAACTATGACTCTCTTAAGGTAGCCAAATGCCTCGTCGTCTAATTAGCGACGCGCACGAACGGATTAACGAGATTCCCACTGTCCCTATCTACGCCCCGGCGAAATCACAGCCAAGGGAACGGGCTTGGTGAAATCAGCGGGGAAAGAAGACCCTGTCGAGCTTGACTCTAGTCCGACTCTGTGGAGGAGCGTGGGGGGTGTAGCATAGGCGGTAGCGTCTTCGGGCGCGACAGTGAAATACCGCTACCCCCGCGGGACCTCCACTTACCCGACGGAGTGGGGACTCGGCGCCTTCTTGCAGGTAGGAGGCGTACGAGGTTCAGACGTCAAGCCGCCGTCGCGTCGGGCTCGGGGAGTCCACCGACTCCCCCCGACGCGGTCACGACGGCGACAGCGACCCTGCCGGGGACAGCCTCGGACGGGGAGTTTGACTGGGGCGGTACATCTTCTAAAGCGCAGCGAAGGTGTCCCAAGGCGGGCTCAGCGAGGACGGAAACCTCGCGTAGAGCAAAAGGGCAAATGCCTGCTCGACCAGGATTTTCAGTACGAATACTGGCCGTGAAAGCGTGGCCTATCGATCCTTTCGACGTTGGGAGTTTCAAGCGAGAGGTGTCAGAAAAGTTACCACAGGGATAACTGGCTTGTGGCGGCCAAGCGTTCATAGCGACGTCGCTGATTGATCCTTCGATGTCGGCTCTTCCTATCATTGCGAAGCAGAATTCGCCAAGTGTCCCCCCTCGTGGATCTTTACCTTGCAGTTGGTGAGGGGGCTTGAGGCACACGGGAGGGCAAAGGTGTAAATCCCGGTCGACCGTCACGAGACCATCCCGGGTATCGAGCCAACGAGCCACATGAGCTGCTCGCCCGGTGTGTGACTAAATTTGATCCAAACCCGGTGCCCGAATAGCAGCCCTATCCCGGGCGCCACACTATTGTCCTTATGTCGAGTCCCAACAGTCCCGTCAATGGCGAAGCGGTCTGCCGCCTAGCCAAATAATACCGCGTTCGTGTCGCCCGGGTCGTCGGCACGTCCGAGAAAAAAGCGAACGTCCCATGCATCAATCGATTCGCGGCCTGCCGATTGGAAAATGCGACGGCGGGGATGGCGAACTGACGCGTATATTGTCCCTGAACGTCGAGAGCCAGAGTATGGCAAAAAATGAGCTTTTATCAAAGCTATTGGCCGTTCATTGCGTTGATATCCTCCTTTTACAGGAGACCCACCTTTATTCAGGCGCGCAATCTTCCCGATTCCAGATCCCAGGCTATACGGTGGTCCAACGCGAGGACACTTCGAGGCTCAAAGGAGGGGTTAGCGTTTACGCTAAAGAGCCATCGAAGGTAAGGGTCATTGAGAGCGTAACGGACAGCAATGGGGTGAACCGAATTTCCGTGGAAGTAGGTGGACTGTGTTTGCATAATATTTACAAACCACCTAGAGCGACTTGGACTACACCACCGGTACCGGTGGTCAGCCATCCTTCCATCTGTCTGGGAGACTTTAATAGCCACCATCACGAATGGGGCTACCGAGACTGCAACGAGGCAGGAAGACAACTCCGCTCATGGATGGACTGTAATGATCTACACCTAGTGTACGATCCTACAGCCAAGGGTACCTTCCGGGGTACCCGCCATAAGAAGGAGTACACTCCAGACCTCACCCTCGTAACGAAAAGCGCGAACGGTGAACCGCTGCAGGTGAAGCGGACAGTCCTCGGGGACTTTCCGCATAGCCAGCACAGGCCGGTTCTTGTCACAGCTGGGGTGACAATACCGAGGGTGCAGTCTCTCCCACTTTGCAGATGGAATTTCAGGAAGGCTGACTGGGAGGAATTCAGTTCCTATATCGAGCAGGTCTGCCCTGCCATTCCTCCCAAGTCCAAGAATATAACCAGATTTAGTAGGCTACTGGTTAAGAGCGCTCAACGCTCTATTCCACGGGGCAAGCGGAAATTCTACACCCCTTGCTGGACAGCAGAGTCGGAAGAGCTGTACCGAGAGTACCAGCAGACCCAGTCTCAGGACACAGCCGATAGACTACTTCAGTCTCTGGCAGAGGGAAGGAAGCAACGGTGGCAGGAGACCGTGGAAAGTCTCGACTTTACACACTCCAGCCGCCACGCTTGGCGTTTGATAAAGAAATTGGACCCAGATCGGAATTTCGCGAAGGCTGCACCGGAATGCGAGGCAGACACAATTGCCAAGAATATTAAGAACCGTAGTAAGCGGGTCCCTAATCAGGCTTTTGAGCGCGGTGTCCGCAAGGCGTACCGAACGATTTTGGACTCGCTACCTGCGGAGGAGTCGGACTGGACGGCCCCGTTCAGTCCCCGAGAAGTGGGTGCAGCCATTAGCGAAGTAAAGAACGGCAAAGCAGCAGGGATAGATGGTGTATATCCCGATATGGTGACGCATCTGGGCCCCAGGGCACGGGCCTGGCTAGCAGAGGCAATGTCGGACGTCCTTGCAAAAGGAAAGCTTCCACAAGTGTGGAAGCACGCGAAGATAGTTGCCATCCTGAAGCCAGGGAAGCCGGCGAAGGAGGCAGACAGTTACAGACCCATATCGCTGCTGAGCTGTCTTTACAAATTGTTGGAGCGTGTTCTATTAAACCGATGGGGGCCGGTCCTAGACGCTGCCCTGCCACCAGAGCAGGCAGGCTTCAGGGAAGGGAGGTGCACCACGGAGCAGGTCATTGCCCTTACAGAGCATATTGAGCACGGGTTCGAGAGAAAACAGCAAACAGGTGCTGTGTTTATAGACCTATCAGCGGCGTACGATACGGTCTGGTGCGATGGGTTAATGCTCAAACTTGCAAAAATCATAAGGTGCAAAAAGACCTTGAAGTTGTTCTCTTCGATCTTAGGGGAAAGGCAATTCCACGTCGCGCTGGGAGACGTCACGAGCAAAGTAAGGAAATTGAAGAATGGGGTCCCTCAGGGATCGGTACTTGCGCCAATGTTGTTTAACGTCTACATTAGCGATATGCCGAACACTTCCTCCCTGAGGCTGGGATACGCAGACGACTGGGCACTCGTTACTCAGAGTAAAGTGTGGACCCGTCTCGAGAGCGTACTCAGCGAGGACGTCACCAGACTCAAATCCTACTTTGACAAGTGGTACCTGAAGATGAACACTTCAAAAACCGTGGCCACTGCATTTCACTTATGCAGTGGTTGGCACACCCGTAAACTGAATGTCCTAGTCGGGGACCAGCCACTCCCATATGAGCCGCGTCCAAAATATTTAGGGGTGACGTTGGATCGCAGCCTTACCTATCGGGCTCATCTCGAAGGGGTTGCCCGGAAGATAGAGAAGCGGAATAGTCTTCTGAGGAAGCTGGCGGGATCGACTTGGGGCGCTAGCCAAGCGCTCCTGAGAACATCCGCCCTGGCACTATGCTATTCCACCGCGGAGTATTGCGCTCCAGTGTGGGGTAGAAGCAGAAACGTTGAGAAGGTGGATGTAAAACTTCGCAAGTCGATGCACATAGTGTCGGGAACGCTAGCAACAACCCCTAGAGAATGGGGCCCGGTAATGGCAGCGATCCAGCCCCCCGATGTCCGGAGAGAGACCATTACGGGAAACTGGCTGAGTAAGATCAAAGAGAGAGGGAATGGGGATACCCCTCTCATGCGCATAATGAACGGTGCCCCCGTTTCGAGCCGAAATAAGTCCCGGCAACCCTTGTACGCAGAATCCCTGACTACGGACAGAGCTGCACATACGAGATGGAAGTCGGTTTGGACGAATTCAATCCCTCGTGGGGGCGGGGACCTACACTCCTCTAAGCTTGGTGAGAAGTTGCCAGGCTTTGATACCAGTAAGAGGAGACACTGGGTAGCTGCGAATCGGCTTCGGTCGAGGAGCTGCCTAACGGCCGGTGCGTTACATCAGTGGGGTCTAACTTCCTGTCCTTTATGTCCACGCTGTGGACAAGAACCCGAAACGGCAGAGCATCTAGTCGAAAGGTGTGTTGTGACGATGCTACCAGGCGGGTTCGCGACGGTGCACGAATGCGGACCGGACTTTGCTGATTGGGTCGATCGTCATAACATAATAGTGTGAACCATAAGAAACAGCTGCTGCCAAGTGTCGGATTGTTCACCGCCAACAGGGAACGTGAGCTGGGTTTAGACCGTCGTGAGACAGGTTAGTTTTATCCTACTGATGAAGCGCCCTTGCCACGGTAATCTTGCTCAGTACGAGAGGAACGGTGAGTTCGGACCTCTGGTTCGCGCGTCGGTCGTCAGGCGATGGCGCCAGGCTACGTCCGTGGGAGTACGACTGAACGCCTCTAAGTCGGAACCCCGCCCGGTGAGCAAGGGTGAGCTTAGCTAGGGCCCTGAGCGTGCAGGCAACATTAAGCCGGCAACCCTCGGGTTCGTCGGCTAGTGCCGTGACCGGCCCGCTCGTCACGCGCGCTAGATCTGTGGTGCGCGTGGCTGGGTCGGTATCATCCACGTCCGTTAGGGGCAAGAAATCGCGTGCGGACCACATGTATTCCGTCGGGGTGTTGTAAGCGTTAGAGCTGTCCTGGTACGGCGATCCGTTGAGACTAAGCCCGGACGCTGAGATTTTCCCTCCAGCAGGGTTTGTCTCGGCCACCTTTCCACCCGGCACGGCACGGCCCGGCCCGATCGGCCAGCCTTCGAGTCCTTGCTCTGCTCGGCTCGGCATGCTGGCGGTGCGGCGCGCGGCGGCGGCGGGTGCGAGAGTGTCATAACACGTATAAATACATTTACTTTACTTTACTTTACTTCTTCAAAGTTCTATCTCCTAGAACTTGGAGAATTTTTTTTTCTCTCCACCTGTCCAGAGGCACTAATCCGTCCAGAGGCACTAATCCGTCCAGAGGCACTAGTCCGTCCAGAGGCACTAATCCGTCCAGAGGCACTAATCCGTCCAGAGGCACTTTTAGTTTTCCTTCTTTGCTGTCTGCGAAGTAGAATTCGCCAACTGCATTTTTTTTTTTTTTTTTTTTTTTCAATTTTGTTTTTTCCTTCCTGTCAGTCCCTTAGTAGGCTTCTGCGAAGCGGAATTCGCCAACTGCATTTTATTTAGTCCCTTAATAGACTTCTGAGAAGCGGGATTCGCCATTGTCCCTTAATAGGCTTCTGAGAAGCGGAATTCGCCAACTGCATTTTATTTAGTCCCTTAATAGGCTTCTGCGAAGCGGAATTCGCCAACTGCATTTTATTTTGTCCTTTACCAGGCTTCTGAGAAGCGGAATTCGCCAACTGCATTTTATTTAGTCCCTTAATAGGCTTCTGCGAAGCGGAATTCGCCAACTGCATTTTATTTTGTCCTTTACCAGGCTTCTGCGAAGCGGAATTCGCCAACTGCATTTTATTTAGTCCCTTAATAGACTTCTGAGAAGCGGGATTCGCCATTGTCCCTTAATAGGCTTCTGAGAAGCGGAATTCGCCAACTGCATTTCATTTAGTCCCTTAATAGGCTTCTGCGAAGCGGAATTCGCCAACTGCATTTTATTTTGTCCTTTACCAGGCTTCTGCGAAGCGGAATTCGCCAACTGCATTTTATTCAGTCCCTTAATAGACTTCTGAGAAGCGGAATTCGCCAACTGCATTTTATTTTGTCCTTTAACAGGCTTCTGCGAAGCGGAATTCGCCAACTGCATTTTATTTTTGTCCCTTAATAGGCTTCTGCGAAGCGGGTCGCGTTTTTTTTTTTTCCCTAATTCGGTCTTATTATGCTTTTGCAAGCGGATAAGTTCGCAAGCATCAATATATTTTAAACAAATCTGGTCGCTGCGCTAGTTTTCGTTTTGCGCATTAAATTTATTTTTTTTTTTTTAAATTTGGGTCACCTCATTGACATTGACCTCTGCGAAGCGCAATTCGCCAACTGCATTTTGTAGCATTCGTGCGCTGCGCTACTGTTGACATTGCGCGCTTTTTCTCTCTCTCTCTCTCTCTCTCTCTCTCTCTCTCTCTCTCTCTCTCTCTCTCTCTCTCTCTCTCTCTCTCTCTCTCTTTTTTTTTTTTTTTTTTTTTTTCGATTCCTTACTCGCCTTTTGCGAAGCAGAATTCGCCAACTGTACTTTTTTAATGAATTAATTTATTTTTTTAATATTTGGGGGGATTTTTGTTTTTGTTTTCTTTTCTTCCCTTAATAGGCTTCTGCGAAGCGGAATTCGCCAACTGCATCTTTTAAAATTCGGTCGCTACGGTACTCTCAACTTTGTGCTCAGCTTTCACCGTACTCAGAAGGAAAACTAGTAAGTAGTGTTTTCTCCGTTCTGTTCTGTCGTGTCCCGCTCTGCACGTTAGAGTGTTGCTGTTGGCTGTAGACGCGTTGTAAAGCGCTTTGAGCACGATTGCCTGGCTCGGCGCATAGTTGAGTACTCGATAGAAAGGTTCTTTACTCGCATTCTCTCCCGTAATCAGATGTAAAACGAATACCTGGCCGTGAGTAGTGTTTTCTCCGTCCTGTCGTGTCCGCTCTGCACGCTAAGTGTTGCTGTTGGCTGTAGACGCGTTGTAAAGCGCTTTGAGCACGATTGCCTGGCTCGGCGCATAGTTGAGTACTCGATAGAAAGGTTCTTTACTCGCATTCTCTCCCCGTAATCAGATGTAAAACGAATACCTGGCCGTGAGTAGTGTTTTCTCCGTCCTGTCGTGTCCCGCTCTGCACGCTAAGTGTTGCTGTTGGCTGTAGACGCGTTGTAAAGCGCTTTGAGCACGATTGCCTGGCTCGGCGCATAGTTGAGTACTCGATAGAAAGGTTCTTTACTCGCATTCTCTCCCGTAATCAGATGTAAAACGAATACCTGGCCGTGAGTAGTGTTTTCTCCGTCCTGTCGTGTCCCGCTCTGCACGTTAGAGTGTTGCTGTTGGCTGTAGACGCGTTGTAAAGCGCTTTGAGCACGATTGCCTGGCTCGGCGCATAGTTGAGTACTCGATAGAAAGGTTCTTTACTCGCATTCTCTCCCGTAATCAGATGTAAAACGAATACCTGGCCGTGAGTAGTGTTTTCTCCGTCCTGTCGTGTCCCGCTCTGCACGCTAAGTGTTGCTGTTGGCTGTAGACGCGTTGTAAAGCGCTTTGAGCACGATTGCCTGGCTCGGCGCATAGTTGAGTACTCGATAGAAAGGTTCTTTACTCGCATTCTCTCCCGTAATCAGATGTAAAACGAATACCTGGCCGTGAGTAGTGTTTTCTCCGTCCTGTCGTGTCCCGCTCTGCACGTTAGAGTGTTGCTGTTGGCTGTAGACGCGTTGTAAAGCGCTTTGAGCACGATTGCCTGGCTCGGCGCATAGTTGAGTACTCGATAGAAAGGTTCTTTACTCGCATTCTCTCCCCGTAATCAGATGTAAAACGAATACCTGGCCGTGAGTAGTGTTTTCTCCGTCCTGTCGTGTCCCGCTCTGCACGTTAGAGTGTTGCTGTTGGCTGTAGACGCGTTATAAAGCGCTTTGAGCACGATTGCCTGGCTCGGCGCATAGTTGAGTACTCGATAGAAAGGTTCTTTACTCGCATTCTCTCCCCGTAATCAGATGTAAAACGAATACCTGGCCGTGAGTAGTGTTTTCTCCGTCCTGTCGTGTCCCGCTCTGCACGCTAAGTGTTGCTGTTGGCTGTAGACGCGTTGTAAAGCGCTTTGAGCACGATTGCCTGGCTCGGCGCATAGTTGAGTACTCGATAAAAAGCCTCTTTACTCACATCCCCACATAATAACAATAATAATAATAATAATAATAATAATAATAATAAATAATAATAATAATAATAATAATAATAATAATAATAATAATAATAATAATAATTTATAAGGTCTTGGGTTCGATCCTCGTTCGCGCATACTTTACAGAGTTGGGCCACGGGTCGGCCAACCGTGCCGGGGTTCAAATCCCGGTTTGGGAGCTTTATTCATACGATTTTATCGCCTCGTCGATTCGAGGCTTTACCGCACGGGCGTCCCTGGGGTAAGAAGCTCTCGCTACGGCCGAGAAGGACTCTAGCGCCGGGACGCTCCCGCGGTAAGCCCTCCGAGGGCCGAGGGAAAAAACTTTGGTCGAGCGCATTTCCTCTACGGAGCGAATTTGAATGAAATAAACCCACCACCTATGATCGCACCTGGGACCTCCCCATTGCCGACCGGTTTTGAACTTCGGGGCCCTTCCCGTTAGGGCCCTGTACTCGCTTGGCGGAGTGTTTAAACGCGTTCCGCTACTTCGCTAGAGTCGGGCGATCGACGACTCGGGCTCGATCGAGTTGGCCCACGGGCCGGCCAACCCTGCCGGGGTTCAAATCCCGGTTTGGGAGCTTTATTCATACGATTTTTATCGCCGGGGGGGGGGGGGGCTACGGCCGAGAGGACTCTAGCGCGGACGCTCCCGGTAAGCCTCCGAGGGCCGAGGGAAAAAACTTTGGTCGAGCGCATTTCCTCTACGGAGCGAATTTGAATGAATAAACACCACCCTATGATCGCACTGGGACCTCCCATTGCCGACCGGTTTTGAACTTCGGCCCTTCCCGTTAGGGCCCTGATACTCGCATTGGCGGAGTATTTAAAACGCGTCCCGCTATTCGCTAGAGTCGGGCGATCGACGATCGGGCTCGATCGAGTTGGCCCACGGGCCGGCCAACCCTGCCGGGGTTCAAATCCCGGTTTGGGAGCTTTATTCATACGATTTTATCGCCTCGTCGATTCGAGGCTTTACCGCACGGGCGTCCCTGGGGTAAGAAGCTCTCGCTACGGCCGAGAAGGACTCTAGCGCCGGGACGCTCCCGCGGTAAGCCCTCCGAGGGCCGAGGGAAAAAACTTTGGTCGAGCGCATTTCCTCTACGGAGCGAATTTGAATGAAATAAACCCACCACCTATGATCGCACCTGGGACCTCCCCATTGCCGACCGGTTTTGAACTTGGGGCCCTTCCCGTTAGGGCCCTGTACTCGCTTGGCGGAGTGTTAAACGCGTTCCCGCTACTTCGCTAGAGTCGGGCGATCGACGACTCGGGCTCGATCGAGTTGGCCCACGGGCCGGCCAACCCTGCCGGGGTTCAAATCCCGGTTTGGGAGCTTTATTCATACGATTTTATCGCCTCGTCGATTCGAGGCTTTACCGCACGGGCGTCCCTGGGGTAAGAAGCTCTCGCTACGGCGAGAAGGACTCTAGCGCCGGGACGCTCCCGCGGTAAGCCCTCCGAGGGCCGAGGGAAAAAAACTTTGGTCGAGCGCATTTCCTCTACGGAGCGAATTTGAATGAAATAAACCCACCACCTATGATCGCACCTGGGACCTCCCATTGCCGACCGGTTTTGAACTTCGGGGCCCTTCCCGTTAGGGCCCTGTACTCGCTTGGCGGAGTGTTAAACGCGTTCCGCTACTTCGCTAGAGTCGGGCGATCGACGACTCGGGCTCGATCGAGTTGGCCCACGGGCCGGCCAACCCTGCCGGGGTTCAAATCCCGGTTTGGGAGCTTTATTCATACGATTTTATCGCCTCGTCGATTCGAGGCTTTACCGCACGGGCGTCCCTGGGGTAAGAAGCTCTCGCTACGGCCGAGAAGGACTCTAGCGCCGGGACGCTCCCGCGGTAAGCCCTCCGAGGGCCGAGGGAAAAAACTTTGGTCGAGCGCATTTCCTCTACGGAGCGAATTTGAATGAAATAAACCCACCACCTATGATCGCACCTGGGACCTCCCCATTGCCGACCGGTTTTGAACTTCGGGGCCCTTCCCGTTAGGGCCCTGTACTCGCTTGGCGGAGTGTTAAACGCGTTCCCGCTACTTCGCTAGAGTCGGGCGATCGACGACTCGGGCTCGATCGAGTTGGCCCACGGGCCGGCCAACCCTGCCGGGGTTCAAATCCGGTTTGGGAGCTTTATTCATACGATTTTATCGCCTCGTCGATTCGAGGCTTTACCGCACGGGCGTCCCTGGGGTAAGAAGCTCTCGCTACGGCCGAGAAGGACTCTAGCGCCGGGACGCTCCGCGGTAAGCCCTCCGAGGGCCGAGGGAAAAAACTTTGGTCGAGCGCATTTCCTCTACGGAGCGAATTTGAATGAAATAAACCCACCACCTATGATCGCACCTGGGACCTCCCCATTGCCGACCGGTTTTGAACTTCGGGGCCCTTCCCGTTAGGGCCCTGTACTCGCTTGGCGGAGTGTTAAACGCGTTCCCGCTACTTCGCTAGAGTCGGGCGATCGACGACTCGGGCTCGATCGAGTTGGCCCACGGGCCGGCCAACCCTGCCGGGGTTCAAATCCCGGTTTGGGAGCTTTATTCATACGATTTTATCGCCTCGTCGATTCGAGGCTTTACCGCACGGGCGTCCCTGGGGTAAGAAGCTCTCGCTACGGCCGAGAAGGACTCTAGCGCCGGGACGCTCCCGCGGTAAGCCCTCCGAGGGCCGAGGGAAAAAACTTTGGTCGAGCGCATTTCCTCTACGGAGCGAATTTGAATGAAATAAACCCACCACCTATGATCGCACCTGGGACCTCCCCATTGCCGACCGGTTTTGAACTTCGGGGCCCTTCCCGTTAGGGCCCTGTACTCGCTTGGCGGAGTGTTAAACGCGTTCCCGCTACTTCGCTAGAGTCGGGCGATCGACGACTCGGGCTCGATCGAGTTGGCCCACGGGCCGGCCAACCCTGCCGGGGTTCAAATCCCGGTTTGGGAGCTTTATTCATACGATTTTATCGCCTCGTCGATTCGAGGCTTTACCGCACGGGCGTCCCTGGGGTAAGAAGCTCTCGCTACGGCCGAGAAGGACTCTAGCGCCGGGACGCTCCGCGGTAAGCCCTCCGAGGGCCGAGGGAAAAAACTTTGGTCGAGCGCATTTCCTCTACGGAGCGAATTTGAATGAAATAAACCCACCCCCTATGATCGCACCTGGGACCTCCCCATTGCCGACCGGTTTTGAACTTCGGGGCCCTTCCCGTTAGGGCCCTGTACTCGCTTGGCGGAGTGTTAAACGCGTTCCCGCTACTTCGCTAGAGTCGGGCGATCGACGACTCGGGCTCGATCGAGTTGGCCCACGGGCCGGCCAACCCTGCCGGGGTTCAAATCCCGGTTTGGGAGCTTTATTCATACGATTTTATCGCCTCGTCGATTCGAGGCTTTACCGCACGGGCGTCCCTGGGGTAAGAAGCTCTCGCTACGGCCGAGAAGGACTCTAGCGCCGGGACGCTCCCGCGGTAAGCCCTCCGAGGGCCGAGGGAAAAAACTTTGGTCGAGCGCATTTCCTCTACGGAGCGAATTTGAATGAAATAAACCCACCACCTATGATCGCACCTGGGACCTCCCATTGCCGACCGGTTTTGAACTTCGGGGCCCTTCCCGTTAGGGCCCTGTACTCGCTTGGCGGAGTGTTAAACGCGTTCCCGCTACTTCGCTAGAGTCGGGCGATCGACGACTCGGGCTCGATCGAGTTGGCCCACGGGCCGGCCAACCCTGCCGGGGTTCAAATCCCGGTTTGGGAGCTTTATTCATACGATTTTATCGCCTCGTCGATTCGAGGCTTTACCGCACGGGCGTCCCTGGGGTAAGAAGCTCTCGCTACGGCCGAGAAGGACTCTAGCGCCGGGACGCTCCCGCGGTAAGCCCTCCGAGGGCCGAGGGAAAAAACTTTGGTCGAGCGCATTTCCTCTACGGAGCGAATTTGAATGAAATAAACCCACCACTATGATCGCACCTGGGACCTCCCCATTGCCGACCGGTTTTGAACTTCGGGGCCCTTCCCGTTAGGGCCCTGTACTCGCTTGGCGGAGTGTTAAACGCGTTCCCGCTACTTCGCTAGAGTCGGGCGATCGACGACTCGGGCTCGATCGAGTTGGCCCACGGGCCGGCCAACCCTGCCGGGTTCAAATCCCGGTTTGGGAGCTTTATTCATACGATTTTATCGCCTCGTCGATTCGAGGCTTTACCGCACGGGCGTCCCTGGGGTAAGAAGCTCTCGCTACGGCCGAGAAGGACTCTAGCGCCGGGACGCTCCCGCGGTAAGCCCTCCGAGGGCCGAGGGAAAAAACTTTGGTCGAGCGCATTTCCTCTACGGAGCGAATTTGAATGAAATAAACCCACCACCTATGATCGCACCTGGGACCTCCCATTGCCGACCGGTTTTGAACTTCGGGGCCCTTCCCGTTAGGGCCCTGTACTCGCTCGGAAGACCGTTTACGCGGCGTTAAACGCGTTCCCGCTACTTCGCTAGAGTAGTGCGATGGGAAATTCGGGCTGTTCGGAGGTCGGGCTCGGGTTTGCCATACGTGCCTGGGGTCGAATCTGAATTTGCACCAAAAAAATTTTTTTTTTTTAGTAGTCCGCAAGAGGAAAAGGGCTACCTTACCAGGGGTTTGGGACGTATAGTAGGGAAGGCGGTCGTCGGTCGGAAAAATTGAAATTGAAGCAAGGCGAGCCGAAAGGCGCGCGGTGGCCTCTGGTACACCCACGGTCACCAGCGCCTGGACGAGCGGTGGTCGGAGAGTCCGGAGTCGGTCCCAGGTTAGCTCCTCGGTAGAGGACCTAGAGTCGTGTGAGCGCGAGCGTGTCCGGGCGGTCGGAGCAGTCCGACCCAGCAGCGAGAAGGCCGAAGGGGTGAACGTTTGTGCGGTAGAGTCGAGAAGGGCCGTCGGCGAAGGAGTCGAGCGCTGGGAGTTCTCGGCGTCTGGGCTTCGGTCGTCGGCGCCCGTAGCCTCCTGTCCCAGCGGGTCCGTCCCGCCGGGTTGGAAATGGATACGCTACCAGGTTGATCCTGCCTGTAGTCTTATGCTTGTCTTGAGGGTTAAGCCATGCACGCCTATGCTCACCCTACACAGAAGGGGAAGCCGCGAACTGCTCAGTATATCGGCGATAATACACGGGGTGGGCGATGTTTGTCCGGACACCTGTAGGAATCCCAGAGCTAATACGTGCACACGAGTCCTCCTCCTAACGGGGTTACCTCCGCGGGGAGAGGGCGCATTTATTAGGATCTTGACCGGCGGCGGGTGGTTAACGCCGCCCGCCAGGCTGAGGCGAAAATCTGGGTATGTGACGACCGCTGTTAGCGGCGTGCCCGTTTGCTCGCCGTCCATCAAATTTAGACGGCCCGGGCAAGAGCCCCCCGTGTTGGCTACGGGTGACGGAGGATCAGGGTTCGATCCGGAGAGGGAGCCTGCGAGACGGCTACCACGCTTAAGGGTGGCAGCAGGCGCGCAACTTACCCACTCCCAGCACGGTGAGGTAGTGAAGATAAATGTCGGGGCTGGGCTCGCATGCGAGCCTAGCGGTCGGATTGAGCGTAGACCAAACACGTGCCGTTGATGACCTATCGGAGGGCAAGCCTGGTGCCAGCAGCCGCGGTAATTCCAGCTCCGATGGCGTATGTTGTAGTTGCTGCGTTTAAAACGCTCGTAGTTGGATCTCTGAGGTGACGGCAGCGACAAACGCGGGTGACGTTGCCCCGGCGATTATGCACCGTCGTGGTTTTGGGGATGGAGCAAGCGGTGCCTTCCGGTGCCGCAACCGGACCCTCGCGACGGATCTCGCCGGGCATCGCTTGCCCGTCGCTGCCGGTTTAGTCTCTTTCCGTCTTAAGCCGTGTCGGCTTGGTACGTGGCGTATCTGGGCCGACACTAAGGTACGGGCGGTGTTCTCCCTGAATCAATTGGAGTGCTCAAAGCAGGTCGTGCTCGCACAGCTTTGCTCGGAACGATGTGATGACGCCACCGCCCCGCAATGTAACCACGGGACCGGTCTCCGTGGGGGCGGTGGGCGAGGTCTATAGAGACGGCCGGGGGGCGGCGTACTACCGCGGGAGGGGTGGAATCCGACGATCGCGGTGGGACGAACAAGAGCGAAGGCACCGGCCAAGAGCGCCTTCGTTGATCATGAACGAAAGTCGGAGGAACGAACGCGATCAGGTACCGCGGTAGTTCCGACAGTAAACCATGCGACCGGTTACGCGGGGACGTCCCCTGTGGGGAAGCCTCGCGAGGCCCCGGAGAAATCAGAGTGCCTGGGCTCCGGGGGGAGTACGGTCGCAAGGCTGAAACTTAAAGGAATTGACGGAAGGGCACCACCAGGAGTGGAGCCTGCGGCTCAATTTGACTCAACACGGGGAAGCTTACAGGTCCGGACACCGCGTGGATGACAGACTGAGGCTCTTTCATGATTCGGTGGGTGGTGGTGCATGGCCGTTGCTAGCCCGTGGAGCGATCCGTCTGGTTCATTCCGATAACGGGCGAGACTCTGCCCTGGCGGATAACAAACGGCGGTCAAGAGGGGTCCGTCTCACGGGTTGGGTCGGCGTTCGGCTTTTCGGGTCGGGCGTCGGTCTTCCCACTCAGGGAGAGGCGGTGCCCCGGACCGCCGTCGCGCAGGCCGCGTCCTGCAGGGATTGACCTCGAGCAGTGCGTACGAGATGGAGCCATAACAGGTCTGTGAT
>NW_027622032.1:2500-10000 GCF_034508935.2 Berghia stephanieae | reverse complement strand
AGGGGTATCCCCATTTACTCTCTCTTTGATCTTACTCAGCCAGTTTCCCGTAATCGTCTGGCTGACTGAGAGAGAGAGAGAGAGAGAGAGAGAGAGAGAGAGAGAGAGAGAGAGAGAGAGAGAAGGGGGGGGGGGGGAGAATCAGCGTACGAACGCACTATCCATCGCTCAGAGCTGCCTACTTGAAGTTTTAAAATTCGTAGTTTCCAAGGGGGAAAAAATGAAATATCATGATTAATTACATAGCTTTGCAAATCAATAATTTACCATCACCATGATCCACAAATGCTTCAAAGTCCTGAATATAGGATCTAAGGAACTCAATTTTCCTTATCAACAAGATCTATCTAGTCACAGAGGAAAATGCAGTAGCACTGTAGCTGAAGTTAAAAATTCGTAATTCTAGGCAGGTCTGATAAGTGATGAAACTGATGTATTTTCTGAATCTACCCTAGGGAATAGTAAACAACTGACTATGCTTGAGGTAAAAAAAATCTAGGTCTGCTTCAAATGACTTTCTAATTTCTACGTGATTTCTCCTATTCTTGGCGCAAATCACGTCACGTCGTTTTTCTGACCGCGAATCTATTTATAGCTTAGATTAGACAGATTAGGACAAGACAATCTTCTACCGGCGAATTTAGAAATGAAAATGTAACATTCTATCTAATAAGTCATGCCACAAGGCCGCTTGGTAACACTCGAGCGAGGGTAGGGTGGGGATGCTTGTGTGTGTGTGGTGGATGGGGGATGTGTGTGTGTGTTGGGGGGGGGGGGGGGGGGGAGATTTGTGGTGGAGTTGAGGTTAATCATAACTCGTGACAAAGATTTTAAAATGAACACTTAAATTAGATATTATCAAGCACGTTTTCACGGGTTTCCATTTCAAACAGTACAAGCCGGCTGTTATGCGTCCTTTTTTTTTGTACGAGCACTCTTGAAATATAAAACATTTTGTCTATAGTTAGGTACTTATTTACACCTTAGTCGAGTGAATGCAATGTTTGAGCTATTTAATATCAAAGAGGCGTCAGGAGACAATAGTGATAAAAAGAATAGAATTCTGCCCCCCCCCCCCTCCCTCCAATTAATGGTGATGCTTAATGATAACAAGTTTACAATAATTATTTGTGACGTCAGAATATCAAGAGTTAAATTTCACTAAATTTAGATTTTTTTTTTCTTTAAAGGAGAAATCTAAAATATTTTGGAAAATTCGAATTTTGTTCCTAACGCGCACTCGCAAGCTCGTTCAGCGATTGAGAACACGACCGGTATTTATTTTATTTTTTTTTATAGTAAGAGTGTAAGAATATATTATAGTTAGTAAAAATTTACAATATTTTGTCAGTTTAGGGGTAAAATATAATGCATGTTGTGGAATCATTGTGTATTTGTCAACAAAAACAAAACAAAAAAAACCCACAAAAAAAACGGATAAAATCAAGTGAATTTCGATAAATAAAAACAAAAAGTTACTATTTGCCAAAAATGCCAAACCCAATTGTACAATGCCAATAAATACTTTTTTTCAACAAAACAAAAACAAAAAAACCGCCAAGATTTTAGGATTTGGTATTTAAAAAACCAACCTGACAATTCTGTCGCTGAGATAAATCGGACATAAAAGTCAATCAAGGTAAGATAATAATAATTTCCTGTTAGTCTTTGACATTGAACTATTATCTATGTCAAGGACACGCATTTCAAATTTAAAACGGTTTAAAAACAAAACAAAACAAAACAAGGATAATGACCGCTGGCGAGACAAACCACGATGATATTCTATGACTGCCTGGTCTGTCTCTTACTAACGTACATATATTTACAGGTCCGATAGCCAAACTCAATTCTGCGCTTGAATTGGATTCAATAGTCTGGTGTCATGTCGCCCAGCAACGGCGGCCGTCGTGGTTCTAAACAAAGAAAATCGGTACTTTTTATTCTTCATGCTGGCTAGAACTTTTCAGCGTGGCTCAGCGGTATGGTCTTTGCTTCGTACCCGAAAGGTACTGAGTTTGACTACCCGCCTCGTTGTGTGGCCTTGAGCAAGTCACCTAGCCTTAGCTCACATTGCGGCGCTGCACTGCGGCTGACGCCTGGGTTATTCCAGTCTTCCCTTGGAATAGATCCTAAAGAAAAATTTCCCCTTAGGGATGAATAAAGGGAATTTATTTTATTATTTATTATATGACTTGTGATCAGAATGTGTAAAAGTCAAAACATGATCAGATTTATAATGTTTTATCCCTCTTTGTAAGCTTTTATGTTCGTCGGAGAGATTTTTCATAAGGGCGTCCGCCATTGTTCCGATAGTTTAGAGCCAGTTACTAAGTTACCGTGCGCCATTACGAGGGAAGTGACGTCACGACTGTTGAAGCGTATTAACAGTTGTTGTAATGGAGACTATTTTGCGTTGGTTTGAGAGTATGTACATATTTCCATTACAACAATGAGACATATGCTTCAATAGTCGTGACGTCACTTCCCTCGTAATCACGCATAGAAACTGAGTAACTGGTTCTAAACTATCGGAACAATGGCGGACGCCCTTATGAAATACTTCTCCGTCGAGCATACAAGTGTATCCAGAGGAGAAAAACATTATAAATCTGATCATGTTTTGACTTTTATACAATCTGATCACATGACAAATGAAAAATCTCTAGCCAGCATGAAGAAAAAACTAAAAAGTACCGATTTTCTATCTTAAGAACCAAGCTGCTCGTTGCTGGGCGGAAGTGACGTCAGACTATTGAATCCTATTTGGGTTATCAGACATACAAATCAGAGAACGTCTTTCACCTTATCTATTATGCATGTATTAATCCATTCGTTCGATAACCAGGAAATTAAAGGGTCAATGCTGTAACGGAGAATAGAGTGATCGTGTGTGTGTGTGTGTGTGTGTGTGTGTGTGTGTGTGTGTGTGTGTGTGTGTGTGTGAAGTTTTGACCAAGATCTGAAAAAAAGGGTGTATGACACAGTGCCGGACAAAGCAAGAAATAACACAGTCGAGGAAAACGGATTTTTTGGGATGGTTTCTTTCTTTATTAAAAAAAAAAAACAACAACAAAAATTGAGCTTTTATATAGCGCAATATCCACTAAACGTACTCAAAGCGCTTTAATAATAATAATAATAATAATAATAATAATAATAATAATAATACTTTATTGCATCCCAAAAAGGAAATTTTTTGTACAGACGTGTTATAATTTACACATAAGATAAAAATACAATGGAAATAGGATGTATATATATAAAAAAGGAGCAGCTCTATAACCAGAGCTGCGCTTTATAATATGAATAATTTCAAACACTGTAAAATAGTTAAAACTGTCACTATAAATTGAAAATTGAAAAGATTGCAAAACAAATAAATTAATAAATTAATATTTATATTTTTTTAAAGTAAAAATGAGAAATAATTATATAAAATGATTATTGCTTGTTGTTATAAAGCCTAATACTGGACGGCAGAAAAGATTTTCGGTGTCTCTCTGTTTTCGTTGAAATAGAGAAAGGGCGACCACTTCTTTCTGACATAATAATTGATGGTCTTAGTGGATGATACTGGTCATTTAATATTTTAGTTATTTTATTTATACAAAATTTCTCGTATAAAAGATCTACATCGTCAACATCATTTATATAGCGTTTAATGGATTTTTTAATATTTGAATTTATTTTGTTCCTTTCCACTGCTAAGCAATTGCCTCCCCAAGCTGTTATACAAAATGACAAAACACTTTCGATGACTGCTCTATAAAATAATGTGCAGAGGGTTTTATCTATTCTAAACTGAGAGAGTTTTGATAAAAAATATTTACGTCTGCACATCTTATGCCTAATTATTTTCACGTGTTCATCCCACTTGAGCCTGTCATCAATCGTTACACCAAGGTATTTGTAGTGAGGAACTCGCTGGACGAATTGGTCCTTTAATTTTAACGGTTCTATCGGTTCCTTCACTCTCCTAAAGTCAATCACTAGCTCCTTTGTCTTGCTTATGTTAAGCTCTAGGTGGTGGGCATCACACCAAGACACAAATCTATCAATTTCTTGCCTATAAGCCACTTCGTTGCCATTTGTTATGAGGCCTTGAAGAGCGGTGTCATCTGCAAACTTTATTAAAGGTACACTCAGGTTTTGACTTCTACAGTCATTCGTGTATATTGTGAATAATACAGGGGACAATACACAACCCTGAGGAGCACCAGTATTTGTAGTTATACAGGAAGATTTGTTTTGTCCTAATTGAACATATTGTGCTCTCTCCGTAAGAAATTCGAGCACCCAAGCAATTATATACTTGTTTAAATTCAGACTAGTCAATTTTTGAACAACCAACTGAGGTTGCATTGTATTGAACGCTGAAGAAAAATCTGCAAAAAGCAATCTGTAATAGCTCCTAGCGTGATCTAGATGCCTGTAGATGTTGTTTGTAAACAGCAAAATGGCATCCTCTACGCCACGTCCTGGTTTGTAAGCAAATTGATGACTATCACTCAATGGCATAAACTGATTCCTAATTTTAACAAGAACAAGTTTTTCTAAAGATTTCATGACTATTGAAGTCAGTGCAACAGGTCTGAGATCGTTCATAGTTTCAAGTTTTTCTTTTTTTGGAACAGGAATAATTTTTGAAGTTTTCCAAATTTCAGGGATCGAAACGCATTGGAGGGACCAGTTAAAAATATGTGTATAAATGGGGGAAAGCTGGTGGGCACATTCTTTTAATAGTTTTCCTTTCAATCCATCCGGCCCAGCAGCCTTCCTCTCGTTTAGTTTCGAAAATACGAATCTCGTTTCCTCTTCACTGACCTCAATAGTCATTTCATCTTCCAAAGCCCTGTCTAATTTATGTTTTTCATTTTCAATATCAAATTTGTTTGCTGTGTCGAAACGTGAATAAAATTTATTTAAAGTTTCAATTTCGATATCTTCTGATATAATCGTGGGCTTTGGATTATAGTTCACAGCAGTTTTAAGCCCCCGCAACGTGTCCCGTATATCCCCAGAAGAAAAGCATTTTTCAATTTTATTTTTGTACTTATCTCTACAACTAGATATTACCCTCTTTATCTCTTTTTGTTTTGTTTTCAGATCTTTTTTGTTTCCACTAGTATAAAGAGTTTTCTTTTGGTTCAATAAAAGTTTTAGATCTTTTGTTATCCAAGGCTTGTTGTTAGGATAATATTTTATTTCTTTTTTACAAGACACTAGCTGTTCACAGAATTTTAAATACTCACTCACAGTCATTCAGCTCATCCTTTTACAAAGGGTCCCAAGTCCCAAACCAACATCAACACGCAACATGTTGAATGAGACATGACGCTTGTTAGGCGATATTACAATATATTTTTTTCCAGACAAGACAACCCTGTTAACGGCCAGCTTCTCATTTTACACGGTGAGATGATGTGAGTAAAGAGCCTTTTCCAAGGACTCAACTATGCGCCGAGCGAGGCTCGAACACAGGACCTCCCGATCCGAAAGCGAGTGTCACACCACTAGACCACATAGCCGCACCATACATTCATTATGAGCTTAACCCAATTTCAGCACCGTAAAACAGCGACATTACAATACAACATTATCCCATTGAAAATGACGCAAGATCAATTTGTCACTTTCTGAGTACTTTCTGACAGTTTTTAACATTGTTTAATCCAGCTTCCAGCAACTGATGGACAGGAGGGATTACCACGGAATCCGTTAAGGTCGATCTGTAAAAAATTCTATAACTCCACCCCTCCCTAAATAGTAACGCTTAATGATATCAAGTTAACAGCGTCCGGTTTTGCTTTGATTTGTTACGTCAAACTGTCAAGCGTTAAATCTAGCGAACGTGGCAACGTTAAAATGTGTATTTAAACATTATCTGGCTGGATCAAAAACAACTGACTGTTTTTTAAAGTAAAATACTTGAGTTTTGTTTGTTTGTTTGTTTGTTTGTTTTGGCTGAAGAAGGGTTTTGAGTCCGAAACGTTTTGTGTTTTGGTATTACGTTCTATTCGTTTATTTATTTAATTTTGGAAGTGGTCATATTTATGTTTTTCTTTATTACCAAAAAAAAAAAATAAGAAAAGAAAAAAAAAATCCGCCTGTCTCGACTGGGAATCGAACCTCAAACCTCATGATTACCGGTCAGACGCGCTATCATTACACCACAGAGGTTACCCGATGGTTGGAACGATATTATAATTATGTCTATCTATATTATTCTTCACAATGGTAGATACGCGTTTCATCATCCAATCACTTTGACATCCAAGTTTTCCTCGACCAATTACTTGCGGTACCCTAGAAAAACTCGTATTAAAGAAATTTGGCCAGAACACTCGTCCTTCAAATATCGATCGGTTTAAATGACCCCTCAGCTTGGCACAAACCCTCAACCCATGCGGGGTATCCCAGGGTTATGAGTTTTTGCCAAGATAATGCCAAGGGTTATGTAATTTTAAATGTTGCTGTTCGAAGCATCTGAACAAAGCCACTACCAAATTATCTCATTCATCTGTAGTGTTTCATTCATCCTGTTTTTGTTGATAAAGGGGAAACCCGAAAAGTCCATTTTATCTGTTTTCATATATTAAATTGAAGCTTACAGTCAATTTCATAGTGTTATCTTTGTTTTTTTTTTCTTTTTTTGCCAAGATAAGGGTCATTTAAATCGATCGATAATTTGAAGGACGAGTTTTCTGGCCAAAGTTTTGACATACGTCTTTCCCAAGAGTATAAATAGTTCGAAGATGACGTCACTCAGGTCTTTGTTATTGTTTTTTTGCCATCCGCGTTTATGAGTAATGCTCACTGAGCTGTATTAACCTGACTATAAACGTTCATGGATACACACAGTTTTGTGTGTTGGTCCGTTATACTTCCGGATGGCAATGTTATGAGCTTCTTAGCCAAGCGCATACTATCTATAGTAGTTAACAGATTTAGCATTTTATAAAAACGTAAACATTTTACACACGATGATGTAGATATATCTACTACGATTTCCTCCCAAGAGGAATCTAAAATATCTTATCGTGTCTATCATTTCAAGAATGAGATTTCATGAAAATAGCAAGGAGGAGTGAGCGACAATTTTGGAAACAGACACGGGTGTAAATCAGACGCTTGCTTCATTTCAAACTGACACCCGCTTCCGTTTATTTCAATGGTACGTTCTGTAGAAAATAGGATTCAATAGTCTGATGTCACGTCCGCCCAGCAACCAACAGCTTAGTTCTAAATAAAGAAAATCGGTACTTTTTATTACTCATGCAAGAACTTTTTCCAAATGTCATGCGATCACAATGAATAAAGATCAAAACATGATCAGATTTATAATGTTTTTCTCCTCTGGATACGCTTTTCTGCTCGTCGGAGAAGTATTTCATAAGGGTTTCATCCGCGATTGTTTCGATAGTTTAGAACCAGTTGCTATGCGTCATTAGGAGGGAAGTGACGTCACGACTGTTGAACCCTATTCGCAATGAAAAG
>NW_027622031.1:0-14677 GCF_034508935.2 Berghia stephanieae | reverse complement strand
AATACCCCCTATTTTCAGTGAGAAGAGATTTTATTTCGACCGACAGAAGATTGTCTACAACAAACTTACTAAAATATCTGTTCACTGTAAGGAATTTTGTTAAAGAGGGCTGGTTAGAATTAAACACAAAAAAAATCCACTGTTTTATGTTCACTCATTTATTTTCCCTATGAGCACAATACTTAGATAAAGCAGATAAAGAAAAGAAAAAAAAATTAAGAGACATAATCCCCAAACATCAGTCGTAGATGTCGATAAAACATGTTAAAATTTCATCTGTCCTGCAATTTTTCAATTCAAAACTTTGAAATAACATGTCCGCATATTAATGAGTCACACAACCTGATCAAGATTATTCTTAAAATGAAAACTATAAATAAGCATATTTAGAGTACTCTGGTGAAAAAATGGATCCAACGTTTAAAAACCAATTTTTTTGATTGATATATGTTTCCCGAAATACAAAGTTAATTAGATATTATATTTATGAAAATGAATAAATAAATTTGTTTAAATAAATGAATAAATAAATAAATAAATAAATAAATAATAAAAAAATTTAAAAAAAAATAAATAAATACAATAAAAATAAATGATTAAATAAATACATAATAAATAAATAAGTAATTAAAAATAATGATAAAAAAATAAGTAATTAAATAAATACATGAATAATAAATAAGAAATTTAAATAAATACATGAATAAATAAAAAAGTAATTAAATAAATACATGAATAAATAAATGAATACAGTGGTAAATGTTATATATGACAATTTTGTCCAATAAATAATGGTAAAAGGATGAAAAATGCATTTTTTATAAACAAACTCCAACCCTACTGTTTGGTCATAACCCCCTGATTTTTGAAAAATTATTTCTCCTAAAACGTAATTTATACTTTTTCATATGATATCTTTGGGCCCTGCAATATGTTAACTAAACACTCAAAATCTGGTGAGCATCAAAGAGTGATGACAATCAATCCTTTGAGGAAAAAAAAACAAAAAAAAAATGCTTTGTTTACTTTATAAATCATGCATAAAGTCAAACACCCTTCGTGCCAGCCTCGACGTGCAAACAAAATTCTGGGGGAAAAAAGTTTTCCTATAACTCGTGCACTCCAATTTTCATCATACAAAAACATTACGCAAACACGAAAACACGTGATTGTGATTGTGCTTTTTGGAAAGAAATGTCACGTAATATAAAAATGTTACCTTATCATATTTTCCCCCGATTTAATTCATACCATTGTTATTCTATAATAAAAACAAATACAGACATTTAAAAATAAAAATAGATATTGTAATCATGCTTTGATTAGGATGAAAAATCCGTTTCTACAAACATGCTCATAAAATGTATTTTTCATCGTAAGGTTTGAGCTTCATCCCTTTTAATGTCAGTGGGGAAAAAGAGTTAAAAATACTTTGAAAAAACACGAAGAGAGTGATTCACAGGTTTTTAAACAAAAATAACAGCAGGGAAATTTTAACAAAAACTTTGGAAAGTTTTCCCGTGAGTATGTAAAGTTTAAAAAAAAATTAATCTTTCTAAAAAAAAAAAAAAAAAAAGATTTGAATGTTCGCATGAAAAAATTTTTTTGGGTTTTTCTAAAATTATCACATGTTTAAAAATTCAGTTTTCAGATCATTCAGCTTAAATTGATGTATTTTGTTATTTTACAAAAAATTTAAATACATAAGCGGTGTCTGTAAAAATTATTTTTTCAAGTCCAAGCCTATTATCATTCTATCATCACTCTTTGGCCTTCATATTCTTCATCAAATATTTTGTGCATTTTAATAACAGATGATACTTTTTTTTCACATCAGATTCATTACAAATAGAAATTTTCATTATTTCATTCTACTTCCCCTGAATTTTCAGACAATTTTTTGTCATTTTTCATTCTACTTCCTTGACATTTTTAGACAATTTTGGTTTATTTTATTCTACTTCCTTTTTGAATTTAAAAATTTTGTGAAATTATTTCTTTCTATTTTGAATTTAAGAAATTTTTTGTTTTATTTATTTATTCCCTTGCTTTTTCAGCAAACTTTGTATTTTTTTCATTTACCCCTCTGCTTTTAAAATTTTTTGGGTCATTATTTCATTCAAATTCCTCTGCCTTTTCCCAGACAATTTTTTTTTTTTTCACTCCGACTTTTTAACTTTTTTGTGTCATTATTTCATTCTATTTCCCTCGACATTTTCAGACAATTTTGTGTCACTTTTTCCTCGTCATTGAAAGCAAAATTAAGCCAAGTGACTTATGTGGGGTCTATACCCAAATTGTTATGGGCCGTTTTTTAAAGGAATTATTTTCAAAAAAAACGCAACAATTGTCCTTTAAAACAATTTTAAATAAAGCCCATAAGGCATCAGTTTCGCCTGAAAATGTGTGCGGTTTGGTTTTAATCTAAAAACTTCTGTTACATATTTTGTTCCTTTTTGAAGATACAAAACCTTTTATATTTTAATTTTTATTATCAACAGTTTACTTTACTTTTTTGAAGAAATCTAAAATAAAATACTCAATTAATTTTTAAAAATATTTTTGAAAAAATTTTTTTTAAACAAATATTTTTGGGCAAACGAACAAGAGTATATTAACTTCTAGCTTGGTTGTCAGGTCTTCGGTCAATCTTTTGAAAAAGGCCCCTGTGAGCCAATCCTGCAATATTTCAAACCTATAAACAAAAAAACACAATTAAAATATGTTCATATTAAATCGTGCTAAGTGCTCTTTGAATGTCTCGATTCTTATGTGTGTGTACCAAATGGGTTTGTTTTTTGCTGAGAAAAATTACATTTTAATTCCATTTTTTGGTCTCCAGTCTGACCGAAGGGGGGTTGAAGGAATTTGAATCACAATTTCTTACCTTCTAGCGTGTTCCCAAATCTGATCCAGTTAAAAAGGTGAAAGGTCTGGTGTTTTTGCGGGGAAAACCTAATTTGGGGGTGGGGGGATGGGCCCCGGGTGACAATCAAACAAACATGGAATGAATGGGGGAAAACCAGGAAAAAAGTATACAATTTAAAAAATTTAAAAAGGGAGAGGAAAGAGGAGAGAGGAGAGAGAGAGAAGAAGAGGGAAGAGAAGAAGAGGGAGAAAAAGAGGGGAAGGGGAGAGAGAGGAAAAGGGAAGAGAAAGAGGAGAAAAGGGGAAAGAGGGAAAAGAGAAAGAAAGGGGGAGAGAGAAGGGGGGAAGAGAAAAAAGGGAAAATAGGGGGAGAGGGGGGAGAGAGAGAGAGGGGGGAAGAGAGAGAGAGAGAGAGAGAAAGGATAGGCCTGGGAAAAATCAAACAAAATGGAATAAAGGGGTTTGGGAAAAACCCCAGGGAAAGTATCGGGTTTTAAAAAGAGGAGGAGAGAGAAGAAGAGAGAGAGAGAGAGAGGGGGGAAGAGGGAGGAGAGGGGGGGGAGAGGGAAAAGAAGAGAGATAGGGGGAGAGAGGGGGGAAAGGGAGAAAAGATAGAAGGGGGAGAGAAAGGAAGAGGAGGGGGAGAGAGAGAGAGAGGAGAGAGAGCGGAGAGAGAGGAAAGAGAAAAGAGATATTCTCAAAATGCTGTTTTTTAAAAAAACAGAAGGGGTTTTTTTTAAAACGGTAACACATGTAAATTTAAATTTGTAATTGAAACAATCATTTGATTTGAAAAATAAACTTAAAAAAAAACTTCAGCTTAATATAGCATTCAATCGTCCCAGTCTTCAACAATATTTTAACTGTAGGACAACACACCCACTTGATTGGCATCATTACATTTTTTTTCTGACCAAAACAGCGCTGTCAAGGCCAGTTTTCAACATCGGGAAATGCAGCTATAGAGCGTTTCCAGGGACTCAACCTGCCCATCAGGGGGGATTCAAATCCGGCATTCAGCTGAAGAAGTGTCATACCCATATGGCACAAATTCGCAGGGTAATAAATTTTCCCAAATTTGATATCTTCAAAAAAATATTATAAGCAAAAATGCAGGTTTTAAAAAAGAGAAAAATGTATTCCCTGAGGCAAAACACAACGGGTTTTTCACACAAAGGCAGTTGAATCTTTGGATAAATTTGTCTGTGGTAAAGAAAAAAAGATTATTTGGGGATGTGAAAATTTCAGAGAGGAAAATTTATGATGGAATTTTTATCAACTCATCCTTCATCCAAATTGTCACCAATAGCTTTAAAAAATTAAAATATCCTCTTTCTTTTCATATCTACAAAAACTAGTTACTTCGGTATTCAAATTCACTAAAACCACACACAAACCCACCACACATTTTCCCCATCTATCATCTCATCATCACCCCACCCTCATCAACACATCTCAAAAACTCTCACATCACTCACTACACATCTCAAAAACATCTCATCATCATCATCATCATCAACATCATCTTTCATCAACATCACTCAAAATCAATCCATCATCATCATCAACACATCTCAAAAAAAACATCATTCCCAACACGTCGTCGTTGTCGCTCGCTATAAAATCATCATACATCATCATCATCTCACTCATCCATCATCATCATCATCTTAAAAAACCCCCAATCTTTTTCCTTCACCACCCTTCATCACTTCCCCATCATTTCACCCCATCACCCCAAAAATCACCATTCTACGTAATTCTCCCATTTCTTCCATCACTAAATCAGAAAAAACCCCCATATCAAGAATCTCCCCCACTTCTCTCCCGGGCCCCCTCGTTCTAACTGGAATCCCGGACCCATGTCTTGTTTTGTTGTTGATACCCTTCAGTTTTTCCCAGCCATCCTTCGGTTTCGTGTTCCATCCTTCCAGTTGCCGCCAACTCCCAGGGCTTTACCCAGGCTGTTTCCATCCTTTTCCCTTTTCCACAATAATAACAATAGTAAATAATATAATAAAATAATAATAAAAATAATAAAAATAAAAATAATATAAAATAAATAAATATAAAAATAATAATAATAATAATAAAAAAAATAAATAATAATAAATAAAAATAAAAATTAATTAAAAATAAAAATAAAAATAATAATAATAAAAAATAATAATAATAAAAAATAATAATAATAAAAATAATAATAAAAATAATAATAATAATAAAAAATAATATAAAAAAAAATAATAATAAAAATAATTAATAAAAATAATAATAATAATAATAAATAATAATAAAAAAAAATAAAAATAATAATAAAATAATAATAATAATAATAAAAAATAATAAAAATAATATAAAAATAAAAAAAAAAAAAAAAAAAAAGAAAAAGAAGAAAAAGAAAAGAAAAGAAAAGGAAAAAAAAAAAAAAAAAAAAAAAAAAAAATATAAAAAATAAAAAATAAATAATAATATTAATAATAATAATAATAATAATAAAAAAAATAATAATTATTAATAATAAAAATAATAAAATAATTAATAATAATAAAATAAAAAAAAAAAGAAAAGAAGAAGAAGAAGAAAAGAAGAAGAGAAGGAAGAAGAAAAAAAGAAAAAAGAAGAAAAAAGAAGAAGAAGAAGATAAAAAGGTAATAATAATAATAAAAATAATAAAATAAAAATAATAATAAAATAATAATAATAATAATAATAATAAAAAAATTAAAAATAAAAATAATAAAAAGAATATAAAAATAATAATAAAAATAAAATTTAAAAAAATAAAAAAAAAAATAATAATAAAAAAAATAATAATAAAAGAAAAAAAAAAAAAAAAAAAAAAAAAAAAAAAAAAAAAAAAAAAAAAAAAAAAAAAGAAAAAAAAGAAAAAGAAAAAAAAATAAAAAAAAAAAAAAAAAAAAAAAAAAAAAAAAAAAGAAAAAAAAAAAAAAAAGAAAAAAAGAAAAGAAAAGAAAAAAAAAAAAAGAAAAAAAAAAAAAAAAAAAAAAAAAAAAAGGAAAAGAAAAGGGAAAAAGCGAAGAAGGAAGAAAAAAAAGGAGGAAGAAAAAAGAAGAAGAAAAGAAAAAAAAAGAAGAAGGGGGAAAAAGTAGGGAAATTTTAAAAATTGCTGGCACCTTTCCCCAAAATCTGACCCTAACTTCATAAAAAACACCCATTTTTAAAAAAAAAATTTAAAAAGCTCTGGGAGCTATTATTTCAAAAATGCACAAAATGCAATCAAAATTTTACCCTTCCACTGATTTTTCTGCATGACTAATATTATTATATGGACAGGCTATCACTCAAAACGGTTTTTATCAGGGTTGCCATTTGACATTTTTAAAAGCCAGATTCCAAAAACTGGGATTTTTTTTAAAACCGTTGGATTAAAAAATCATTTGGCATTTGGGATTTTCATTTGCATTTTTTTTTCTTGTTTTTATTTTAAATGACACTTTCTTAATTAAGTTTCCCTAAGAAAAACAAACAGTAAGTTTCTTTAATTTCAATAAAATTTTTTAATGTTTTTTATTTACCTTTATGTTAAAGATTTTTTTCCTTCTTTAAAACCAAACCGGGGGTGTGGTTTTCCACTCCACTTAGTGTAGTAATTAAAAATACCCCAACAGGAAAATTTTGTTATTCAAAAAAAAAAAAAAAAAGAAAAAAAAAAAAAACACGCAAGCCACCAGGATATGAAGTAAATTGTCTATCAAAAGTAGTAGTTTTCTTGTGGGGGGGGGAGTCCAAAAGACTTTTGGGATTTTTTTGAGTGTTTTGGCATTTTTTGTCTTCCCCTGGGATTTTTTTGAAAAAAAATCTGGCAACCCTGTTTATTCAGACAATACACCCAACAAAGTGAATTTTTTGGGGGTAATAACAGAAAAAAAAAAAAGGGGGTCCTTTTGGCGTTGGGCCATAAGACTATAGTTTATCCCCCTTTCTTGCATGAAACAGACAATAGCAATTACTTGTATCCTTTGGTAGAAACTAGTCTATCGCAAAATCCTTCCCCCCCAAAATTTAAAGGACTCACTACCCATTCTCTGTGGGTGGACGGCAGGGGCAGAAAAAAACTCTACTGCACCCGACAAACTTGGCCCCTTTTCATGTAAACGAAGCTCTACCAACTCAGCTACTGGACCCCCGTGAAAAAATAATGAAAATAAAAACTTCAATGTTTTGAAAAGCAAGAAAAAGTTGTTATCTTCCCCTGACAAAGAAAACTAACTAACCCCAAGTTTTTTTGTTTCAGACTAAAATAAACTTTCCACCTTGCCTTCGGACATTTTAACGTTTCAGAACATGAGTCACACATTTCTAACTTTCGGGGCCCTTGAGTTTATCCAAGAGTCCTTTATATCCGTTCACCTCTTTTGGTTGTGTCAAAAAAACGTGGTTTACTTTACCCTCCCCCTGCACGATCTGCTTTCTGAAAATCACAAAAAAAAATTCGTATAATTTGGTTTGGACTTCCCTCAGCAATACGTTTTTGAAAAACAACGAGATATGAAAAATTTTAGAATTCAGCCCTTTTTAAATCATTTCGAAAAGTTTCTTTTTGTAAAAACAAATATATCTTATCACACACATACAAAACACACACCAAACGTATTTTTAATTATATTATTATTATTTTATTATATTATTTTTTATTATTTTTATTTTATTATTTTTATTTTTAATTATTATTATTTTTTTATATATTTTTATATTATTTTTTAATTTTATTATTTATTTTCATTAAAAAATTTGCCACTTATTTTAGTCTAAGGAGTTCAGGCCTCAAAGGGCCCTCTTTGGACTTTTCGAAAAGTTTTGTAAAGCTTTTTTTGTTTTTTTTATTCATATATTCTATATTTATAAACTCATTTTACAACATAGGGACCATGCAAATATAGATTGGAACCCAGCTGATCTTGACTGTTAGTTGAAAATAAAGCTTTCCCCACAAACAACAATACATTTATTAACCATCACAACTTTACAAATCGCTCATTTTAAAAAAACGAAAATTTAACCCATAATCATTTTTTTTTAAAAAGAATTCATCACTTTTGCCACTTTAAAAAATTTAATCCTTTTAAAACTTTTATTTCTCCCCCCAAAAGAAAAATCTTGTGACACAGGTCATCCAAATTATTTCAGATCAACTTTATCCGATTCATGTATTTACTGTTAATTTAAACGATATATTTAAAAAAAAAAATGCATGGTTCAAGGGGGGAATATGGTCCCAAAAAATGCACAGAATTATAATCTTAAAAAAATTTTAAAAAAATATTTCCCCCAAAAATGAAAAATATTTACTCAAAGGGAAACCTCCAGTACGCCCCTTGGGCCCCATATTATTATTATGATTTAGAATATAGTGATGTTCCCCCGTGAAAAAAGATGAAAAACCCAAAAAAACCTAATAGGCATTGGCCACCATATTATATGTGGTTGGATATTTATAGTGGGTGTTAAATACATAGATGTAAAAACCCCAAAAGGACCCCTCAAGTAGGGCCCCTAGGCCATCATACTAAATTGTTGATTTAGATTAAAGTGATGTTCAAGTAGACAAAAGTAAACCCAAAAAAACAGTCAAGTAGGCATTGGCCACCGTGATTGGGTATAAGTGGTTTTAAGTAGCACATAGGCCAAACCCAAAAAGCTTAAGTTAACAAACAAAAAATTTAAAAAATATATTTATTTTATTCATATATTTTTTTTTTCAAATAAACCACAACACAACACCAAAACAAATTTGCAAAGACGTCTTTTTTTTTTTTCAGAAAAAAAAACATATATATATATTTCCGCGTTTATTATGTTTCCCCCTTTTTTTTTGCAAAGACCATTTGAAGAATAGTCTGGAAAAAATTTGACCCTCCCTTGGGGTATCTCTACCGTTTCGTAATTGCTTCTTTTGGGTATCATTATTTCAATTAGAAAAATTTTGGAATAGAAATTTGTCAGCGGATGCCAAATCATTTTCTTTCGCATGTTTTTGGGGGGGAATTTCAAAAGCCCGGGTTTGTAAAAAAAAAGGTTGTTCAATCGTTTTCTTTCATTTATCTAGTCACTGTGCTTTAAAAAATAATTTCACAAGTATATAAATCTTTTTGGGTTTTATTTACAAGACATCTAGTTGGAAAAATTTTTTACACCCAATTTTCAAAGGGGGAAAAAAAATTTCCCAAATTTTTTGAAAAAATTTGCTTCATTTTCTTATTTATGAATGATTTTTTAAATTCAAAAACTGTTTTCCTACTATCAAAGCTTTAGAATATTTAAAAAAACAATTTTAAAAATTTAAAATTGTCTCTTTTGGGCATCGCCTTGCTTTGATTCCTTTTTTTTAAAAATTTTATTTTCATTCTATCAGCTTTTTATAATAACAGAAAGTGTAGGTTTACCAAAAATTGGCTAGGTGATGATTTCCAAAACCGCGATAAAAAATATCATGATCAAAAAAAAAACTAGGCAAAACTTACAGAAATAATTTTCATGAAAACATTGGGAAATCTTTAATTAAAAAAGCAAAAGTAGATTTAGCAAAAAGTGTATTGAATTTTAAATTCCTTTGTATTCTTCATTAGATTTAAACAAAAATTTGATCATTTCTTTTTGGGGTGAAACATTGTTAAAATTAATCTTTTAAAATTTTTCCCTTTTTAACTTTGTCTTCCATTTAAAACTTTTTGTTTTAATGAGTTTTACCCTTGTTTTGCAACCCTCCAAAAGGAATGTTTTCAAAAAATTTCAAAACTTCCCGTTTTCCCGGGAGCCTTTCCTTTTGTGGGAGTGTGGTGATGTAATTTTAAAAAACACCTAACCCAAAGCCGGTCCCGGTTTCCCCATTTGGTTTTCGCGCTCCTTTTGTTAGAGTTTCTAGAAACAATTCTTCACAATTTTTTTAAATGACTTTATAACCCCTCGAATTTGCTTCACGTTTGATTGCATAAGATAAGAGAGAGCTTTCTCTTTTCTCACTACAAATTCCATCATATTTTGGGTTTTTTCCCCCGGGGCTGTTTCTATCTACAGTGTTTTAAAAGGAATTTTTCCCATTTGCAATTCTCTCACAGCCCAAAGGGCATGGACACATTTTTGTTTTGCTTTAGAAAGTCCCAGTCTGTAAAATGTGTCTTTGTCTCTGGTTTCAAAACGGGCAAACATCGTTTGGGCTCTATGACAAAAACTTTGCAATTAAAATTTGGGTTTTTTAGATTCAGCTGACAACCACTGATTTTCAACAATGAAAACCACTAGCTGGTCCGAGCGAGTCACTTGCCGCTGAAAACGGAATCACATTTTGACTCTGAGATATTGCACATCACTTTCTTTCAGAGAGGCGTTTGGTTATGGGTTCAATGGTGTCTTCTTGTGAGAGAATACATGGAACCATCTTTACTTGCTCCTTTGCCTGCTTGATACGCGAGCTTCAAATTTCAACAAGGTACTTTCCACTGGGTCATCAATCTGTTCGCCCATTAAGGGTCCCTCCACGCCCTGTTTACTGTTCTCTCCATTCATTTAGTGTCAGACTTACAGGTTTCACCACCTCGTGAGCATTAAACATGGCGGTCCGGCTGACTAAACGTTTCTCATTTTTAACACAATGCTGCCCTATCCCAAAGTTCATACTGCTCTGTTTTTTTATTTCTTCAGTTTTGAACATCTTCCTCATCAGGCTTAGCTGAGGGTTTAGAAAGACCACATCTTCTCTCTGTTCGCACTCGACTGAGCTGTAAAAAACTAAACTCCAGTAGAGGACAAGGAATCCAACAACCTTGTCCTATCTGCATCCTTCTGTGTGTCCTTTAATCACAAAATAACCTCTCATTACTTGATAGCTTTCTGTAAGAACAGAAAACCATCCTGCCTTCAAAACCCACCTGTGCCTGTCCACCATCTATGGGCACCTATGTCTACTGGCAGTATTTTTCCAGAAATTAAAATGTTTGTAGTCCAAAATGTCCAGGCAGAAGAGTCTTTATTTCCTGACTCATTTCTAACTGTCAAAATCCAGATAGCCCCAACTCTATCTCCGACCTCGTAAACGCTACTCTCCCTTTTCACCGATCTTGCCCATTGCTTTTTTCAACCGGAACGACTATATCTGATCTACACATTTCTCCAATTTCCTTCTTCTAAACCTATCAAGAAAGTTTTCCTTGAAATCAAGGTCAACTCCAGCATCACTTGGGCTACTCGACAGCTCATACTCCTTTGCTGTATGTGCTTTGCTGGCCCTATTCTCTAGCCGGTTCATTTATGTTTGAATAATGCTATAGGGTATCATAAAAACCCTGCACCGGTGCACTAAACAGTTTCTGCCTTTCCCGGCTCTTCCCGTATAAAAGACTTGCAGTTTTGTCTATCTCTCGATGTGCCATATTGGCTTTATAAATGCTGCCTTTTTCACCCCCCCAACTGCCCATCCTGTTCCTATGGGGAAGGCTTGAGCGCAAACAGCAACTCATCATCATCTTTGTGTTGCGTCGTGTTCCAGATTTCGTGTAGAGGGGTGGTCCATGTATTTCCAACTTGCACAGACGCTTAGATTCTGAATTAGGGAAACCAAAAACCCATCTACATTAGTGATAATGAGTCCTAAAACATGTTTAAAAGTTGACAAACTCAAATTTGACCAAAAGGAACAGTAAATCTACGTACCACAACATCAATTATAGCTAAGCATAAATAGTCAACGCAACCCTTTGCTTACTGACTCTTCTGTTACATTTATTACAATTTTAATAACACATTTGTTAACAGTCTTTTCCAAGGCGTGAGTACTGTGTGTAACTCGAGACGCTCAATTTTCAGAACACTTCAAATATCAGTCATGGATTGAGGACTAATTTGGTAAAAACTAATATATTAAAGTCTGTCGATGAAAAAGGAAGCGTTTGCTGTACCAAAACAACAACCATACATTTAGTCTGCTACAGAAAAGATCTCCAATATGGGCATCCTTTCTCAGTTCTACCCGTCACTAAATCTTCCGATTTTTGTATTTTTGGACCCCTAACTTTGAATGATTTACCTGTTACACCTCAGACCTTGACTCTTGCTAGCTATTACTACTACTATTTTACCCTTTAACTTACTATTTACTACTACTACTACTACTACTCCCAACTATACTAATATACTACTATACTAGTATACTACTACTACTACTAATACTACTACTACTACTACTACTACTATGACTATACTACTACTTACTACTACTATACTACTATATACTACTCTATACTAATACTACTACTACTACTACTACTACTAATGACTACTACTACCATACTATATACTACTACTACGACTACTACTACTCCTTTACTATATACTACTACTATTACTACTACTCCTACTACTACTATACTACTAATACTACTACTTTTACTATGACTACTACTACTACTACCCACTTATACACTATACTACTGACGACTACTTCTATGCTGCTGCTGCTGCTGCTGCTATGCTGCTATAACTACTACCACCCCCCACAACTACATTACTATAAACTTTACTACTACTACTACTTACTACTACTATACCTACTACTACTCCTACTACTACTACCACTACTACTACCACTACTATACACTACTACTACCACTACTACTACTACTATACTATACTACTACTACTTGCTATCTACTACTTACAACTCTACTATACTATTACAGACTATTACTACTATTGCTACAATACTACTATTACATATATTATACTACGACTACTATAATACTACTACTACTACTACTACTACTAATACTATACTTCTACTACTAATTCTACTACTACTATACCTATGCTGCTAAAACTACTGCAACTTACTTACAATTACTTCTTTTACGACTACTACTACTACTATATATACTACTTCTACGACTACTCTACTACTATAACTCTCTACTGCTACTACTACTACTTATACCTACTATTACTACTACTACTACTACTACTACTATACTACTACAACTCCTACTACTCCTACTACTACTACTACTACTACGACATATACTACTACTATACTCTACTACTACATATACCTACTACTACTACTACTACTATTTACTCTCTATCTTACTACTACTGCCTTCAACAACTTACTACTACTACTCCTACTTACTACTAACTACTACTACTATACTACTACTCCTACGTATTACTAATACTACTACTGCTGCTGCTCTGCTATGCTGCTCAACGACTACAACAACACCCTAACATTACTATTACTTCTACCATACTACTACTACTTCTATAATACTACTATATATTCCTTCTACCTACTATATACTACTACCATATTACTAATACTATACTATTACTACTACTACTTTAACTATTACTACTACTACTATACTACTACTACTCATACTATTACTACTACTACTATACTATACTACTACTTAACTACTACGGACTATCCCCCCCCTTCTACCATACTACTACTACTAATACTACTACTCTTACGACTACTACTACTCCCTATGATAATAATTAATTATAATAATAATAATAATAATAATATAATAATACAAATCGTGCACGTCAGAACAAGGTGGTCATGATTTCGTCATGATCAATCCCGCACGGTAATGCAAACAGTTGTGTTTTTTTCGATGTTACTGCGCGTGCAACGCATTTGGGTAATTTCAGAACCAGTTAAAAGGAAGGGAAATTAAATAATAAAGATTTTTTTTCTTCTAAATTTACTATTAAAGCACACGAGAAAAAAGTTAGCAAATGAGATGGTTCAATTGGGAACAATGTGACGATTCAAGCGCACACTATCAAGTGTACTTAGAGAGATATATCTAAAAGTTTTCACACAACCAGGCGTGGACCCAAAATGGAAACCACCCAATGCGTACACGTACAGATCTATACAGAACAAAATATACGATAACATCACATCCAGAAATAGATATCTCTCCAAACTAATAATAATAAAATTCGACTGTTTCCCTCTAGCACGGGACTCTGCCCTTAGTCAGGCCAATACTAAATAACGAATTCCAATACAAGCGAACGCACGTGAAAATAGATATAGACGGGATGAAAAGAAACCCTTGCAAGTACCCCTCCTGCCCCCCTTCGGAGGACAAAGGAGGACGGTCAGGAATGCATACAGTAAACGGGACAAAACGATAGATTCCTCAGTAAACCGGTGGATGGAGCTTGCCTGTCGTCTGGACCGTAGGAGCACTTTGTGAGTGCCAATATAAAGTCTATTAACCATACAGTCCAGACGAAGTATAAACAATCAACCACTTTCTATATATACTACATACTCTACTACTACTACTACTACTATACTACTACTCTACTTTCTATTACCACTACTATTACTACTATTGCTACAACTACTACTATTCTTTCTACTTCTACTACTAATACTACTACTACTACTACTACTACTACTACTCTACTACTATACTACTACTACTATGCTGCTAAAATACGCAACTAACATTACAATTACTTATATTACTACTACTCTACTACTACTCTACTACTACTACTACGACTACTACTACTACTACTACTACTACTACTGCTACTACTACTACTTTAATACTACTATTACTACTACTACTACTCTACTAACTACTAACTATACTACTATACTACTACTACTAATACACTTACTACTACTACGATACACTCTACTACTACTACTACTACTACTACTACTACTACTAAAATTTACTATCCTTTACTATACTATTATCTTTGCTACAAACAACTCTAAAATACTACCCCACTACTATACTTCTACTACACTACTATATAT
>NW_027622030.1:0-14681 GCF_034508935.2 Berghia stephanieae | reverse complement strand
CAAGCTGCTAACATTTTGATGTATTATAAGAAGAAACCTCATTTATGGTTTGATTAATGGATATGACACATTTTTATGTGACTGAATCCAAAGTTCGATATTAAGTAAAAAGTGTGAAAGCGCGTGTCAAAAATAACAAATGCCGTTGTAAAGTAATGAACACTTCTGCTTATGATAAAATGGTTTTGTCATTTTCAGAAAACCAAAACTTTTTCTTCTTCCATTCGCTCTTCTCCATACCAGCCAAATCAACCCTAAAGCTGTTTTGAGGAAAAAGTTACACCATTTTATTATTTTTCATACCATTAATCTCATTTTGTATCATATAATGATAATTGTGTCAATTTATAATATATAATATGTATTGATTTCCTATCAAATCCGTTCTTCCTATCAACTTTGTTCCAATTAATGATACTAATACTAATTAAGATATGATGGCCTGGGTTTTAGAAATATAAATAAATTAAAAATTATTTATCAGGTAATTTCATAGTTTCATAGGTTTTGTTTTGCATTTCTATTACGTTTATAGAAGCTGTACAAAATCATCCTTAATTTGCCGACAAAATTCTATATTATTTTTTCATCCATTCATCTCATTTTGTATCATATAATGATAATTACGTCAATTATAATATTATTTATGTATTGATTATTCATGATTATAAAATAGTTGTCTCTCTCTGAAATAGAATTATGTTGTGTTATGTAACTTGTAATTACGAAAGTAAAGATTTACAACATATTTGACATTATATCTATAGTTTGATTAGACTAGGAAACTCATACCCTGATTCAGCTAAAAGATCATGTGGCAGTCATAACATAGTACAAACTATAACTTGCAACAATACAATCTGCTCCTCCCCCCCCAGTTTAAAAATTCATGAGATGAGATGATATATTTTACTTATAAATCACCTCTCTGTTATGCGTTGTATAAATTTTGTTTTACACATATGATTTGTAAACATTTGAGTGTATTATGAGTGGGGACCTATGATTAGGTCATTTAGGTGATCTCAAACTAAGTACATTGATAGTGAATCTATTTGAAATAATTCCACTTTGTCTTACTTTCTCTTTTTACTGGCGCTGATATGACCTAGATGTGTTTCAAGCGCCTTCTATTCTTTCAAAACAAACACAAACAACAATGTAACTTACTCATATTCATAGTATAACCTCACTAACCAATGCTGCCTAGGAAAGACCACATGCACAGTAGATAAAGCAGCGACGGACGCTCTGCTAGAGAGTGGGAAAGTGGGTGGCCACCCTTGGACTCCTTAGGGAGCAAGGGACTAGGTTACTAATATTAACACCACAAATACTTGTGGTACTGTATTTTGTATTGTTTTTGTTTTAAAATAATCCAATTTTATTCAATACCATCTGGTGACCTGCCACTCAAAACCTCACAATTTTTAATTATATCGGATCAGAGAAAAAGTTCAATTTTTGAACCACATTTCATGGTTTGTTTAATTTGATATTATCACAAGGTTATGTGTGGCTAAATCTTAAATTTGATGTTATATCGGCTGAAGTGGTGAAAGTGAAAACGCGTGTTGTAAAATGATAAGTCCGTCAAGCATGCTAACATTTTGATGTATTATAGAAGAAACCTCATTTATGGTTTGATTAATGGATATACACATTTTTATGTGACTGAATCCAAAGTTCGATATTAAGTAAAAAGTGTGAAAGCGCGTGTCAAAAATAACAAATGCCGTTGTAAAGTAATGAACACTTTGCTTATGATAAAATGGTTTTGTCATTTTCAAGAAAACAAAAACTTTTTCTTCTTCCATTCGCTCTTCTCCATACCAGCCAAATCAACCCTAAAGCTGTTTGAGGAAAAGTTCACCATTATTATTTTTTCATCCATATCTCATTTTGTATCATATAATGATAATTGGTCAATTATAATATTATATATGTATTGATTCCTATCAAATCCCGTTCTTTCCTATCAACTTCTGTTCCAAATTGAATGATACTAATACTAATTAAGATATGATGGCCTGGGTTTTAGAAATAGAAATAATTGAAAAATTATTTATCAGGGTATACAATTTCATAGGATTTCATAGGGTTTTGTTTTGCATTTCTATTACCGTTTATAGAAGCTGTACAAAATCATCCTTAGATTTGCCGACAAAATTCTATTATATTTTTTTCATCCATTCATCTCATTTGTATCATATAATGATAATTACGTCAATTATAATATTATTTTATGTATTGATTATTCATGAATTATAAAATAGTTGTCTCTCTCTGAAATAGAATTATGTTGGTTATGTAACTTATAATTACGAAAGTAAAAATTTACAACATATTTGACATTATATCTATAGTTTGATTAGACTAGGAAACTCATACCCTGATTCAGCTAAAAGATCATGTGGCAGTCATAACATAGTACAAACTATAACTTGCAACAATACAATCTGCCCTCCCCCCCCCCCCAGTTTAAAAATTCATGAGATGAGATGATATTTTTACTTGTAAATCACCTCTCTGTTATGCGTTGTATAAATTTTGTTTTACACATATGATTTGTAAACATTTGAGTGTATTATGAGTGGGGACCTATGATTAGGTCATTTAGGTGATCTCAAACTAAGTACATTGATAGTGAATCTATTTGAAATAATTCCACTTTGTCTTACTTTCTCTTTTATACTGGCGCTGATATGACCTAGATGTGTTTCAAGCGCCTTCTATTCTTTCAAAACAAACACAAACAACAATGTAACTTAACTCATATTCATAGTATAACCTCACTAACCAATGCTGCCTAGGGAAAGACCACATGCACAGTAGATAAAGCAGCGACGGACGCTCTGCTAGAGAGTGGGAAAGTGGGTGGCCACCCTTGGACTCCTTAGGGAGCAAGGGACTAGGTTACTAATATTAACACCACAAATACTTGTGGTACTGTATTTTGTATTGTTTTTGTTTTAAAATAATCCAATTTTATTCAATACCATCTGGTGACCTGCCACTCAAAACCCTCACAATTTTTAATTATATCGGATCAGAGAAAAAGTTCAATTTTTGAACCACATTTCATGGTTTGTTTAATTTGATATTATCACAAGGTTATGTGTGGCTAAATCTTAAATTTGATGTTATCGTGGCTGAAGTGGTGAAAGTGAAAACGCGTGTTGTAAAATGATAGTCCCGTCAAGCATGCTAACATTTTGATGTATTATAGAAGAAACCTCATTTATGGTTTGATTAATGGATATGACACATTTTTATGTGACTGAATCCAAAGTTGGATATTAAGTAAAAAGTGTGAAAGCGCGTGTCAAAAATAACAAATGCCGTTGTAAAGTAATGAACACTTCTGCTTATGATAAAATGGTTTTGTCATTTTCAAGAAAACCAAAACTTTTTCTTCTTCCATTCGCTCTTCTCCATACCAGCCAAATCAACCCTAAAGCTGTTTTGAGGAAAAGGTTCACCATTATTATTTTTTCATCCATTAATCTCATTTTGTATCATATAATGATAATTGCGTCAATTATAATATTATATATGTATTGATTCCTATCAAATCCGTTCTTTCCTATCAACTTCTGTTCCAAATTGAATGATACTAATACTAATTAAGATATGATGGCCTGGGTTTTAAAATAGAAATATTTGAAAAAATTATTTATCAGGGTATACAATTTCATAGGATTTCATAGGGGTTTTGTTTTGCATTTCTATTACCGTTTATAGAAGCTGTACAAAATCATCCTTAGATTTGCCGACAAAAGTTCTATTATTATTTTTTCATCCATTCATCTCATTTTGTATCATATAATGATAATTACGTCAATTATAATATTATTTATGTATTGATTATTCATGAATTATAAAATAGTTGTCTCTCTCTGAAATAGAATTATGTTGTGTTATGTAACTTGTAATTACGAAAGTAAAGATTTACAACATATTTGACATTATATCTATAGTTTGATTAGACTAGGAAACTCATACCTGATTCAGCTAAAAGATCATGTGGCAGTCATAACATAGTACAAACTATAACTTGCAACAATACAATCTGCCCCCCCCCCCCCAGTTTAAAAATTCATGAGATGAGATGATATATTTTACTTGTAAATCACCTCTCTGTTATGCGTTGTATAAATTTTGTTTTACACATATGATTTGTAAACATTTGAGTGTATTATGAGTGGGGACCTATGATTAGGTCATTTAGGTGATCTCAAACTAAGTACATTGATAGTGAATCTATTTGAAATAATTCCACTTTGTCTTACTTTCTCTTTTTACTGGCGCTGATATGACCTAGATGTGTTTCAAGCGCCTTCTATTCTTTCAAAACAAACACAAACAACAATGTAACTTAACTCATATTCATAGTATAACCTCACTAACCAATGCTGCCTAGGGAAAGACCACATGCACAGTAGATAAAGCAGCGACGGACGCTCTGCTAGAGAGTGGGAAAGTGGGTGGCCACCCTTGGACTCCTTAGGGAGCAAGGGACTAGGTTACTAATATTAACACCACAAATACTTGTGGTACTGTATTTTGTATTGTTTTTGTTTTAAAAAATCCAATTTTATTCAATACCATCTGGTGACCTGCCACTCAAAACCCTCACAATTTTTAATTATATCGGATCAGAGAAAAAGTTCAATTTTTGAACCACATTTCATGGTTTGTTTAATTTGATATTATCACAAGGTTATGTGTGGCTAAATCTTAAAATTTGATGTTATCGTGGCTGAAGTGGTGAAAGTGAAAACGCGTGTTGTAAAATGATAAGTCCCGTCAAGCATGCTAACATTTTGATGTATTATAGAAGAAAACCTCATTTATGGTTTGATTAATGGATATGACACATTTTTATGTGACTGAATCCAAAGTTGGATATTAAGTAAAAAGTGTGAAAGCGCGTGTCAAAAATAACAAATGCCGTTGTAAAGTAATGAACACTTCTGCTTATGATAAAATGGTTTTGTCATTTTCAAGAAAACCAAAACTTTTTCTTCTTCCATTCGCTCTTCTCCATACCAGCCAAATCAACCCTAAAGCTGTTTTGAGGAAATGGTTCACCATTATTATTTTTTCATCCATTAATTCATTTTGTATCCTATAATGATAATTAGGTCAATTATAATATTATATATGTATTGATTCCTATCAAATCCCGTTCTTTCCTATCAACTTTTGTTCCAAATTGAATGATACTAATACTAATTAAGACATGATGGCCTGGGTTTTAGAATGAAATAAATTTTAAAAATTATTTATCAGGGTATACAATTTCATAGGATTTCATAGGGGTTTTGTTTTGCATTTCTATTACCTTTATAGAAGCTGTACAAAATCATCCTTAGATTTGCCGACAAAAGTTCTATTATTATTTTTTCATCCATTCATCTCATTTTGTATCATATAATGATAATTACGTCAATTATAATATTATTTATGTATTGATTATTCATGAATTATAAAATAGTTGTCTCTCTCTGAAATAGAATTATGTTGTGTTATGTAACTTGTAATTACGAAAGTAAAGATTTACAACATATTTGACATTATATCTATAGTTTGATTAGACTAGGAAACTCATACCCTGATTCAGCTAAAAGATCATGTGGCAGTCATAACATAGTACACACTATAACTTGCAACAATACAATCAGCTCTGCCCCCCCCCCCCAGTTTTAAAAAATTCATGAGATGAGATGATATATTTTACTTGTAAATCACCTCTCTGTTATGCGTTGTATAAATTTTGTTTTACACATATGATTTGTAAACATTTGAGTGTATTATGAGTGGGGACCTATGATTAGGTCATTTAGGTGATCTCAAACTAAGTACATTGATAGTGAATCTATTTGAAATAATTCCACTTTGTCTTACTTTCTCTTTTTACTGGCGCTGATATGACCTAGATGTGTTTCAAGCGCCTTCTATTCTTTCAAAACAAACACAAACAACATGTAACTTAACTCATATTCATAGTATAACCTCACTAACCAATGCTGCCTAGGGAAAGACCACATGCACAGTAGATAAAGCAGCGACGGACGCTCTGCTAGAGAGTGGGAAAGTGGGTGGCCACCCTTGGACTCCTTAGGGAGCAAGGGACTAGGTTACTAATATTAACACCACAAATACTTGTGGTACTGTATTTTGTATTGTTTTGTTTTAAAATAATCCAATTTTATTCAATACCATCTGGTGACCTGCCACTCAAAACCCTCACAATTTTTAATTATATCGGATCAGAGAAAAAGTTCAATTTTTGAACCACATTTCATGGTTTGTTTAATTTGATATTATCACAAGGTTATGTGTGGCTAAATCTTAAATTTGATGTTATCGTGGCTGAAGTGGTGAAAGTGAAAACGCGTGTTGTAAAATGATAAGTCCCGTCAAGCATGCTAACATTTTGATGTATTATAGAAGAAACCTCATTTATGGTTTGATTAATGGATATGACACATTTTTATGTGACTGAATCCAAAGTTGGATATTAAGTAAAAAGTGTGGAAAGCGCGTGTCAAAAATAACAAATGCCGTTGTAAAGTAATGAACACTTCTGCTTATGATAAAATGGTTTTGTCATTTTCAAGAAAACAAAAACTTTTTCTTCTTCCATTTCGCTCTTCTCCATACCACCAAATCAACCCTAAAGCTGTTTTGAGGAAAAGGTTCACCATTATTATTTTTCATCCATTAATCTCATTTTGTATCATATAATGATAATTGCGTCAATTATAATATTATATATGTATTGATTCCTATCAAATCCCGTTCTTTCCTATCAACTTTTCTGTTCCAAATTGAATGATACTAATACTAATTAAGACATGATGGCCTGGGTTTTAGAAATAGAAATAAATTTTAAAAATTATTTTTAGGGTATAAAATTATTATAGAGTATATTCATAGGGGTTTTGTTTTGCATTTCTATTACCGTTTATAGAAGCTGTACAAAATCATCCTTAGATTTGCCGACAAAAGTTCTATTATTATTTTTTCATCCATTCATCTCATTTTGTATCATATAATGATAATTACGTCAATTATAATATTATTTATGTATTGATTTTCATGAATTATAAAATAAGTTGTCTCTCTCTGAAATAGAATTATGTTGTGTTATGTAACTTGTAATTACGAAAGTAAATATTTACAACATATTTGACATTATATCTATAGTTTGATTAGACTAGGAAACTCATACCCTGATTCAGCTAAAAGATCATGTGGCAGTCATAACATAGTACAAACTATAACTTGCAACAATACAATCTGCCCCCCCCCCCCCAGTTTAAAAATTCATGAGATGAGATGATATATTTTACTTGTAAATCACCTCTCTGTTATGCGTTGTATAAATTTTGTTTTACACATATGATTTGTAAACATTTGAGTGTATTATGAGTGGGGACCTATGATTAGGTCATTTAGGTGATCTCAAACTAAGTACATTGATAGTGAATCTATTTGAAATAATTCCACTTTGTCTTACTTTCTCTTTTTACTGGCGCTGATATGACCTAGATGTGTTTCAAGCGCCTTCTATTCTTTCAAAACAAACACAAACAACAATGTAACTTAACTCATATTCATAGTATAACCTCACTAACCAATGCTGCCTAGGGAAAGACCACATGCACAGTAGATAAAGCAGCGACGGACGCTCTGCTAGAGAGTGGGAAAGTGGGTGGCCACCCTTGGACTCCTTAGGGAGCAAGGGACTAGGTTACTAATATTAACACCACAAATACTTGTGGTACTGTATTTTGTATTGTTTTTGTTTTAAAATAATCCAATTTTATTCAATACCATCTGGTGACCTGCCACTCAAAACCCTCACAATTTTTAATTATATCGGATCAGAGAAAAAGTTCAATTTTTGAACCACATTTCATGGTTTGTTTAATTTGATATTATCACAAGGTTATGTGTGGCTAAATCTTAAATTTGATGTTATCGTGGCTGAAGTGGTGAAAGTGAAAACGCGTGTTGTAAAATGATAAGTCCCGTCAAGCATGCTAACATTTTGATGTATTATAGAAGAAACCTCATTTATGGTTTGATTAATGGATATGACACATTTTTATGTGACTGAATCCAAAGTTCGATATTAAGTAAAAAGTGTGAAAGCGCGTGTCAAAAATAACAAATGCCGTTGTAAAATAATGAACACTTATGCTTATGATAAAATGGTTTTGTCATTTTCAAGAAAACAAAACTTTTTCTTCTTCCATTCGCTCTTCTCCATACCAGCCAAATCAACCCTAAAGCTGTTTTGAGGAAAAGGTTCACCATTATTATTTTTTCATCCATTAATCTCATTTTGTATCATATAATGATAATTGCGTCAATTATAATATTATATATGTATTGATTCCTATCAAATCCGTTCTTTCCTATCAACTTCTGTTCCAAATTGAATGATACTAATACTAATTAAGATATGATGGCCTGGGTTTTAGAAATAGAAATAATTGTAAAAATTATTTATCAGGGTATACAATTTCATAGGATTTCATAGGGGTTTTGTTTTGCATTTCTATTACGTTTATAGAAGCTGTACAAAATCATCCTTAGATTTGCCGACAAAAGTTCTATTATTATTTTTTCATCCATTCATCTCATTTTGTATCATATAATGATAATTACGTCAATATTATTGTATATTCATTTATATGTTTCTTGATAATTATTTATGAATTGATAATAAAATATTTTGTACTCTCCTAATAAAATATGTGTATGTTAACTTGTAATTACGTAAAGTAATATTACAACAAATATAATTATTTTAGGATTAGACTAGAAATAACCCATGTAAAGATCATGTGGCAGTCATACATGTACAACTTAACTCAACTACATTGCCTTTAAAAATTCATGAGATGAGATGATATTTTACTTGTAAATCACTTCTGTTATGTTGTATATTTTGTTTTACACATATGATTTGTAAACATTTGAGTGTATATGAGTGGGGACCTATATTAGGTCATTAGTGATCTCAAACTAAGTACATTGATAGTGAATCTATTTGAAATAATTCACTTTGTCTTACTTTCTTTTTACTGGCGCTGATATGACCTAATGTTTCAAGCGCCTTCTATTCTTCAAAAAACCAACAAAATGTAACTTAACATATTCATAGTATAACCTCACTAACAATGCTGCCTAGGGAAAGACACATGCACAGTAGATAAGCAGCGACGGACGCTTGCTAGAGAGTGGAAGTGGGTGGCCACCTTGGACTCCTTAGGGAGCAAGGGACTAGTTACTAATATTAACACCACAAATACTTGTGGTACTGTATTTTGTATTGTTTTTGTTTTAAAATAATCCAATTTTATTCAATACCATCTGGTGACCTGCCACTCAAAACCCTCACAATTTTTAATTATATCGGATCAGAGAAAAAGTTCAATTTTTGAACCACATTTCATGGTTTGTTTAATTTGATATTATCACAAGGTTATTATGTGGCTAAATCTTAAATTTGATGTTATCGTGGCTGAAGTGGTTGAAAGTGAAAACGCGTGTTGTAAAATGATAAGTCCCGTCAAGCATGCTAACATTTTGATGTATTATAGAAGAAACCTCATTTATGGTTTGATTAATGGATATGACACATTTTTATGTGACTGAATCCAAAGTTCGATATTAAGTAAAAAGTGTGAAAGCGCGTGTCAAAAATAACAAATGCCGTTGTAAAGTAATGAACACTTATGCTTATGATAAAATGGTTTTGTCATTTTCAAGAAAACAAAAACTTTTTCTTCTTCCATTCGCTCTTCTCCATACCACCAAATCAACCCTAAAGCTGTTTTGAGGAAAAGGTTCACCATTATTATTTTTCATCCATTAATCTCATTTTGTATCATATAATGATAATTGCGTCAATTATAATATTATATATGTATTGATTCCTATCAAATCCGTTCTTTCCTATCAACTTCTGTTCCAAATTGAATGATACTAATACTAATAAGATATGATGGCCTGGGTTTTTAGAAATAGAAATAATTGAAAAATTATTATCAGGGTATACAATTTCATAGGATTTCATAGGGTTTTGTTTGCATTTCTATTACCGTTTATAGAAGCTGTACAAAATCATCCTTAGATTTGCCGACAAAATTCTATTATTATTTTTTCATCCATTCATCTCATTTGTATCATATAATGATAATTACGTCAATTATAAATTATTTATGTATTGATTTTCATGAATTATAAAATAGTTGTCTCTCTCTGAAATAGAATTATGTTGTTTATGTAACTTGTAATTACAAAAGTAAATATTTACAACATATTTGACATTATATCTATAGTTTGATTAGACTAGGAAACTCATACCCTGATTCAGCTAAAAGTCATGTGGCAGTCATAACATATTACAAACTATAACTTGCAACAATACAATCTGCTCCCACCCCCATTTAAAAATTATGAGAGAGTGATATATTTTACTTGTAAATCACCTCTCTGTTATTGCGTTGTATAAATTTTGTTTACACATATGATTTTGTAAACATTTGAGTGTATTATGAGTGGGGACCTATGATATAGGTCATTTAGGTGATCTCAAACTAAGTACATTGATAGTGAATCTATTTGAAATAATTCCACTTTGTCTTACTTTCTCTTTTTACTGGCGCTGATATGACCTAGATGTGTTTCAAGCGCCTTCTATTCTTTCAAAACAAACACAAACAAAATGTAACTTAACTCATATTCATAGTATAACCTCACTAACCAATGCTGCCTAGGGAAAGACCACATGCACAGTAGATAAAGCAGCGACGGACGCTCTGCTAGAGAGTGGGAAAGTGGGTGGCCACCCTTGGACTCCTTAGGGAGCAAGGGACTAGGTTACTAATATTAACACCACAAATACTTGTGGTACTGTATTTTGTATTGTTTTTGTTTTAAAATAATCCATTTTATTCAATACCATCTGGTGACCTGCCACTCAAAACCCTCACAATTTTTAATTATATCGGATCAGAGAAAAAGTTCAATTTTTGAACCACATTTCATGGTTTGTTTAATTTGATAGTTATCAAGTATTGTGGCTAAATCTTAAATTTGATGTTATCGTGGCTGAAGTGGTGAAAGTGAAAACGCGTGTTGTAAAATGATAAGTCCCGTCAAGCATGCTAACATTTTGATGTATTATAGAAGAAACCTCATTTATGGTTTGATTAATGGATATGACACATTTTTATGTGACTGAATCCAAAGTTCGATATTAAGTAAAAAGTGTGAAAGCGCGTGTCAAAAATAACAAATGCCGTTGTAAAGTAATGAACACTTTGCTTATGATAAAATGGTTTTGTCATTTTCAAGAAAACCAAAAACTTTTTCTTCTTCCATTCGCTCTTCTCCATACCAGCCAAATCAACCCTAAAGCTGTTTTGAGGAAAAGGTTCACCATTATTATTTTTTCATCCATTAATCTCATTTTGTATCATATAATGATAATTGCGTCAATTATAATATTATATATGTATTGATTCCTATCAAATCCCGTTCTTTCCTATCAACTTCTGTTCCAAATTGAATGATACTAATACTAATTAAGATATGATGGCCTGGGTTTTAGAAATAGAAATAATTTAAAAATTATTTATCAGGGTATACAATTTCATAGGATTTCATAGGGGTTTTGTTTTGCATTTCTATTACCGTTTATAGAAGCTGTACAAAATCATCCTTAGATTTGCCGACAAAAGTTCTATTATTATTTTTTCATCCATTCATCTCATTTTGTATCATATAATGATAATTACGTCAATTATAATATTATTTATGTATTGATTATTCATGAATTATAAAATAGTTGTCTCTCTCTGAAATAGAATTATGTTGTGTTATGTAACTTGTAATTACGAAAGTAAAGATTTACAACATATTTGACAATATATCTATAGTTTGAATAGACTAGGAAACTCATACCCTGATTCAGCTAAAAGATCATGTGGCAGTCATAACATAGTACAAACTATAACTTGCAACAATACAATCTGCCCCCCCCCCAGTTTAAAAATTCATGAGATGAGATGATATTTTACTTGTAAATCACCTCTCTGTTATGCGTTGTATAAATTTTGTTTTACACATATGATTTGTAAACATTTGAGTGTATTATGAGTGGGGACCTATGATTAGGTCATTTAGGTGATCTCAAACTAAGTACATTGATAGTGAATCTATTTGAAATAATTCCACTTTGTCTTACTTTCTCTTTTTACTGGCGCTGATATGACCTAGATGTGTTTCAAGCGCCTTCTATTCTTTCAAAACAAACACAAACAACAATGTAACTTAACTCATATTCATAGTATAACCTCACTAACCAATGCTGCCTAGGGAAAGACCACATGCACAGTAGATAAAGCAGCGACGGACGCTCTGCTAGAGAGTGGGAAAGTGGGTGGCCACCCTTGGACTCCTTAGGGAGCAAGGGACTAGGTTACTAATATTAACACCACAAATACTTGTGGTACTGTATTTTGTATTGTTTTTGTTTTAAAATAATCCAATTTTATTCAATACCATCTGGTGACCTGCCACTCAAAACCCTCACAATTTTTAATTATATCGGATCAGAGAAAAAGTTCAATTTTTGAACCACATTTCATGGTTTGTTTAATTTGATATTATCACAAGGTTATGTGTGGCTAAATCTTAAATTTGATGTTATCGTGGCTGAAGTGGTGAAAGTGAAAACGCGTGTTGTAAAATGATAAGTCCCGTCAAGCATGCTAACATTTTGATGTATTATAGAAGAAACCTCATTTATGGTTTGATTAATGGATATGACACATTTTTATGTGACTGAATCCAAAGTTCGATATTAAGTAAAAAGTGTGAAAGCGCGTGTCAAAAATAACAAATGCCGTTGTAAAGTAATGAACACTTTGCTTATGATAAAATGGTTTTGTCATTTTCAAGAAAACAAAACTTTTTCTTCTTCCATTCGCTCTTCTCCATACCACCAAATCAACCCTAAAGCTGTTTTGAGGAAAAGGTTCACCATTATTATTTTTCATCCATTAATCTCATTTTGTATCATATAATGATAATTGCGTCAATTATAATATTAATATATGTATTGATTCCTATCAAATCTCGTTCTTTCTATCAACTTTGTTCCAAATTGAATGATACTAATACTATTAAGATATGATGGCCTGGGTTTTAGAAATAGAAATAATTTAAAAATTATTTATCAGGGTATACAATTTCATAGGATTTCATAGGGGTTTTGTTTTGCATTTCTATTACCGTTTATAGAAGCTGTACAAAATCATCCTTAGATTTGCCGACAAAAGTTCTATTATTATTTTTTCATCCATTCATCTCATTTTGTATCATATAATGATAATTACGTCAATTATAATATTATTTATGTATTGATTATTCATGAATTATAAAATAGTTGTCTCTCTCTGAAATAGAATTATGTTGTGTTATGTAACTTGTAATTACGAAAGTAAATATTTACAACATATTTGACATTATATCTATAGTTTGATTAGACTAGGAAACTCATACCCTGATTCAGCTAAAAGATCATGTGGCAGTCATAACATAGTACAAACTATAACTTGCAACAATACAATCTGCCCCCCCCCCCCCTCCCCCAGTTTAAAAATTCATGAGATGAGATGATAATATTTTACTTGTAAATCACCTCTCTGTTATGCGTTGTATAAATTTTGTTTTACACATATGATTTGTAAACATTTGAGTGTATTATGAGTGGGGACCTATGATTAGGTCATTTAGGTGATCTCAAACTAAGTACATTGATAGTGAATCTATTTGAAATAATTCCACTTTGTCTTACTTTCTCTTTTTACTGGCGCTGATATGACCTAGATGTGTTTCAAGCGCCTTCTATTCTTTCAAAACAAACACAAACAACAATGTAACTTACTCATATTCATAGTATAACCTCACTAACCAATGCTGCCTAGGGAAAGACCACATGCACAGTAGATAAAGCAGCGACGGACGCTCTGCTAGAGAGTGGGAAATGTGGTGGCCACCCTTGGACTCCTTAGGGAGCAAGGGACTAGGTTACTAATATTAACACCACAAATACTTGTGGTACTGTATTTTGTATTGTTTTTGTTTTAAAATAATCCAATTTTATTCAATACCATCTGGTGACCTGCCACTCAAAACCCTCACAATTTTTAATTATATCGGATCAGAGAAAAAGTTCAATTTTTGAACCACATTTCATGGTTTGTTTAATTTGATATTATCACAAGGTTATGTGTGGCTAAATCTTAAATTTGATGTTATCGTGGCTGAAGTGGTGAAAGTGAAACGCGTGTTGTAAAAATGATAAGTCCCGTCAAGCATGCTAACATTTTGATGTATTATAGAAGAAACCTCATTTATGGTTTGATTAATGGATATGACACATTTTTGTGTGACTGAATCCAAAGTTCAATATAAAGTAAAAAGTGTGAAAGCGCGTGTCAAAAATAACAAATGCCGTTGTAAAGTAATGAACACTTTGCTTATGATAAAATGGTTTTGTCATTTTCAAGAAAACCAAAACTTTTTCTCTTCCATTCCTCTCTTCTCCATACCAGCCAAATCAACCCTAAAGCTGTTTTGAGGAAAAG
>NW_027622029.1:0-14652 GCF_034508935.2 Berghia stephanieae | reverse complement strand
AAACCCACTGACTGGAACCCTGGAAACACGTCTGCCGAGCAGAAGTCAAGTTTCTGCCTGGTAAGAACGAGTATTAAAAATTTTTCATGCCACCATTTTATAACTAAGTCTTGAATATTTAGAATCTGTTTCAGACTTTTGCTTTCCTTTCGTGTGTTTTTGTTACTGTGTTTTTTTTTTTTTTGTTTTTGTTGGTTTTATAAGGGGTGGGGGGGGGGGGAGGGGAGGGGGGGGGGGGGTCAGGGTTGGTTTGTTTTTGTTGGGGTTCCTTTGTTGTTTTTTTTTGTTTGTTTGTTTGAGGGGGGTTGTTTTTGTTTTTGTTTTTTGTTTTGTTTTTTATTTGTTGTTTTGAGGTTTTTGTGGGGGGTTTTTTTTTGTTTTGTTTTGTATTTTTTTTTTTATTTGTTTTTTTTTTTTGTTTTGCCTTAGTTATTTTTTTTAAAGAAAATGAATTGTATTTCCATAGTATGGTTAAGGTTTTTTTTATATGTTTTCCATCATCATCATCATCATCATCAACATCATCATCATCATCATTTCCATGCTCCTGTCAGTTGCATATGGCTTCACATTAATTACAATAAAACCTTTGTTATTGGTGTAGTAAAAGTCTGAAAATACTCCTAAGCATGAGATTAAAATCATGGATTTTTCTTTATCACTCCTATTCCTCCAGGTGAATGGGACAATGCATGCAATGAGCTCCAGCGCATGTTGATAGTCCGTTCCCTCCGCCCAGACCGGGTGTCTTTCTGTGCCACTTCCTTCATCATCAATAACTTGGGGTCGAAGTTCACTGAGCCCCCCGTCCTTGACATGCAGCAAGTCGTGGAGGATTCTACAACCAGGACACCGCTCATTTTTGTCTTGTCTCCTGGAGTGGTGAGTCTGGTGTTGTTTTGATTTTAAACAAGTAGCAGATTAAGCTAACTTATTTGTAGTTTGATGGACAATATTTGTGCGGCTATGTGGATCGAAAGGTCCTGGGTTTGAGCCTTGCGCTCTGCACATAGATGCGTCCTTGGAAAAGGCTCTTTACTCACTTTTCTCTCACCGTACTCAGGTGTAAAATGAGTACCTGGCCATTATCAGCGTTGTCTTTGACCGAATAATTGTAATATCACCTAACAGGCGTTATGTCCCATCCTACATGTTAAATGTTGCTGTTGACCAGGGACACCTTATAAAGTGCTTTGAGCACATTTAGTGGATATTGCCCTATATAAAAGCTCTTTTTTTTAAACTCATTGCTTTAAGACTGTTTCCATTACAACAATGAGCCCATAATAATTTTGATTATCAGACCTGCAAATAAGTACACGTTGGATTTAAACTTATACACCTAAGGCCCTTAATATCAAATTTTATTTGTTTAACCCAAACAGATGTGCCAATATGACAATTTTGAAAATTCGTAGTTCTTAGAATAAAAGTCTCTTTAGCTAGTTGCATAAGTCAACTATTAAATAGTTTGCTATCAGAAGGCATAAATAGTCCTCAAAATTTTTCACCAAACTTTTATTTTTTCAAATAGTTTTATTGAATTATATATGTTTTTTCACATTGGTTGGCAGCTCTGCGTATTAAATTGTATTGAATCTGTGATTAATTATCTATCTAATTAATATGTTTATTCATCTTAATACAAGATTTACTTTCATTCACATTATCCAAATAAAAAGTAATTAATGTGTATAAATAATAAATAAAGTAATGAATAAAAATTAATATAAAACAGCTTTAAAAAAAAAACAAAAAAAAAGAACAAAAAAAAAAAAAAACAAGCACAGAACGTTTCAGGCTCAAACCCTTCATCAGCCAATAACTAAAATGATAAAAACATTAATAAATCACTTAAAATTCAGATATTTTGTCTGAATCTTTCGTGATGTACTAATGTTTTTATTGTTTTTTGTTATTGGCTGATGGAGTGTTTTGAGCTCGAAATGTTGCGTGTTTGGTATTTTGTTCTTTTTTTAAACTTGTTATTTTCATTTTTGTTCATTACTTTTGATAATCTACGATTCCAGCAGCTTTGTATATCTCTATAAAACAACAAATAAACTTTGATCATTTTAAAATCTTGCGTGTTTCATGTTATTGGAACATCCAAGTGAGATATTAGGGAGTAGGCACTGGTGTAAGTTAAAGATATGAAAATGTGTGTATGAAACAGTGTCAGACAAAGCAAGAAAGATTTTTAAAAACATCCCCCAAAAAATCAGTCTTCCTCAACTGGGGTGATCAGAAGGTCTGAGGTTCGATCCCCAGTCAAGGTAGACTGATTATTTGGGATGGGGTTTTTTTTTCTTGTATATTTCTTTCTTGCTTTGTCTGGCACTGTTTTATACACACTTTTTAGGCTGTTATTGATGTGCGGCTATGTGGTCTTGTGGTATGACACTCACTTTCGGATCTGAAGGTGCTGGGTTTGAGCCTAGATCGGCGCATAGTTGAATCCTTTGAAAAGACTCTTTACTCACATTCTCTCACCGTACTCAGGTGTAAAATGAGTACCTGATTGTCAACAGCGTTGTCTCTGTCGGGGAAAAAAATGTAATATCGCCTAACAGGCGTCATGTCTCATTCTACATGTTGCGTGTTGCTGTTGGTCAGGGACCCTTTGTAAAGCACTTTGAGCACATTTAGTGGATATTGCGCTGTAGAAAAGCTCATCATTGATGCGGAATTGAATACTGGCATGATAGTAAGTATGGTGATTTCTAACCTCTTCATTCTCCCCTGTTTTTTTATGTTTCTTACCCAGGACCCCACGAGCGCCCTTCTACAACTGGCTGAATCCAGTGGAATGGCGTCTCGGTTCCACGCCCTGTCGCTTGGACAAGGTCAGGCTCCCATCGCTACCAGGATGATCAAAGAAGGCGTTAAAGAAGTAAGTGATCATAATGACAGGGAGGCCTTCTTCTCCACTTTTCTCCACAACAAGATCTTGACAGCCTCAGAACTCTGGCCCAGGACCGTGACCAATGAAAACAATTAAACAGCATGGATGGAGGGAGCAGCTATCGACTGTGACTGAATCACACAATTCTCAGCAAGCGTCATGCGGACTGCGAGGCTTACTATTACTACTACTACTACTACTACTACTACTACTACTACTACTACTACTACTTCTACTACTACTACTACTACTACTACTACTACTACTACTACTACTACTTCTACTACTACTACTACTACTACTTCTCCACTTACATTTTTTTTAAAATAATGTGTAGATCTATTGTTTACAATTATAAGCAAGTATAATAAGTTTTATGTCTACTTAATCTTAGTCTTGGGACTAATACAGTAAAATGTTGACCAATCATAATATAGAAATGAATGAATCTTACTTCCGCCCACATCTAAATATTTTGGATATCAATACTTTTTTTCTTAATAACTTCAATGAAACAAGGTACCAATGATGATCAGATCTGTCTATTTAATCATGTTTAAAACTGACAGTTCTTAGAGTGGGAAAAAAACATATATTTACTTTAATTAATTAATCTTATTAATTAACAACTTGTCATCGGAATTAATAAGATTTTGAAGTATTTAACATGTGTCCTCTGCCACAATTTTTTTCCCTTTTAAACAAGTTCCATTGAGTGAATCAAATTAGTTTGTAGTTGGTACCAACAAATTGTAATAATGCAAATTGTTTCAAGTAGTTTTATGTTTTTTCGCCAACCACATATTTTCCTCTCTCCTCTAAAGGGCAAATGGGTTTTCCTTGCCAACTGCCATCTGTCCCTCTCCTGGATGCCTCAGTTGGACAAGCTTGTAGAACAACTACAAGTGGAAGAACCACGACCGGAATTCCGGCTGTGGCTGTCCTCCTCCCCCCATCCCCAGTTCCCCATCTCAATCCTGCAGACTGGAATCAAGATGACGACCGAACCACCTAAGGTAAACATTCCTTTAAGACTGTACGGTTATCGTTTTCAGAAGTAGATCTAAATAAAATATTCACGTCCATTTATATACAGCACTGCTCAATGATTTCACATCACTGCATTTATTGTCCCAGCAGGTCATATATTACCTTTATAATTGTACAAGGCTCTTCGATATGCTATTTTATTTTCACCATGTCAATCACTGGTCTGTTGTTAGATTGTACAGAATCAGAAAAAAAATATAAGTTTTTGTTCATTGCCAATCATCTCATCACCATCACCGCCTCCCCCCCCCCTCTCTCTCTCTCTCTCTCTCTCTCTCTCTCTCTCTCTCTCTCTCTCTCTCTCTCTCTCTCTCTCTCTCTCTCTCCTCTTCCACCCAAAGTCAAGACAATTATATTGATGAATATTGAGATCAGATTTTTCATATATATGCAGTATACTAGTCATGTTTTGTTTGGGGTTTTTTTTGGGTTTTTTTGTTTGGTTTTTTTTGGGGTGGGGGGGGGGATGTTTTGTTGAGGTTTTTTTTGTTGGATTTTTTTTTATTTTTTGTGTTTTTAGCAAACTTATACATTCCTTTGAGACTTTTTTTGAGTGATAAGACTCAGTCTGAGTGTGGCCTTTTGCTAATACAAGCCATTGAAGGTCTGTGTCATCATAGGAACAATGGCTGCCCCTCTAGTGTGGGTGTGTCAAACCTTTTACCTCCAGGCCACGAAATGACGACCAGATTGCAATGCCATACTTCTTCTTCTTCTTCGTTCCTCTGATGGGCATCTATGGCTGCAGCCCGATATCTGCTATGAAGTCTGTGGTCCGCTTTAGGTCCTCAGCTTCACCATAGAGCTTTGTGTTGAGTGTCTGGAGAGGGAAACCAACCCAAAAATTAATGTGACACGCATCCTCCTCACAATGATGGACAACAATGCCATACAAAATGCTACAGTTAAACAAAATATTTTTTTACTGTTATTCGACACATGGGTGCCAGTTTTTTGGTTCATGTCGGAATTCCGGTTTCGCGATATCTCAAAGTCAAATACCTCCGGTTTCAGTGTTTTGAGTAAAATAACCTAATAGCATCTGTAAAACATTGAAAACGTGATTCAGCCACCTTTTCAGTGTCTCTCTCTGTTCTTTGGCTACCCAAGAGAGAGAGAGACAACTGCACTGTAAGTATTTCACTATGTATTATAAGTTGGTTTTAAAATCAAATTAATTTCTTCATTGTGTCAATATTTTTGCTGTGTAATTTTTTAATAATGGTATAAAAACGGTGATGAAATAAGAGTAAAATTTAGGCCGCATTTTCAGTAGGAACATTTTAAGGTTTGGCAAAGTGTCGAGATTTTAGTTTCAGGTTTCAGCACTTCTTAATGCTGGCACCCATGAGTGTGGATGTGTCAAACCTTTTACCTCCAGGCCACGAAATGATGACCAGATTGCAATGCCATACGAAATGCTATTACAGTTTAACCAAATATTTTTTTTACTGCACCATAACTCGATACTGTAAATAACCTTTTTTTTCTGTCTTTAAAACTCTGTAGGGTTTGAAGGCCAACATGAAGCGTCTGTACAACCTGGTGACAGAGCAACAGTTCCAAAGATGTCACAAACAGGACAAGTACAAGAAGATGCTGTTTACTCTCTGCTTCTTCCACTCCGTGTTGCTGGAAAGGAAGAAGTTCCTAATGTTGGGATGGAACATTGCTTACGAGTTTAACGACTCTGATTTTGAGGTAAGTATTGTCATCATCATCATCATCATCATCATCATCATCATCATCATCATCATCATCATCATCATCATCATCATCATCATCATAGTCGTCGTCGTCGTCATCATCATCGTCATCATCATCATCATCATCATCATCTTCATCGTCATCGTCATCATCATCATCGTCATCATCATCATCGTCATCGTCATCATCATCATCGTCATCATCATCGTCATCATCATCATCATCATCGTCATCATCATCATCATCATCATCATCATCATCGTCATCATCATCATCATCGTCATCATCATCATCGTCATCGTCGTCATCATCATCGTCATCGTCATCATCATCATCATCATCATCATCGTCATCATCATCATCATCATCATCGTCATCATCATCATCATCATCGTCATCATCATCATCATCGTCATCATCATCATCATCATCGTCATCATCATCATCATCATAATCATCATCAACTGCATCAGCATAATTATTGTCATAATTATTGCTTTTCTCAGTTTAGAATGGAGTAAAAACCACAGTCAAACACCCATTAAAGGTTTATACTTCTCTAAGCTTTTTTATTTCCTATGTAACCTCAGGGAACGGAATGGCACAACCTCCCACTAGAAATTTTTGATATCAACTACAGTGACAATTTTCAAGAGATTTACACATTAATTTATCAAGAAAATAACCTTAACAGGAGGAACAATAATTTGTGTTTTTAAAAAAATAAGTAAAAAAGATATCTACAGTAATGCCTGATTCAGATTACAATATTGAAATGAATAAAAAAATAAAATAATAATAAAATATCCTTTATTCATCCCATAGGGGAAATTTGTCTCTAGGGTCTATTCCAAGGGAATAATAGAATAACCCAGCCGTTAGCCGCAGTTCAGTGCCACAAATTAAGCTAAGGTGAGATGACTTGCTCAAGGCCACACCATGCAGCAGTGGGTGTTCGAACTCGGTACCTTTCGGGTATGAAGCAAAGACCGTACTGCTGAGCCACGCTACCCCATCAACTATCAAATCAAGTATCGGCTAGATTTTACCCTTTTCAATTCTTTATTTGTTTTTGTTTGTTTTTAAGGGTTTTACGGCGCTTGCAATACATTTAGGTTATATCAGCGCCAGTAAAAAGAAAGAAAATGGGATAGTAAAAAGTTCTAGAATTACAAATAAAGCACCCAAGAAAAAGTAAGACATAGGGGAACTGGGAACAAATAGGGATCAGATGTTGATTCCCAGAGCATACTATCAATGTACTTAGTTTGAGATCACCTATAAGTCTCATCCGGACACAAGAACAAAATCCAACAAAGAGGAACACACTCAAATGCATACATTATAAATTCAAAATAACAAATATAATAATACATAACAGAGAGATGATTTACAAGGAAAAAAATATCATTCTTTCAGGTATCTGAGAATCTCTTATCCATCTACCTTGACGGTTACGAGGATACTCCATGGGAGGCCCTGAAATACCTGATCGCCAACATCAACTATGGAGGTCACGTGACCGACGACTGGGACAGACGTCTGCTCATGACGTACATCAACGACTACATGTCCGAATCCATCCTCACCGTACCTTTCCACAAGTAAGGGATTGGCCATATAAAACATGACAAGGGTATACAGTAGAAAACGGTAGTAGGGGCTGCCTGAAGCCTGTGATTGTGAAAATACTAACGAAAGAGTGAAAATGGAGGGGCTTCGTTTAGAAACGATAGAGACAATGGACGTTTCGGGTACAAACCCTTCGTCAGCACAGCAATACACAAATTAACGTAGAAAACAAATATAATAAAATAAAATGCAAAATAACTTGTATCGTGTGTGCTCAGTGTTGAACTACGAAGAGTTTGTATCCGAAACGTCCATTGTCTATTGTTCCTAAAACAAAGCCTCTCCATTTTCACTCTTTTGTTAGTAATGACAAGGGTTATTCATAGACATTTGTGTTGAATGCGACTGACCTAACCACTTGTCTATGGTAATGAAAGGTTTTTGTACAGCAGCAGGTTTGTTCTGGTGGCAAGAGGGAGGGGAAGGGGTCTCTTTTTTTTCTTTTTATGTCAATTTAATGTAATGAAAAATAGAACCAGAATATATTACAGTTTATTGAGTATTTTTCACCACAAATGTTAAATTCTTGATGAAATGACAAGCTTTGTCAACTTCTGGTGTAAAATATTATATCACAGTTCCTAGACTCATACATTTCTATGTTAATTTTTTGTTTGTTTTAGTTTGGGGGGTTTGGGGGTTGTTTTTCTTTTTCTTCGGGGTTTTTTTTTTTTTGTTTTATTTTGCATTTTGTCTTGTTTCAATTGTTTTTTTGTTTTTTTTGTTTTTTTTGTTGGATTTTTTGTTGTTTTTTTGGTGGGTTTTTTGGAAGATCCACTATCATTCAAAATGTCAGCGAGGTGGTTTAGTGTTCGAACCCTGACTTCCTAACCTTAAACACTAGTGGAATTTCTTATGTAACTCACCACCCACTCACTCACTATCCAGCGTCGTTGTCCTCATTGGCTTCCCTCACTCTGGCGATGACAAGTCTGCTGCCCATTCTCTTCGTCTGTTGACAGCATCATATAATTTTCTTCCATTCATCTCTGTCCATTATAGGATGTTTTTTATATATAACTAGGCTTAGGTCTTTTGTAACGAAATCTCAGCGCATAGTTGAGTCCTTGGAAAAGGCTCTTTACTCACATTCTCTCACCGTACTCAGGTGTAAAATGAGTACCTGGCCGTTAACAGCGTTGTCTTTGTCCGAAAAATTGTAATATCACCTAACAAGCGCATGTCCCGTCCTACATGTTAGATGTTGCTGTTGACCAGGGACCCCTTGTAAAGCACTTTGAGCACATTTAGTGGATATCGCGCTATATAAAGCTCAATTTTTTTAACTAGTGAAAGTAAAAGCCATATGATAGAACGAGTCATCCTACCTTAGATTATATCATTGATCCAGGACAATGCCAAGCTCTGCCATACACTGACAAAACACCTTTTTTTTCTATATTGACCTGAAAACTTTTCTTCATATTTTGATATGTTGAGATGACCTGCATTTTGCCAAAAAATCAATTAAGTCTCTAATTTAAGAATTTTTTTTAAACAATTGAACACTATTTTATTAATTCATCACATATGTTAACTCTTTCAGCACCATTGGTCGCACTGTGCGGCCAGAGCAGAATCTGCTCAGTGCAGCCGGTCTTGAAAGGCAAAAACAATAATGTAATCCAATCCTAATTTCTACAAAAGTACTATACTATAAATTGAACCAATGGTATCATTTCTTTCATCAGAACATTCATTTGGTCCTAGGGGGGGATATTTTAATTGAGATTTTGCGCTGAAATCGAATGTCGCTTTGTCTTAGCTTGTCATTCTCATGCTGCCTCAATCAGGTGTCAGCCGTTTTGTGACGGAAATGCGAATATATAACTTTAGCATAGAAAGAGTTCACATCAATATTAAATTTATTTATTTTTAAGTATGACCAAAATGAAAAAAAAAGGGGTTTTGTTAGCATATTATCATGACAGAGAAATTTAGACTATACCTAAAATGAGACTTGTTCAATTTTTGCTTCTTATTATTTAACATTTAAGAATAAGACGAGAAATTATGCAATTGTGAATATAACTATAACCACCGTGTCTATCCCCAGACTCTCCACACTGACTGCTTACTACATCCCCAAAGACGGACCTCTGTCGTCGTACAAGGAATACATCAGCATGCTGCCCCCTGTTGACCATCCAGGTAAAACTTGGGGTTTTTTTTTTCCTTATGACTTCACTAGATGTGAATAGTTATAATCTGTATAAATACTGGAATTGATCACCTGACTTTGTTCTTCTTTCCTTTTTTTTTTTTTTTTTTTTTTTTTTTTTTTTTTTTGGTTAAAAAAAGTCGAATTTTGTATTTTTGACAATTTTGACCTTAAATTCAACTTTTTTGCTCTCCCTGACTCACCCTGAAATATTGCAATATTGTGACTGAGGACGAAATGGCTGAGTGAATAAGGCACAGCACCTCCACCCAAAGGACCCAAGTTCCAGCCCCATACAACCTTTTTTTTTAATCATAAGCGATAAACCTAGCTTCAGTTGCTCTCTTTACAATGCAGCGCTGAAGGTGATGCCTGGATTATCTCTTACTTTTCTCGAGATAGACCCTAAAAAATACAATGTCCCCTGGACATGATCAAAGAAATTTTTTTTTTAATTTTAAATATTTCTGAGATTTTTATAGGTTTCTACTAGGCGGGCGGTGGAGTTTCATGGGTGATAATAGTATCACAATGCATCACATTAGAAAATCAACGACTAAAATTGGTCCGTCATTTCTGTTTCTATTTGGGCTGAGCAGAAGCGTTTGGCCAGCACCCTAATGCAGACATCACGTCCCAGATCCAAGAGACGAGGATGTTGTTTGACACATTGCTGTCCCTGCAACCCCAGGTGTCCTCTGTAGGAGGAGAAAGCAAGGAAGACAAGGTAAGGACCTTGTCCGTTTTTAAAATGGATTAAGGAAATAACATGAATAAGATAAGTACGTTTAACGACAAGAGTCTTTAACACGAAGCACATTTCAATATGAGAGTCTCTAAGTTCATTTCAATTTGAGAGTTTTTAAGCACACGTTAATTACCAGTGCTCTGGACAAAATCAAAAGGACAGCCTCAACGTATATTTTGATATGAGTGCCTCTCAGCACATTTCAACATGAGAGCTTTCAAGCACATTTTAATTTGAGACTTTCTAATCACATTTCAATATGAGAACCCTCAAGCACATTTGAAAAAAAATTAGAGTCTCTAAACACATTTCAATATGTCTGTTAGTTTTTGATCATTCGAGATCAGTTAAGTGTAGTTTAAAATGAAAGTATTGGCAAATTGAGAAGAGTACCAAATCAGAAAAATAATTCATCTTCAATTTTTTTTATTTCTCCTTTTATTTCTCTCAATTACTCAATCTGGGAGTTTATCTTATCGTCATTTTATTATGATTCTATTCTCCCAGGTCCTGGACTTGTGTGCCAATTTGGCCAAACAAATCCCAGAGAACATTGACTATGACGGAACAGCCAAAATATTATCCACCGACCCATCCCCTCTCAACGTCGTCTTGCTGCAGGAGGTAACCATCTTGTTTGTCTGTTGTTGTTTTTATTTTTTTTTTTTTTCTTGGGGGCGGTTTTTTTTTTTGTTTTTTTTTTTTGGGTTTTGTTTTGTTTTGGGGGGGGGGGGGGGGGGGGGGTTTGGAAGGATGGGGGGGGGGGTCTAATTTTTCATTTCTGAAATTTAACTTATATATCCCATGTTGTCAGGATAATACAAATTTCTTCCATTTTTCACCTCTAAAAATACAATTAGCACAATTAATTCTATATACATTCTATTTTCATGAGCTGAGCTCATTGACCAGTCTGCAAATTGTCCTTAGGATGACCCACATCAGGAGAAGTGCTCACATACTTTAGGATTTCCTAATAATGCAATTGATCATTATTTTGTTAGTTTGACCACTAGGTTTGTTTGCGATATTGATAAACTATTATATATAATATTTATTAATAAAGATCCATAGATTAACATCAACAATCTCGAGCATTTAAAATTCGAACATTAATATAATGTAATATCCACTGAATGTGCTCAGAGCGCTTTACAAGGGATCCTAAGCCAACAGCAGCACTTAGCATAAAGGACAAGACAGGACGCCTTCTAGGCTATTTTATAATTTTTTTCCCACAGAGATAACGCTGTTAATGGTAAGGTACTCATTTTAAATTTGAGTGCGGTGAGAGAATGTGAGTAAAGAGCATTTTCCAAGGACTCAAGTATGTACTGCTCACAACTGGACTCAAACTCTGTATCTTCCAGTCCAAAAGCGAGTGTCATACCAGAAGACAGCATGGCTGCACAAATCCATGCGATTATATTGACTCATTTGGAAGAGATTTAAGATACTGGGTGTTGGAGCATATATCAAAACAGCAGTTTCTTCTTAACTTCCTTCATATCTCTTCAACAACAGTGCCATCAACTTTTCCTGTCTGTGCCATTTATCTCCTCTTTCTCCTCCTAAACTTCCTCAACCCCAGATTCAACGTTACAACCTGTTACTGGACGAAATGCGTGCCTCTTTGCACGACCTTGAGAAAGGAATCCAAGGGTTGGTGGTCATGACCCTTGACCTTGAGAATATCTTCAACTGTATCTATGATGGTCGCGTACCTCCTACATGGGAGAAGGTGAGAATATACCTTTTACAATGTTATTGTTTTTGTCGGGGGGGGGGGGGTTATTTGTTTGTTTGTTTTTTTGTAATTTTGTTTTATTTTCATTCTTGTGTGTATGTGTGTGTGTGTGTGTGTGTGTGTGTGTGTTTGAGATAGAGAGAGAGAGAAGTGTTTTCTTTTTTTTTTTTTCTTTATTGTTATTTGGGGGGGGGGGGGGGGGGGGTTTGTTTTGCTTTTGGGGTATTTGGGTTGGGGTTCCTGTTTATTGTTTTGTTTGGAAAATTAAAAATATAATTTTATAATAGTGCTCTAATCTTTTTAACTCCAAAGCAAAATTAGAGAATAAGGATGATAATAATAATAGTTATAAATGATGATAATAAAATAATAATAATGACTATTTATTTGGTCAGGTTTCTCCTCCATTTAACACAGTCTACAACATCTCCCTTCTTATATTATTATTTCTTCTTTTTTAATTATTATTCTTATTCTTCTTCAGGCGTACCCATCTATGAAACCGTTGGCTGCGTGGACCAGAGATTTGGTCTCGCGTGTAGAGCAATTCGCCAAGTGGGCCTCTTTGGCCAGACCACCGTGGGTCTTCTGGGTCTCAGCCTTCACCTTCCCCACCGGATTCCTGACGGCTGTCTTACAGACCTCTGCCAGGCAGAACAGCGTGAGTTGTTGTTTGTTATTGTTGTTGTTCTTCTTGAAGTTGTTTTTGTTGGTATTGTTATTATTATTGTTGATGTTGTTGTTGTTGTTATTGTTGTTCTTGTTCTTATTATAGTTATTGTTATTGTAATTGTTGTTATTCTTTTTCTTCTTGTTCTTGTAATTGTTGTTGTTCTCGTTGATGTTGTTGTTGGTCTTGTAATTGTTGTTGTTATTGTTATTGTTCGTGTTTTTTCTTCTTATTGTTGTAGATATTGTTGTTATGTTGTTGTTGTGGTTGTTGTTGTTCTTGTAATTGTTATTGCTGTTGTTGTTTGTGAATGCACACATTTGAGTTCGTATTTTGCAGTTGTTGGTGCTGTAGTTCTCAATGGTGTCAATTGTCAAAGATGATGATGATGATGATAATGATGACGATGATGAAGATGGTTGTGATGAAAATTGATAATAATAATAATAATAATAATAATAATAATAATAATAATAATAATAATAATAATAATAATAATAATAATAAAATAAAAATAATAGTAATCATAATAATACTTTTAATAATAATAATAATAATAATAATAATAATAATAATAATAATAATAATAATAATAATAATAACAATGATAATAATAATAATAACAATGATAATAATAATAATAACAATGATAATAATAATAATAATAATAATAATAATAATAATAATAATAAATAATAATAATAATAATAGTAATAAAAATAATGATAATAGTAATAAAAATAATGATTAATAAAATAATAATAATAATAATAATAATAATAAATAATAATAATAATAATAATAATAATAATAATAATAATAATAAAAATGATAATGATGATCATGATAATGATGATGAAGAAGATAATAATACTAATAATTGTAAAAATAATGATAGTCATGATAATAATATCCATGCTGATGATAATGGTTATGTTAACGATGATGATTTTCATCCCATTTTGATTTCGTTTCCATCCATTCAGTTGTCCGTCGACTCCCTGTCTTGGAATTTGTTGTCCAGACTGTTGACGACAGTAATCTCACTGGACCTGCTAAGGTAAGAAAATGTTTACTCTGCTATATTATCTGGAAAAAAACAGGTATCTAAAAATTTAAGCCAGAAAACTCGTCCTTCAAATTTTGATCGATTAAAATTACCCTCATCTTGGGGAAATGCTCTCAAACATGGGACTTTGTGAAAATCCCAGGTTTGAGATATTTTGCAATATTAGGGTCATTTCAATCGATCTATATTGGAAGGACGAGTTTTCTGGCCAAATTTTTAAATACATGTTTTTTCAGATTAGGATAGTATTTGGCCACACGCATCAGTCACACAGACAATTATTTTTGGGCAAGTCATTTCAAAACGGTGTCATATTGGAGTGACCCCCTGTTGCTTAAAATTTCAATTCTAAACTTTACTTATTTGATTTGAGTAAAATACAGTGGAATCCTGATAAAGCGAACACCTCCAGACCAGAAAGGTTGGTTGACGTTAAGCAAGGATGGACTTTGTCCATTATCAATGGAACACATCTATTAAGACAGAGAACAGAACATTTTTGAGACCAGCAAGTGGCATTGACTTTAAGCAGAAGTTGACTGTAAGAGTGTTGAGATTATGTGGATCCCATGATATCATAAAAAGCGCACCATAAGTTCCATAAAGCGCCGTGTCATTTGGTTTCATGACACACAAAACAAATGGAAACACAGAAACATGGCAACACATGTATTTTCTGCTTGACTTAGTCTTCGACAGTGCTTTCTGTGTAAAAAAAAATATCGTTTATCTTGAAACAAGTCTTTGAGGGCTTATAGTGTGTGTGTGTGTGTGTGTGTGTGTGTGTGTGTGTGTGTGTGCATATATATATAGAATGCAAATTTTCACTCACTATCTAAATCTAAATTGACTTGTAAAAATAATCAACAGGACGGTGTATATGTGGAAAGGCCTGTACCTTCAAGGTGCTGGTTGGGACAAGAAGAACGCTGTGCTGGTTGAGGCAAATCCCATGCAACTTGT